>NC_133751.1:109074081-109407683 GCF_036562045.2 Rhinolophus sinicus
TAACCCTAACCCTAACCCTAAACCTAACCCTAACCCTAACCCTAACCCTAACCCTAACCCTAACCAACCCCTTACCCAAACCCTAACTCTAACCCTAACCCTAAAACTAACCCTAACCTAACCCTAACAGTGACCATGCCCTAGAAACTGACCCTGATCCTTACTCTAACGCTAACCCTAAAACCTAACCCTAACACTAACCCTAACCCTAACCCTAACGCTAACCCTAACCCTAACCCTAAACCTAACGTAACCCTAACCCAAAACCTAACCCTAATCGTAACCCTAACCCTAAAACTAACCCTAACCTAAACCTAACCCAAACCCTAACCCTAACCCTAAACCTAACCCTAACTCTGACCATAATATTAACACTAAACCTAAACTTAATCCTAACCCTAACCCTAAACCTAAACTAAACACTAACCACAAACGTAACGCTAATCCGAACCCTAATTAACACTAAACCTTACCCTAAACCTAACCCTAAGTCTAACACTAACTAAACCCTAACACTAATTCTAACCCTAACACTAAACCTAACCCTGAAACCTAACCATAATCCTAACCCTATTCTTAATTCTAACCCTAAAACCTAACCCTAATCCTAACCCTAAACTTAACCCTAACCCTAAACCTAAACCTATCGCTAACACTAACCCTAAATACTAACCCTAAACCTACCCCTAAACCTAACCCTAACAGTAAACCCTAAACCTAACCCTAACCCTAACCCTAACTAACCTTGACACTAACACTAAACCTAACCCTAAACCTATTCTACCACTAACACTAACCCTACCCCTAACCCTATCCCTCACCCTAACCATAAACCTAACCATAACACTAACTCTAAACCCTAAACCCTAAACCTATCCCTAACCTAACCCTAACCCTAAACCCTAACCGTAACCCTAACCTAAAGCTAACCCTAACCCTAACATTAACCGTAAATCCTGCCCTAACCCTAAACCTAACCTTAACATTAACCCTAACCCCTAACACTAACCCAAATCCTAACCCTAAACCTAACCCTAAACCTAACACTAACCCTAATACCTAAACCTCACCCTAACACTAAACCCTAAACCTAACCCTAACCCTAACATAACCATAACCCTAATCCTAACCCTAAGTAACCCTAACCCTAAACCTAACCTTAACCTTAACCCTAAACTTAAACCTAACCCTAACCCTAACCCCAACATTAACCCAACCCTAACCCTAAACCTAACCCTAACCCTAACCCTAAAACCTAACCCTAAACATAACCCTAACACTTAACCCTAAACCTAACCGTAACACTAGCCCTAACTTAACGTAAACTAACCTAATCCTAATCCTAACCCTAACACTAACGCTGAACCTAACCCTAACCCTAATCATAACCCTAACCCTAACATAACCCTAACCCTAAACCTAACACTAAACCTAACCCTAAACCTAAACCTAAACCGTAACTCTAAACTCTAACCCTAAATCTAACCATAACCCTAACCCTAACCTGAACCTAACCCTAACCGTAACCGCAACCTTAACCCTATCCTGATTCCAACCCTAAACCTATCCCTGAAACTAACCTGGTAACAACCGTAACCCTTACCATAACTCTAAAACTATCCTGGTTCTAACTCTTTCCCTAACCCTAACCCTATACTGATTCCATACCTAATCCAAACCCTAATCTTATCATGGTTCCAACCCTAACACTAACCTTAACCCTAACCCTATACTGGTTCCAAACTTAACCCCAAACCTAACCATAATTTTAACACTTTCCTGGTTCCAAACCTAACCTTCAACCTAACCCTAAATTTCTCCTACTTAACCCTAACCCTAACCCTAACCCTGTCTTGGTTCCAACCCTAAACCTAACAACAACCCTATCCTGGTTCCAACCCTATCCCTAACCCTATACTGGTTCCAACCCTAAACCTAACCGAAATCCTATATTGTTTCAAACCTTAACCATAAGCATAACCCTCCCTTTGTTCCAACCCTCACACTGACCGGCTGCTTTTTCCTACCCTAAATCTAAACATAACGCTATCCTGGTTCCAACCGTAACCCTGAACCTGAACCTATCCTTGTTCGAACCGTACCCATAACACTAACCCTAACCGTTAACACTAACCCTACCTAATGCTAATCCTAACTAACGCAAACACTAACCGTAACCCTAACACTAACACTACCCCTACACCTACCCCTACCACTAACCCTAACACTAACCCTAACGTTAACCCTAACTCTAAACCCTAAACCCTAACCCTAACCTTAACCCTAACCTTAAACCCTCACCCAAACCCTAACCCGAACCTAAAGCTAATTCTAACCCTAACGCTAACCATAAATCCTCACCCTAACCCTAACCCTAACCCTAACATTAACCATAACCCCTAACATTAAACCTAACCCTAACCCTAAACCTAACCCTAAACCCTAACCCTAACCCTAAATTTAACCCATCCTAACCCTAACCCTAACCATAACTCTGACCCCTAACCCTAACCCTAAATCCTAACCCTAACTCTAAAATTAACACTAACCCTAATCCTGAAACCTAACATTAACCTCACCATAACCCTTAAACCTAACCATAACCCTAACACTAAAACCTAACTCTAACCCTAAACCTAAGCCTAAAACTAAACCCTAACCCTAACACAAACCTTAACCCTATCCTGGTACAAACACTAACCCTAACCCTAACCATAACCCTAAATTTAAACCTAACCCTAACCCTAACCCTAACCAAACCCTACATCCTAAACCTAACCCAAAAATTAACCCTAACCCTAACCCTAAAACCTAACCCAAAACCTAACCCTAACCCTTCACCCTAACACTAAACCTACCCTGGTTCCAACACAAACCTAACCCTATCATGCTTCCAATCCTAAACAATCCAGAAACCTATCTTTGGGTTCCAACCCTAACCCAAAACCGTAAACCTATCCTTCCAACATTAACCCAAACCATATCTAATTCTAACACTAAACCTATCTGGTTGCAACCCTAACCTTATTCCTAACCCTGACCCTAACCTATAACCCTAACCCTAATGCTAACCCTAATCCCTAACCCTAACATTAACACTAAACGTAACCTAACCTGAACACTAAACCCTAAACCTAAACACTAACCATAACACTAAACCTAAACCTAACCTAAACCTAACCCTAAACCCTAAACCTAACCCTAACCCTAACCTAAATCTAACCCAAACCATAACGCTAACCGTAAATCCTAACCGTAACCCTAACCCTAACACTAACTAACCCTAAAGCAAACTCTAAACCTAACCCTAAAGCTAACCCTACCCTAATACTAACACTAACCCTAACATTAACCCTAAGCCCTAACACTAACCCTAACCCTAAACCTAAACCCTAAACCTAACCCTAACCTTAACCCAATCCTAAACCTAACCCTAACCCTAAACCCTACCCTAAACTTAACCCCTAACCCTAACCCTAACCCTAACCCTAACCTAAACCTAACCCTAACGCTAACCCTAACCCTAAACCTAACCTTAATCCTAACCTAACCGAACCCTAACCCTAACCCAAACCCTAACCCTAAACCTATACCCTAACCGTAACCCTAAGCCTAACAGTAACCCTAAACCTAAGCCTACCCTTAAACGCTAACCCTAAACCTAAACCTAACCCCTATCCCTAAACCTAACCCTAACCCAAAATCCTAAAACTAAACCTAAACCTAACCCTAACCCTAACCCTAAAACCTAACCCTAAACATAACCCTAACCTTTAACCCTAACCCTAACCATAACACTAATCTTAACCTAACCTAAGCCTAACCAAAACCTAACCCTAACCCAAAACCTAACCCAACTCTAACCCTAACCAAAACCCTAACCCTAAACCTGAGGCTAAACCTAACCCTAAAACCTACCCTACACATAAAACTAACCGTAACCGTAAACCCTAACTATTACCTTAACCTAAACCATAACCATAACCCTACCCTGGTACCAGCACTAACCCTAACCCTAACCCTAACCCTAACCTAAGGCTAAATCTAACCCAAACACTAAACCTAACCGTAACGCTAACCCTAAACCTAACCCTACCCGAACCCTAAACCTAACCTAACCCTAACCCTCACCCTAAACGTAACCAAATCCATAATTTCACCCTAACCCTAAGACTAACCCTAACCATAACCCTAACCGAAACCCTAACCCTATCCCTAATCCTAACCTAACCCTAACCTAACACTAACCCTAAACCAAAATTATATCTAAACCTAACCCAAACCCTAAACCTACCCCTAACCCTAACCCAACAGTAAACCCTAACCTGAACCTTAACCCTAACCGTAACCATAACCATAACCCTAACCCTAACCCTAAATAACCCTAACCCTAACCAAAGGCTAAATCTAACCTGAACCCTAAATTTAACCGTAACCCTAACCCTAAACCTAACTCTACCCGAACCCTAAACCTCACCTAACTCTAACACTCTGCCTAAACGTAACCCTAACCGAAACCCTAACCCTAAATAACCCTAACCCCAACCGTAAACCTACCCTAACCCTAACCCTAACCCTACCCCCAACCATATCCCTAACCCGAACCCTAACCCTAATCCTAACCTAACCCTAACAATAACCCTAATAAAACACTGATCCTAACCCAATCCCTAACCTAACCCTATCCTTAAACTCTAAACCTAACCCTAAACTAACGCTAAACCTAAACCCTACCCGAACCCGAACCCGAACCCTAACCCAAAGCCTAACACTAACCTGACCCTAACCCTAACACTAAACCTCACCCTAACTTAATTCTAAACCTAACCCAAACCATAACACTAAATCCTAACCCTTATCCTAAACCCAACACTATCTTGGTTCCAAAACTAACCATAATAAAACCCCAAACTCTATGCTGGTTCCAGCCGTAATCATAACCCTAAACCTAACCCTATCCCTAACCCTAACCCTACTTCTAACCCTATCCCTAATCCTAAAGCTAACCCTAATCCTAACCTAACCCTAAACCTAACCCTAACACTAACACTAAACCCTAACCCTAACTCTAACCTAACCCTAATGTTAAAACCTAACGCTCACCTAAACCTAACCCTAAACCCTAAACCTAACCCTCACCGTAACCCTAAACCTAAACCTAAACCTAACCCTAACCCTAACCCTAACCCTAACCCTAACGCAAACCCTAACCCAAACCCTAACACTAACTTCACCATAACCCTAACCCTAAACCTAACCCTAACCTAATACTAAACATATCCCTAACTCTAACCCTAACACTAAATCCTAACACTAACTCTAACCCCAAACCTATCTTGATTTCAACACTAAACATAATTCCAACACAAACTCTATGCTGGTTCCAACTCTAACCATAACCCTAAACCTAACCCTATCCTGGTTCCAGCCCGAAGCCTAAAACTAATCCTATCCAGGTTTGAAACCTAAAACTAACCTTAACCCTAACCCTATACTTGTTCCATCCCTAAACCAAACCCGACCCCTAACCGCTAACCCTAACCCCATCCCCTAACCCTAACCCTATCTTGGTGCGAACACTAAACATAATTCCAACACAAACTCTATGCTGGTTCCAACCCTAACAATAACCCAAAATCCTAACACGAATCCTAACCCTAAACCTAATCCTAAAGCCTAACCCTAAACCTAACCCTAACACTTAACCCTAACCCTAAACCTAACCCTAAACCTAACCCTAAACCTAACCTTACCTAACCCTAACCCTAACCCTATCCCTAAACCGAACACTAACCCTAACCCTAAACCTAAACGTAATCCATAACTCTAAATTCTAACCGTAACCATTACCCTAACCATAACCCTAAACTGACCCTAACCCTAAACCTAATCCTAAATCCTAACCCTATACCTAACCCTAACACTAACACTAACCTAACCCTAAAACTAACCCTATCCCTAACCCTAACTAACCCTAATCCTAAACCTAACCCTAACCCTAACCCAAAACTTAACCAAACAACTAACCTTAACCCTAACCAAACCCTAACCCTAACCGTAACCTGAAGCCTATCCTGGTTCCAACCCTAAACCTAACCCTAAAACTAACCTGGTAACAACCGTAACCCTTACCCTAACCCTAAACCTATCCTGGTTCTAACCCTTACCCTAACCCTATACTGCTTCCAACCCTAATCCAAACCCTAATCTTATCATGGTTCCAAACCTAAAACTAACCCTATCTTGGTTCCATCACTAACCCTAATTCTATCCCTATCCTTGTTCCAACCCTAACCCTAAACATAACCCTAACCCTATTCTGGTTCCAAACCTAACCCTAAACCTAACCATAATTTTAACACTATCCTGGTTCCAATCCTAACCTTCACCCTAACCCTAAACTTATCCTATTTGCAACCCTAACCCTAACCCTAATCCTATCTTGGTTCCAACCCTAAACCTAACAACAACCCTATCCTGGTTCCAACCCTAACACTAACCCTAACCCTATCCTGTTTCATACCTTAACCGTAACCATAACCCTACCCTGGTTCCAACCCTAACCCTAACCCTAAACTTATCCTTGTTCGAACCCTACCCCTAATACTAACCCTATCCGTTAAACCTAACCATAACCCTAACGCTAACCATAACTAACGCTAACACTAACCCTAACCCTAACCCTACAATAACCCAAACCCTAACCCTACCCCTAACCCTCTCCCTAACCCTAACTCTAACCCTAAACCTAACCCTAAACCATAACCCTACTTTTAACCCTAAACCTAACCTAACCCTAACCTTAAACCCTCACCCTAACCCTAACCATAACCTAACCGTAAAACTAACGTTAACCCTAACTGTAAACCATAAACCTAACCCTAACCCTGACCCTAATCCTAGCTAACCTTACCCGAAAACTAACACTAAACCCTAACTCTAACCCTAAACTAACGTTAACTCTACAACTAACCATAAACCAAACCCTAACCCTAAACCTAACCCTACCCTAACTAACCCTAACCCTAACCATACCCTAACCCTCTCCCTAACCCTAACTCTAACCCTAAACCTAACCCTAAACCATAACCCTATTTTTAACCCTAACCCTAACCTAACCCTAACCTTAAACCCTAACCCTAACCCTAACCGTAACCTAACCCTAAACCTAACGTTAACTCTAACTGTAAACCATAAACCTAACCCTAACCCTAACCATAATCCTAAACCTAACCCTAATCCTAACTCTAAATCCTAACCCTAACCCTAACCATAACCCTAAACTCTAACCCTAACCCTAACCCAAACTCTAACCCAAAATCTAGCACTTATCTGACCCTAACCCTAAACCAAAATCTAACCCTACCTAATCCTAAACCTAACCTTAACCCTAACACTAAATCCTAACCCTAACCCTAACCACAACCCTATCTTGGTTCCAACCCTAACCATAACCCTAAACCTAACCCTCTCCTGGTTCCAGACCAAAGCCTAAAACTAATGCTACCCAGGTTCGAAACCTAAAACTAACCCTAACCCTAACCCTATATTTGTACCATCCCTAAACCTAACTCTACTCCTAACCCCTAACCCTAACCCTAAAGCTAACCCTATCTTGTTTCAACACTAAACATAATTCCAACCCAAACTCTATGCTGGTTCCAATCCTAACCCTAACACTAAGTCCTAACCCTAACCCTATCCTGTTTCAAACCCTAACCCTAACCATAACCCTCCCCTGGTTCCAACCCTAACACTGACCGGATCCTGGTTCCTACCCTAACATTAAACATAACACTATCCTGGTTCTAACCCTATCCCTAACCCTAACCATAACCCTAAAACCTAACCCTACCCTAACCCTAAAACCCCTAACCCTAACCCTAACCCTAAACCTAACCCTACCCCAAACCTAACCCTAACACTGAACACTAACACTAACCCTAACCCTAACCCAAACCCTAACCCTAACCCTAACCTAACCCTAACACTAACCCTAACTCTAACCCTAAACCTAACCCTAACCCTAACCCTAACCCTAAAACTAACCCTACACCTAACCCTAACCCTAACCCTAACACTAACCCTAACACTAACCCTAACCCTAAACCTAAACCCTAACACTAAACCCTAACCCTAACCCTAACCCTAACCCTAACCATAACCATAACCCTAACCCTAACCCTAACCATAACCTAACAATAAACCAATCCAAAACTCTAGCCCTAACCCTAACCCTAACCCTAACCTAAACCTAAACCTAACCCTAACCCTAACCCTAACCATAACCCTAAACCTAACCCTAACCCTAACTTAACCCTAACACTAACCCTAACCCTAATCCTAACCCTATCCCTAACCCTAACCCTAAACCCTAACCCTAACCCTAACCATAACCCTAACTCTAACCCTAACCCTAACCCAAACTCTAACCCAAAATCTAGCACTTATCTGACCCTAACCCTAAACCAAAATCTAACCCTACCTAATCCTAAACCTAACCTTAACCCTAACACTAAATCCTAACCCTAACCCTAACCACAACCCTATCTTGGTTCCAACCCTAACCATAACCCTAAACCTAACCCTCTCCTGGTTCCAGACCAAAGCCTAAAACTAATGCTACCCAGGTTCGAAACCTAAAACTAACCCTAACCCTAACCCTATATTTGTACCATCCCTAAACCTAACTCTACTCCTAACCCCTAACCCTAACCCTAAAGCTAACCCTATCTTGTTTTAACACTAAACATAATTCCAACCCAAACTCTATGCTGGTTCCAATCCTAACCCTAACACTAAGTCCTAACCCTAACCCTATCCTGTTTCAAACCCTAACCCTAACCATAACCCTCCCCTGGTTCCAACCCTAACACTGACCGGATCCTGGTTCCTACCCTAACATTAAACATAACACTATCCTGGTTCTAACCCTATCCCTAACCCTAACCATAACCCTAAAACCTAACCCTACCCTAACCCTAAAACTAACACTAACCCCTAACCCTAACCCTAACCCTAAACCTAACCCTACCCTAAAACAAACACTAACACTGAACACTAACACTAACCCTAACCCTAACCCTAAACCTAAACCAACCCTAACCCTAACCTTAACCCAACACTAACCCTAACTCTAACCCTAAACCTAACCCTAACCCTACACCCTAACCCTAAAACTAACCCTACACTAACCCTAACACTAACCCCCAACACTAACCTTAACACTAACCCTAACCCTAAACCTAAACCCTAACACTAACCCTAACCTTAACCCAACACTAACCCTAACTCTAACCCTAACCATAACCATAACTATAACCCTAACCCTAACCTAACCCTAACCCTAACCCTAAACCATAACCCTATCCCTACCCTAACCCTAACCTAACCATAAAACTAACCTTAACCCTAACCCTAAAACTATCCTTGTTCGAACCCTAACCCTAACCCTTATCCTTATTCCAACCATAACCTAACCTTAACACTATCCTAGTTCCAACACTACCTAGTTCCAAAACTACCCATAACCCTGACCCTATCCTGGTTCCAACACTAACCGTAATCCTAAAACTTTCCTGGTTCCAACACTAACCCTAAACCTATCCTGGTTCCAACCATAACAATAAAACTACTCAGTTCCAAAACTAACCTTAACCTTAACTCTATCCTGGTTCCAAGCCTAACCCTATCTCTAACCCTATCCTCGTTCCAACCATAAACTTAACCATAACCCTGTCCTGGTCCAAATCCTAACCGTGACCCTAACCCAAACCCTATGCTAGTTCCAACTGTAACCCTAACCATAACCCTATCCTAGATCCAACCCTAACCTTAACCATAACCCTAACCCTATCCTGGTTCCATCCCGAACCTAACCCTAAAACTATCCTGGTAACAACCGTAAACCTTACCCTAACCCTTACCCTATCCTGGTTCTAACCCTTACCCTAACCCTAACCCTATACTGCTTCCAACCTTAACCCAAACCCTAATCCTATCATGGATCAAACCCTAACACTAACCCTAACTTGGTTCCAACCGAACCCTAATTCTATCCCTATCCTTGTTCCAACCCTAACCCTAATATTAACCCTAACTTTAACAATTTACTGGTTCCAAACCTAACCTTCACCCTAACCCTAAACTTATCCTGGTCCCAACCCTAAAACTAACTCTAATCCTATCCTGGTTCCAACCCTAAACCTAACAACAACCTTATCTTGGTTCCAACCCTATCCCTAACACTATCCTGGTTCCAACCCTAACCCTAACCATAACCCTATCCTGGTTCCAACACTTACCCTAACCCTATCCTTGTTCCAACGTTAACCGTAAACCTATCCTGGTTCCAACCCTAACCCTAACCCTAACCTGGATCCAAACCTAACCCTAACCGAAACCCCATCCTGGTTCCAACCATAACCCTAACCATAAACTGGTTCGACACTAACTCTAACCCTATTGGTTTGAACCCTAAACTTAACCCAAACCCTATCCATGTTCACACCCTAAACCTAACCCTAACCCTATCCTGTTTCAAACCCTAACACTAACCCTAAAACTATCCTTGTAACAAACCTAACCCTTACCCAAACCCTAACCCTAACCCTAATTCTGACCCTATCCTGGTACCAAACCTAACCCTAACCCTAATCCAAACCCTAACCTAAACCTAACCTAACCCTAACCCTAACCCTAAACCTAACCCTAACCCTAACCCTAACCTAAACCTAACCCTAACCCTAACCCTAACACTAACCCTAACCCTAACCCTAAACCCTAACCCTAAACCTAACCCTAACCCTAACCCTAACCTAACCCTAACCCTAACCCTAACCCTAACCCTAACCCTAACCCTAACCCTAACCTAACCCTAACCCTAACCCTAACCCTAACCCTAACCCTAACCCTAACCCTAACCCTACCCTAAACCTAACCCTAACCCTAACCCTAACCCTAACCCTAACCCTAACCCTAACCCTAACCCTAACCCTAACCCTAACCTAACCCTAACCCTAACCCTAACCCTAACCCTAACCCTAACCTAACCCTAACCCTAACCCTAACCCTAACCCTAACCCTAACCCTAACCCTAACCCTAACCCTAACCCTAACCCTAACCTAACCCTAACCCTAACCCTAACCCTAACCCTAACCCTAACCCTAACCTAACCTAACCCTAACCCTAACCCTAACCTAACCCTAACCTAACCTAACCCTAACCCTAACCCTAACCCTAACCCTAACACTAACCCTAACCCTAACCCTAACCCTAACAATAACCCTAACGCAAACCTAACCCTAACCCTAACCATAACCCTAACCCTAACCCTAAACCTAACCCTAACCCTAACCTTAACCTAACCCTAACCCTAACCCTATCCATTACCCTAATCCTAACACTGTCATGGTTCCAACCCTAACCCTATCCTTGTTCCAACCCTAACCCTAACCTTAACCAACTATCCTAGTTCCAAAATTAAACCTAACCTTAACCCTATCATGGTTCCAACCCTAATCCTCAGCCTAACCCTATACTGGTTCGAACTATAAAAATAACCCTATTCAGGTTCCAACATGAACCTTAACCCTAAACCTATCCTGTTTCCAACACTAACCCTAACTCTAACCCTATCCTGGTTCCAACTATAACTTTAACCCTATACTCATTCAAACCATAAACTTAACCATAACCCTATACTGCTTACAACCCTAACCCTAACCCAAACCCTATGCTCGTTCCAACCGTAAACCTAACCATAACGCTTTCCTGGTTCCAACTCTAACCCAAACAATAACCTTTACCCTATCCTGATTGCAATCCTACACATAATCCTAACCCTATCCTGGTACCAACACTGACCCTAAACCTAACCCTAACACTAACACTAAACCCTAACCCTAACCCTAACAATAACCATAACCCTAACTCTAAACCTAACCCAAACACTAACCATAACATAACCATAACCTAACCCTAACCCTAACCCTAAACCCTTACCCTAACCCTAACCCTAAACCCTAACCCTAACCCTAACCCTATCCTGTTTCAAAGCCTAACCCTAACCATAACCCTCCCCTGGTTCCAACCCTAACACTGACCGGATCCTGGTTCCTACCCTAACATTAAACATAACACTATCCTGGTTCCAACCCTAACTAAACCGTAACCCTATCCTTTGGGTTCCAAACCTAACCCAGCCGTAACTCTATCCTTCCAACCTTAACCCGAACCTTAACTAACCCTAACCCTAAACCTATCTGGTTGCAACCCTAACCCTAGCCCTGACCCTATCCTGGTTCCAACCTTAAACCTAAAAATAACCATATCCTGGTTCCAACCCTAACCTTAACCCTAACCATAACTTGGTTCCAACCCTAACCCTAAAGCTAACCCTATCGTGGTTCCAATCCTAACCCTAATCTTAACCCTCTCATGTACCAACAATAACCTTAACCATATCCTGGTTTCAACACTAAACATAATCCTATCCTGGTTCCAAACTTAACCCTAATCCTAACCCTATCTTGGTTCCAAACCTAACCCAAAAAGAACCCTAACCTGGTTCCAACCCTAACCCTAACCCTTACCCTATCCTGGTACCAACAATAACTCTAACCCTATCCTCGTTCCAACCATAAACTTAACCATAAACAGAAACTCATAGACACAGATAATAGTTTAGTGGTTGCCAGAGGGTAAGGGGGGTGGGGGGTGGGGGGTGGGAGATGAGGGTAAGGGAGATCGAATATATGGTGATGGAAGGAGAACTGACTCTGGGTGATGAACACACAATGGGATTTATAGATGATGTAATACAGAATTGTACACCTGAAATCTATGTAATTTTACTAACAATTTTCACCCCAATAAATTTAATAAAATAACATTAAAAAAAAAAAGAGAAACAGAAACTCATAGACACAGACAATAGTTTAGTGGTTACCAGAGGGTAAGGGGGGTGGGGGTGGAGGGTGGGGGGTGGGAGATGAGGGTAAGGGGGATCAAATATATGGTGATGGAAGGAGAACTGACTTTGGGTGATGAACACACAATGGGATTTATAGATGATGTAATACAGAAGTGTACACCTGAAATCTATGTAATTTTACTAACAATTGTCACCCCCAATAAATTTAATAAAATAAAATTTTTAAAAAAAATCGTTTTCTTCCTATTACATAAAAACCAAATTCCCTGACCAAAGATGATAATCTGTCAGCATGGAATGCACCCAAACCACATTGCCGCCAGCCTGAAGACATTTCCCAGAGAGGAAATTCTGGAATATACTGAGCAACTACAGTCTTTGTGAGAATAAGGACACATACATACAACACACTATTTTGAAAGATAAACGTTCACTTGAATGAATTGTTAGCTCAAAAAATTAGGGACTCACGTCTTAAAATGCAATCCCTGCCTTAGGATCATGGTCTCTCAAAAAGTTCTTGTAAACAAAATACAGAACGATTACTAGATCGCAGGACAATGAAGGGAGGTCAGACTGGGGAAACCACCATTTCCAATGGGAATATCTGAGGAAGTGTGAGTCTGTGGTGGTGAGACTCAGGGTTCTGCAGGTAGCTGACTCTGGAATGTAGCCATTTTGTTATAACCTCCTTACTTAAACATTATGGAGAAGCTGGGTTCGAGGACTCTAAGTGGATTGTTGGAGATCCCACAAGGGGCTCTGAGTAGCGTCAGGACCTGTTCTCCTGTTCTTTTGTCTGTCCACCATCCTGGGTGCCAGGCTTTGCCCCCATCAAGACACGGGCTGAAACAGAAGTCTGCCATGGCAGACTCAGAGCCTACAGAGGACTGACAAGTCTTAGCCGTTGGGTCAAATCTAACCAGGTAAAATAGAGCCAGGAGAAACACCAGTCTGCCTTTGAGTTTTTAAAAACTACAGTACAAAACAGGCAAAATAATGAAACAGGTAACTGGGTTGGAATGATGGAATCATGACTCATTTCTCCCTCATTCTGCCTCTGCAGTAAGGGACTCAGCAGAGTGTAATGGAGCACAGCACTCAGCACCTGGCCTGGACCCTGACCTGGTCGCACAGGCGGAGTCAGAAGAACAGGCAGCTCAGTCCCTCATGTGTAGCTCGACAAGTGCCACGACAGACAGATGAACAGATAAGGGTGAGCTCAGAGCAGGTGGCCAACCACTGGGACCAGGCACTCGGGTCCTAAACAGAGTGAGCACCAGCAGATGTGGGAAAGGTGCATCTCTGAGGGGAACTTGGCCACAGCGAGGCAGAGGGAAGTCAGACAGAGGGAAGAGGGGGTGTGGCTCAGCGATGCGGCTGGGACAGTAAACTCGAGCCACAGAGTGGAGGAAAATTGAGTAAAAACGATGGTCAGGGGCCAAATCCTGAAGGGTCTGGGTAAGGGATTTGGACTTGTGTGGGAAATGGGAACTACTAGGGAGTTTAAACACTAGAGTAATGTGATTAGAAATGAGATTCTGAAGAACAACCCTGGCAGCCATGGTACATGCCAGGGATGGACTAGAGAGAGATGCCACAGAGGAAACAAGACCCACCAGGACATTATCACATTTGTGCAGGAGGAACTTGTGCAGGAGGAACTTGTGCAAGACCTGAACTAGGAAGGAGAGGGAGGGAGGGAGGGAGAGAGAGAGACCATTCAGAATTCTTTAAGAGGCCAATGAAAGGACTTGTGACAAACACGGGAGCATAGAGCAATTAGGAACAGAAACCCCCACAAATATGATGGACTTAGGTTTTTCACACATACACACAAAAATATCAGAAGACGGCAGTCAGGTTGGAATGAATATGACTCTGCAATGATGTCCCTCTACCTTACTACTCTGCCATCCTCAGTGAGTGGCTTTATCCTCATAGTATGTAGCTTCAGGGTCACAAGATGGTGGCTGCACCTCCAGCTCTCATTCCAGGCAGGGAAGGAGGCAGTGGACTTGCTCTTAAGAAGGCTTTGGCTTTTTATTTAGGAAGTGATTCCCTCCCTCATCTCATTGGCTAATACTGTGTCATAAAGCCACCCAAAGCTGAAAGAAAGGCTGAATAACTTTAGTGGAATTCATTGGTACCTTGAACAAAATCAGAGTTCAGTTAGGGAGGAGGAACAGATGAATATTAGGTGGGAACCTAGTAGCATCGAGTGCATGCCCCAGGTTTGACAAGCCCAGCTTAGAGGCACATGAAGTTTGAGGTGCCATGGGCATCTGGGGAAGTTGGGTAGTTACATACACCCACCTGAAGCTTGGGTGAGAACACCAACCTGAACCCATAGATTTCAGGTCACCAGCTCATCATGAGGGATGACCTTCCAGCACTTCCCCAGCCCATTCCATGACTCCACTGTATAGGAACTATGTGTCCTCTAGACCTACCAAAATAAAAATGGGGTGTTGTAGCATGCGTCCAGAAGAAAGAGAATCCTATTGTATTAGCTCTGGGGTGGTTTCTGTGTATAACTTTGGCCTACCATGAGCTTATCACCTCGTTGGGGGAAGAGCTGCCTCTTTCCTGGTCACCCCCGGCAGTTCACACAGGGCAGGGTGCTTCTGGGATGTGAGCTAAATACTTGAGGTTGACAGGTTGGGGTACATGGCCCCTGCCCATTCTGGGATTCTAAGCCTTTCTTTTAGCAAGCCGGGACATCCTCTTTGCTCCTGGGTGTTGACTTTGGTTGCCTGGGAGAAGAGAAATGTCTTCTCCCTTTCTCCCACCAGCCTTTGGGGTCCTCACCTGTAATCAGGGACTGTCAGGAAGGCAGCTTCCATGCTCAGTTTTTAATTATCCTTCTACGTTATACTGAGAAGGACCTTCCTTGGTGATTTGCTCTTCCATATAAGGAGAGCCAGGCCTGGACGTTTTTGTCAGCTTCCATGTCCTCAGGGATGCCCACAGCAACCTCTCCCAGAGAGCCCTGGGGACCCAACAGCAGGCCAACCACGGCTGTCTGGCCCGTCCTTCCCACTAAGTGGTTCTGAAGAAGTTAACTCTCTCTGAAGAAGGTATTTCACAGCCCCTTGGCAGTCAGTGCTGCGAAACCTCTCCTTCCTCCCTCCTCTTGATGTTGGCGGTCAGGACACCCTCTGGACCCTCATTCTCTCTTCACTACAAGCTCTCCTCAGGTGGCTTCAACACTTCCCTGGCCTGTCTCCACCTCGATGCCCCTCAGCCTCAACCCGTCTGCTGTGCTCTAGGCTCCCCAGCAGGAGCTGGAACCCCACAGTCCTCTCCAACCCCGCCGACTTCTTGGCCAGACTTGCCTTCTCTACCTGAGATGGGACTTCCCCTCCTGGGAAACCCCATTCACTCTAATAGCTCAGCAGACACCTCCTCCCATGTGAAGCCAGGGTAGTGGCTCTTTTTGTCTCTAGAACATTGAACACAGCACCATGACAGTCCCTGCTGAGGTCTTAACTGTTCTTGTCTGCCTTCCCCCAAACTGTGAGCACGTTAGTGGTACTAAACACATTTTAATCTCTTTCATCTCAGTGCCTATCTGGGAAATGGTGGGTGAGTGGATGTTCAGGAGACTGAATTTATACAGACATGGTGGTGTCCCCTGCCTGGCCACACGTCTCCAAATGGCTGAGGAAAGCTACACTACCTATCCTGTTACCAGTGGTGGGACAGCTTCTGGGACATGCAGGTGGTGAGGGGCAGGGAGGTCAGATGGATATTTCTCCTTGAACATGGATTACGTTCCCTGGTCACACACAGATCTTCTTGAAGTCAGCCCTAGATGGACTGGATGGAGTACGTACACTCACAGACCTACTTGTAGTCTCTACCTGGTCCTGATTGGAGCTATTAGAATCCATCCCCTCTTCTCCTTGGAAGCCATACCCCAATTTTTGTTCAGGTTTCTACCCTCCCCGACCCAGCCCAGCCCCACCTCCAGCTCTAGATCTTGTGTTGAGCCAGTTCAGAGGTCCCACCCCTGGCCACAGCAACTGCTTCAGCACTGGGGACCTTATTCAGTTCAGGCCAGTGAGGCCAAGATTTGCCGGGGTCTTTGGGGAAGGAAATTCCCTGCCCCTCTGTGGAAGTCTGCTCTGCACCATGCAGTGTGCAGACGTCAAACCCGGGACCATTAGGGACCCAACTCAAAGACAAAGCCAACACCCATAGGGCAGTGGGCGTAAGAGCATGGTGCAGGGGCTGGGCTGCAGCCTGAGTGGCCACCCACCTGGACAGCAAGGATGCCCAATCAAGGTTTGCAAATGAAACCAATATTCGGTCACATGCCTGCACAGAACCTGGTGCTTGGGGGTAGGTGGAGCTAGGGTGTGAACACCTAACTTCCCAGAGGCAGAGCTGAGGGTCCCCAGGCCTGTGGGACCAAGAGAAGCAATGCTTCTGTTACCAAATCCAATGAAGGACGAGGAGCAAGAGGCCAGCCACAGGCTGGACAGCGTCCGAGGTGCTGTGGAGGGTCTTGGGAGCTGGCAGGAGGAGAACAGAGCGTTCCCTGACAGGGGATGGGGACTACTGAGACATGCTGGCCACTGTGCAGACTATGGCCTTGGGCACAGAAATGGAGAGGCCGTAAGTACTGACAAGGTGCTGCCAGACTGAATGAATTCTCTTGGATGGACAACTTGGTCGCGTCTCAACTCCCAGGCCCTCAGCACAACTCAGGCTTTAGGCTGGCTGCTTACTCACTTTGAGCAGGGTTACTGTGCCCAGCCACCCTGCCTCTGGGTGCTGTCCCAGCAGGGCCGGTTCCCACCTCCTGCAGGGAGTTCCCTACAAGCCCCAGCCTGTGACACTTGATGTTGGGAAGGGAGGCAAGTGGCACAAAGAGGGAGAAGCTGGGCAGCTTCCTGGCACACTCTCAGGTCTTCCTCATGTGTCTGGGCCAATTGCTCAAGTTCAGACCCATCCCACCACTCACCTGCAAGCCACCAAATCTCCTTGGGCCTCAGTTTCCTCAGTGACATGGAGTCCTGGCACCTGACCCCCAAGTTCTCACACATATTAAATCATGTCACTTAGAGCAGCACCTAACGGACTTCTTGGCATAGAGCTGGCTCTTCAAGCCCCTTGTCTTACCTTGCTATCCCCATCATCTGCAACCCAACCAACCACCGGTAAAAAATGTCAGAGGATGAGCTGAAGCCCTGTTGGCTCTGGGCCCAGCTTATCTCAAAAGTAAGTGGTGGTCATGCAGCTGATGAGGGCACTGCCAAGCATCGAGCCTCTTGCCCTCTTGCCCAGCAGCACTTGCTGGGGCAGAGGTCCTGCAGGGGTGGACTGTCCTGGTAGAAAAGCCACAGATAATCAGTTACAATGCACAGCAGACAGGAATGGAGGGAGAAAAATAAATGAACACACAATTTCTGAGAGCTTTTGTCAGCTTTTTTGTTTCATTTTGTTTTAAACACTAAGATTTATTTTCAAACAGCACACAGACGGTCTGCGGGGCAGGGCCAGGCCAGATGGTTATCTGGGTCCAAGATGTATGGAGAGATTGGACCCCACCCACAGCAGCTGCCAGGAAAGGATGACCCTTGCCCACATGGCACAACCGAAGCTTCAGGCAAGCACGGTGGCTCTGCAGCCCCCAGGTCCCGCCCTGCAGCCAGGCACACAAGCGGCAGCAGACACCCAGAGGGTGTGGGCAGGGATGGGGGCAGCTAGGAACTCAACTAGGGGACACAGCAGCTTCAGGAACATAGGTGATTCCACCAGACTTGCCCAAACCAGGCTCTTTGGAAAACAACCGAATCTGTGGGAGAACACCTCTTGGCTTAGGTCTCTCCTCTCAATTTCCCTTTGCTTTCCAAAAGTTTAAAAACGAAAACAGAAAAAAAAAAACACACATTTTTCAGGAAAAGGTGTTCTTCACATGCCCGGAAAGCTGCACCAGCCTCTGCTCTCACTGAACCCTCTCAGTGAAGTTCTCGGGGAAGACACCCCGGCATTTCTCCAGCTCCTTGTGCTGGTTCCAGTCACTCTCCTTCACGCCCATGAGCCAGCCTTCATCCTAGGGGGAGGGGGGGGAGCACCCAGGTAGAATAGAGACGGGGAAGGAGGGCACTTGGACTCTACTAGGTATGCACCTCACTGGGGATCTGCTGAGAGGATGTTCCTTCCTCTGCCTATTCATCTCCTCTAGCCTGTCACACTCCCTCAAAGAACACCCTCCAGGTAGCATTCCCTGCTAATCTCCCCAGACCCAAACCCAACTGCCCCAGGAGCTACCTGCCCTTCAGCAGGTGGTGGATTTAACTCTTTGTCATTTGGCCAGTCCTCTTCACTCTGGAAAAGCAGTTTGACTGCTGCACCTGGTCTGTATGTGCCTGAACAACTCTCTCAATCCCAGCCTAAGAGTGCCCACAGAGGACACATCACTGAAGAGGATATCACCTGTCCTTCCAGACTTCGACAAACTATTCCAGAAAGTTCTGCTGAGCGTTGACCAGTCAAAAGCTTGTAGAGTGACTTGAGGCTGCCCCACCAAGCCCTCCAACTCAAGCTGCATCTTTGCCCTAATCCTGACCCCTCCCAGGAATCATGACAACCTCCCCGGCCCCAGATTGTGACCTCGAGCCTGCAGGAGCCATACACCTGGCCTAGAGCTGAGGCCTTCGCTGCCCTTGCAGCTGAGCTAAGCCTGGGACCCACCTAGGTTTTTGTTGTTTCATTCTGCATCCTTACCTGCCTTGTCACAGACCCTTCATATGTCCTATACTAAGCCACTTCAACCCACCCCAGATGACTCCCGCTATGGGCTGGGGGCCAGGATTCTGCTTCTGAAAACCCCACCCAGCCCAGGGCTGGCCCCTAGGGAAATCAGTGGAGCTATGAAGGTCTAAGAGAATCAGCTGACTCGGCACCAGGCCCAGGAAATCCTTGTTATTCCAACCTGCCAGCTCAGTGTGACCTCAGGAAGTAACTGGTGCCCTCACTCCCAGCCCAGGACCCCCACCCATGTTGGCCTCACCCTAAACCCAGCCCTCCTCCTACCCTCAGCCACCCTGACAAACCCCATGATGTGTTAAGTAAATGGGTCAGAGTCGGACCAGGACTCCTATGTACTGTGGCATCACTCGGACACCAGCATGGGCACCCCCACCTCACAAAGGCTCACTCGATCTCCACAGTGAAATTCCTGCTGAGGGGTCACAGCTACCTGCATAGAGCGGCCTGTCCCAACCTAGAAGATGCATCCTGCACCAGCCCCAGGCCCGAGGGGGCCACTCTGAGGAGATTAATGAACAAGGAGAAGCCATAGCAGGAGAAGATTCTGGGAGCATCTGGGGTGAGAAACAGCCGGAGCTCAGGGGTCCTGCGGAAGACCACACACTGTCCCTGTGGGTCCTGTGTGGACAGGTGCAGGGACAGCCTGGAAGGGGCACCTTAGTGGCAGTGAGCAGAGCAGGAGGGTTCATGGAGGGGTGGTCAGGGACCCCCTCCTGGGAGGAGGGATACTTCGGGGCAGGGAAGGGAGAAATGGAGAAACATACACAAATGAGAGAAAGGCAGACAGAGCTGAGGAAAGGAGGAAGCTGAAAGAAGGAAGCACATGGAGTTCAAGGAAGAAAGAGAGGGAAGAGAGAGGAGACAGAGACAGGGAGACAGCAACAGAGGAGGGGAGGATGTGACAACAGGGGAAAATGGCTGAAGAAAAGAGAGAGGGAAAGGACAGAACTAAGGGAGGAAGGGAGGAGAGCAATGGATGAGGAGAGAAAAGGACAGAAAGGAGGAACAGGGGAGAAGCCAGGCTGGTTCCCAGTGGGTAGGCTCCACACAGCTGCCGTGGTGCAAACCTGGGCCTCACCTGCTCCTCAGGGTTCTGGAAGGGGATCACCAGCACCACGTCCCCAGCCTTGAGCTGCAGCTCGTCTGTGTCGGTGGCCGTGTAGTCATGCTGGGCCTGCACCTGCAGAGGGTGGGGAGAGCTCGACACCCCTTCCCTCAAAGTCCCTTTGTCCCACCTGCAACCCTGTAAAGTGTGCCTGGCCTCAGGGTGGTTTTGGTGTGATGTGGCAACATGATGACCAGGAGCGCATGGAAGCAGCAGGAAAAGGCCTAGACACTGCCTTGCCCGACAAGTAGCAGGGAATGTAGGGGCAGGCCGACTCTGGACCAACCACGCAGCCACTGGGGCTCAGCGTGCACACCTGTAAAGGGGGTGATCCCACACCCAGGGCACCATTGGGCGGTGGCAGTTAGAGGTGGTGGGATCAGTAGCCTGGGCTCACCTTGAACATGAACCCTGGGGGCAGGTCCAAGCGTGCAGCCCCACTGCTGCCCTCCACAGTGCCGTTCACAGCTGCTGAGAAGGTCTCCACCACAACGGCAGGCAGAGAGCTCTGGGAGGGAGCACAGGTCAGTATAAGAAGGAGGTGGGCCCAGGAGGGCAGAGGGTACAAGCAGGGGAAGTGGGTGTATGAGCCTGATGCCAGCCCAGCCCGCCTCCATCTCCTCAATAGGAACTGCGACCTGGACAGAGCAAGGACAACAGGCAAGACATGGGGCTGGGAGCCGCAGGCAGACAGATGGACAGACAGACAGCAGGGAGGGAAGAGAGGGGCCTGGTCCCTGGGTCTTACAGAGGCTGCTTCACTTGCTGCCGTCTCCCCAGGCTCCAGGGCTCCAGCCGCAGGTTGGGTCCCACCTGCCACCTCCGAGGCGTCAGTTGGCTGCAACATAAATGCCGGCATGGGGTCAGACACAGGGTGGGGGCGATGCCACCAGGACAAGCAAAGGGGCCACACAGGGCAGCACCGAGTGGATCCCTAGAGGAGGGGTGAGGTCCTGGGTATGGGGAGTGGCTCGAAAAGGTACTGGCAGCTACAAGGATGCCGAGTGGCATGCAGTGAAAAACCCAGCACAGGCCCCTGGGCGCCACTGCTGACCCTCTCACAGGTTCACTCCTCAGTTTCCCTGAACCCACCCGGCCAGCCTGCCCCTCACAGGTTGCTCCCGGAAGAGGACAAAGCACAGGCTGGGCACCGAGATGGGACCCTGAGCAAGATACAGTGGATGCTACCTGGCTATAGTCAGGCTGCCCTAGGGCCACACTGACACTCAGCCAGTTCCGAGCTCTGGGAACAGTCCCTCAACCTTCCTAGCTCCCCTTTCCTCTGTAAGAGGAGGAAATGTCTAGTGTAAGGTAAAGATTAAACGAGAAAATTCTGGAAAGTTCCCACCATAAACCCATTTCTCCCTCTCACTGTGGAAGGCCTAAGCTAAGAGGATGGGGCAGGGATGGTGAGGGGGAGATGGGCTGCTCTGACCCCAGCCACCCCTAGCACAACTGGTAAGCCCCATCCTGGGGCTTCCTGGCTCATGGCCGCAGCCTCAGCCTCAGGCATACAGTGGCCTTGTCCATCCTGTCCATACCCTCCTCTGGGCTCTTCCTCCATGCCATGTACCCATATATGGGGGACAATGGGGAGCTGGCAGGTGGGCACTTACTTGGGCAGGCCCCAGCTCAGCCATCTGGCTGGGCCAGGCCACAGCAAAGGTGCCCTCAGCAGCACTGGGCTCCCTGGAAAGTAAGCTGCCCGCTGGACTCTCTGTGGACTGGTGACAGCCACCAGGGAGGACAGGGTGGGAGGGCAGGAGGCGAGGGGGAGAAGGTGTTGAGCAGGGCACGAGACAGAAGAAGACAGGCATGAGCCGCCAGTGTTGGCAGAGGGGAGACTGGTGCCTGCGGCAAGCAGCCTGGCCAGAGCCCAGTGGAGAACACACACAGACCCCGAATGGACACCTATTCCCACCTCGTCGCTCCTGTCACCACCAAGCTGTGTGTGCCACACACAGCTCAGCACCCATTGAAATCCACTTGTCAAAACGGTTCTGCCCACTCTCAGGCCTCCCCCAGAGTGAAACACTGTGGAGCTTTCCGGGCTCCCAGGACTTTCACACATGTCCCTGCTCCTACAGGAACTGTCACCAGTTATTGGGCAAGTCCCATGCCCTCCCTGAAGCTCCATACCCCAGCTACTAAGTTATGATGACAACTTCTCGGCCTCAGCAGGCCCTGCTCATATAACGGTACTTGGCCTCAGCTTGCCTTTCCTTACCCTCCTCCTGTCCCCACAGTCCCCTGATGCCACTGTGCAGCCCCTGCAAACAGGAAGCTCCTCAAAGGCAAGGACCCTCGACTCCTGCCCGTAGGCCAGAGCCTAGCATGAGGACACTATGTCCATCCTGGGGGACCAGCTGGTCACTGTCTAGGGCCACTCACAGACCCTGACAACTAGGCCATACTGAGGAGGACTCCCTTCTCAGGCTAAACCAAGGAGCTCTTTCCCACAGGGCCTGGCCAGGGGCACGGTGCCCCCACAGAAGGGAAGCAGCTGTGGTCAGCCACTGAGCATGTGAGCATGGCCGGGTGCATACCTAAGTGCAGAACCAGGGGGGCGGGCCCAGGACCCCAGGGACAGGCACAGAGCAAACATGGCTTACCTCCCAGAAGTCCCATGGGACTGGCTGAGCGCAGCAGAGGGAGAAGGACAGAGTTAGCACAGAAGTTAGAGACGGGGCAGGCAAGCAGTCCCCAGTGAACCCCACCCCATGCCCACCTAGGGTCCTTGAGCCCAGAAGGCACAGGGCAGCCCAGGTCCAGACTCTAATGTCCCTGAGGGGTGAGTCATAGACACCTCTCAGGGGCTGCAACCCCAGGCTAGGAAGTACCCAAATACAGGGCTGCTGCCAGGTGAGGGGCAGGGGCCTGGGATAGACTGTACATGGCTAGGTGAGTATCCAGCTGACCCTCCTCCTGAGGATCCTCTCACCAGCCTCTGTTTGCTCTCTTCCTTTCCCCCATGGTCAGGACCAGAGGAGGTTACAAGAGCTGGGGGCCAGAGTGTGAATGGGAGGAGAGCCTGGTGACCCCAGGACCCCCAAAGGCCCTGGCCTACATGGGCTCATACGGCTAGTGGGCAGACAAGAACCCAAGGCCCAGTGGCCTGGAGGCCAGTGGGCCCATGGGTGGTAGACTCTGACCAACCTGACCAGTGGGCGTGGGCACCTTCACGGGGCTCACCGCAGGCGGGAGGGGGTCAAAATCCAGGTCCAGCAGACTGGCCTGCTCCGAGAAAGGCCCTGGGGCCTCAAACTTGGCAGCAGAGGCAAAGGAGGAAGGCAGTTAGTGACAGGCAGGGGGCACTTGACACAGGCACACATAGCAGGTGCTCACACTCAGGGACACGTGCACCTCACACACAAAGCAGTGCCACCCACGCCAGACACCTGAGCACGTACTCCCACCCACACAGGGCTAGCACCTGCCTCAGTCATCGGCAACAGGCCAACTACCAGCCAGAGCAACGCAAAGCCCCAGAATCTCTTGTCTGTCTCCATCCTACAGGCTGGCACAGGCCTCCAGGTGACCGTACTTCTTTCAGCTCCCTGCACCACAAACTCCAAGACCCTGCCACAACCCCTAGAAGCAGCACAGGCCACAGACTGAGCTGGACAAGACCACACTGGTCCACATGACCCAGAGGGCTCCTAGGACAGGCACTGGCTTCCCCTCACTACCCGATACAGACAGGTCATCCTGTGGTGACACCCATCCACCAGCCAGCTCCAGGGAGCGAGAACAGGGCTAAGCCAGCCACATTGCCTAGGAGCCCAATCGAAAAGGTGAGGTCCCCAATACCTGTGGCACCTGTGTTCAAACTAAGATCTTACCCCAGCCACCTCCGAGATTCCCATTCAGTGGGTCTGGGTGCAGCTCAGGAACGTGCACGTGACAGGCACAGCCCGAAGCAACTGGGACATGGTGGCCCCACTCACATTGGGAGAGTCAACCCCACAGCAAGCTGGCCTCACAATCGTGGGAGAAAGGGTATTTCCCAGAGCCACCTACAGAGAGCCAGCTCAGCACCAGCGGGTACCGAGAGGACATGCTGCCCTCCTGGGAGGAGGGGCTTGCTCAACTGTGGCCTCCATCTGGTATGTGGAGTCTCCCTTTGGGGACCAAGGAGGACTTTGCCCAGGTCCAAGAGAAGAGGGAGCTGGCTCAGCCCAGGTCCTCCTCCCCCACTGTCACCCAGTACTGAGAGGGCCATAATGTCCCGAAGCCCAGGCCAGCCCAGCTCCACTTGCTCTTGATGGGCACTCAGCAATTACAACAAGTGCCCTCCAGCCTTCATCCCCCCAAGGCCCTCCATCAAGGACCCGAGACCTCGGAGAGTGGGGAGGGGCTCCCCAGAGGGGGCTTGCATAGCTGAGGTGAGACCTACCAGGAGAGACCCAAGACTCTCAGTCCTGAGAACACTTGATGCCAGCTGTCCTACAGCTTAGGAGACAAAGCATCTATGTGGGGCCAAGCTACAGAGCTCAAAGAGCCCAGGCCACATGGACTCACTCCCTGGACAGGAGCCCTGGTCCCCAAGCCCCTACCCCAGACTCACCCTATCCACTAACTTTTCTTGAGGTCAAGCCCTGTCCAATGAGCCTGGGGGAGAAGTCAGTGTTCTGTCAGTGACAATTCTGCTGTCTCTAGGGGAACACATGCCTAGGCACCCTAGGTGCACAGCCTCTAGGAGCCCTCCCACCCGCTGGCTGGTAGCCTCTCTCCCCCAAGTAGCTCCATCACCCTCCCTTTCTCAGAAGTCAGCCAGGCCCAGACAGCTGCCCCTTTATGCTCCAAGGGGACACAGTCATCAGGCCAAAAGGCTGACCATGTAGTCCGTAGCCCCTCTTCCAGCAGGTAGCCTCCCCACCACGCAGGCTTGGGGCTGTCCTGGGCACAGCGATGAAGGCTACTCACCACAGCCCTGCAGAGCAGCCCTGTCAGCACAGCTTCGGGAAGACGACCGGCCCACCCTAGCCCCAGGTCCCAGCACCCAAAGTGAACACTCTCCACTCCTGTCAGGCAGAGACCTGGTTTCCTTCAGTGGGCAGGGAAGAGGGCAGCAAAGGAAGCATGCGGTGAGCATGTAGACGGACAGCTCAAGGAGGGCGGTCTCGCTGCAGGGCAGGCCCACAGGCTCCTGCCCTGCTCCACGGGCATAGCCCCTTCGCAGAAGGTGACAGAAAACTGAAGGGCGTGCAGGTAAGTGCGGGCACCAGCCCCTGGTCAGGGCTCACTAGCACTCGGGTCCCTCAGACTACAAGCATCCCAGGGCCACGCTGTCCTGGAGGTCTCACCACCCATCTCCCCAGTGCTCCAGGAGTGCCCCGGGCCAGCCTCAGCCACCTCTGCACACAGGCTCCCATGCTTCCTGGGCCCCCGAGGCAGGGCATCACCCCTCACACACCTAGTACTCTGTGCTGACCCAAAGTCCTCCCGTGGGTCCTTCTTAGCAGGGACCACTGTCCTCACCTCCCAACCATCTCTCCCTCTACACTCACACCTTCTGGCCCTGCCCCTTCCATCCAGGCCCCAGCTTGTGCTAAGGAGTCAGAGCCCAGAACACCCCTGGTGGGGCAACCCTATATCTGCACCCCAACACCGGCTCACCCCGGCCTGGGATTAGCCACCCCAACAAGAGGCCAAACCCTCTGTGTAAAGGGCCTGGCCAGGAGGCTTAGAAACCAGGCTTGGAGCACTCAGCACACTGTGGCCTCTGCGAGTTGATCTAACAGTGTCGGCCCATTTCAGTGCCACTAGTGACCTTCCTTGCTTGGCCATCCTTTGTCCCTCTGTGAATGGGCATTCCATGTCTTCTTAGGGCATTTATGAACACACTGAACTCCAGAAGTTCCTAAGCCCGTCTCTTGGCCCTCCTGGCATACACACAAGCCACTATCTCTGCTTGTAGCCACCTGGAAAATGTCACCTGCTCCAGGAAGCCTTCCCTGACTGGCCCAGGTCCTCCATGCTCCCTGCCCCTTTTGGCCATACCATCCATGCAAACGTGAGGCTGTTGCTAAGCTGACTATCTCCACTAGAACCATTAGCCTATGTCCCTGTGTCTGGCCACATTACATGATCAGAGACGGATGAGGGATGACGGATGAAGGGATGAACCGATGAGTGAGAGGAAGGCTCAGGGCCAATCTCTCCAGTCAGATTCCCGACTCTTGAGGCAGAGGCACAGGGCGTGGGATGGAGGGAAAGGCATGCCCCAAGAGAGCAAGAGGAGGAGAGAGTTGGGCCGCGTGGCCGCGGCTGACCTGGGAGGGGGTGGTCACGCTGATCTCAGGGACAAACGTGTCATCAAACAGGCTGAGGATCTGTTCCTGCTTGATCTCCTTGGATGGGGTGTGTTTGGGAGGCGGAGGGACTGGTGGGCCTTTCCGGAGCTGTGGGTCGGCAGCGGGTGAGGGGCCACACAGGGAGGCACAGTGGAGCGTGGGGGTTGGGGGAGACAGAGACAAAGCCACGTTAGTCACACCGCAGGCCATCGCCCCACCCAGGCAACTGAGGAAGATGAAGCAAAAAGAGTCACTGCTCCCCAAGACACAGACAGCAGAACCATGGCCACCCCTGGAAGGGGACCAAGGCAGGAGCTCCAGAAATGCTGTGCAGAGAGAAGGAAAAAAAGAGAGGGGAGAGAGGGGGAGGGAAAGAGGTGAGAGAACAGAACAGAAGAGGAAAGAAGGGGACGGCCATAAGAGGGCTCACCGCGTGGTGAGAGGCTGAGGACAGCCAGCACCCAGCCTCCTCTCCGGCCCCCACTCCCCTGCACACCCAGGCCTCGTCACATCCCCCTGGAGGGACAGTCACCTGTGGAGGCCAGCACAGAGCCAGAGCCCAGGAGGCCGAGGGAAGATGGCCGCACACCTGCACACTTGGGTGGACCTCAGGCAAGTCACACAACCACTCCGAAGCCTGCATTTCCTCATTTGTCAAGCTGGGGTGATAAAAGCATCTGCCTCATGGGGTTGTTGTGAGGAGTCAATGAATAAACATATGGGAAGTGCTGACACAGTATCCGGCCCAGAGTAAGTGTGGGCTCTTGTCACTGTTCTTAACATCTTTGTCCTAATCAGCTGACAAACAGGGTGATGGCCTAAAACCAACAGAGTTGCTGCCAGGAGCAGGAAGGCCAGGGCAGCCTAACAAGGCTCGCTCAGGGCTGACGAGGACCGCGCCTCTTCCCCGCTCCCAGCTCCTGGGGATGCTGCAGAAACCCAGAGAAACCTGGTAGGGCTGAGGCCATGCTTCTCTAGGAGGGGCCAGCCTGGAAACCCTGAGCCCATCCCCTTTCCTGCCTCACACTCCCCTCACTGAGCCCTGGCTCTGGCTGTCCCTCTAAGAGTCCTGCATGAGAGGGAAGGTGAAGACAGGGGCTGAGGGCCCAAGCCTGTGTCTCAGTTGCAAAGGAAGATGGACGAAGTCAAGCCACCCAAAAGCCAGGGGGGAAAGAAAGGGAGGGCGCTGCAACAGGAAAGGGAGACACTTCAGGAGGAAAAGACAGTTACAGATGCCCCTGAAAGGGGCCAGGGCCACTGAGGAGAGACTGGGCCGTGCAGGATATGAGGGAGACTGACATCCAGGCTCGGTCCCCACTGGGCAAAGCCTCTGGCTCCAGGCTTGTCTAGGTCTGGGCAGGAGACATGGGGAGTGACAGCAAAGCAGAAAGAAGAGCAAGAAGGGGTGGGGGACAGGCCACCGAGATACAGTGCCTACCTGAGATGGGGACTTGGGGAGGGCAGCCCCAGGGGTGGCAGCGCTGGCCAGCTCGGGTTCATGGTTGACTCTGATCTCAGGCGTGGCAGCAGGGGAGCCGTCTGGTGGAGGTGAAGGGCTCTTGTTCCCTTTTGCAGGGGTGTTGTCACTGTGGAGGCAATACAGGAGGGAGCAGTGGAGGGAGGTCCAGGCATCTGGGAAAATGTGTACTCACAGGTGTGCGTGTGACAGGTGTGTGCATGTGTACACACCTAGGAGTCCATGTGTGACATGTGTGCACACGCACATGAGCATGTAGATCAGTGTATGAAACTAAGAAGTACCGCGTGTTCACATATTAGGTTGGTGCAAAAGTAACTGCGGTTTAAAAGGTTAAAAAAAACTGCAAAAACTGCAATTACTTTTGCACAAACCTAATACATTCACTGTGAAAATGGGATGCGTGCCCATGTGCATGAGAACGGGTGGAAACGAGACCACACATGCTGGCAGCAGGGGCCTGTCTTGGAGACAGTGACAGCACAGGGGGCATCTCTGAGCTAGAGGCCTGCGGTCCCCAGGGGAAGGGGAAGGCCCCCAAGAGCCACAGGCCTGCGTCGGTCTGGCCCTGGCAAAAGGCCCAGAGCTCCCCAGCAGGAGAAAGCCAGACGCCACGTGGCAGCCCCGCCTCAGCCTGAACACCAAAGGCCTCTTGGCTGCCGCTACCTGTACACCCACTCACATGCAAACGCCAAGCCCAGCCCCCGCCACACACACATACCACCCCCATCTGTAAGGTGCCATCACTGTCTCCAAGCCTTAGCTCCCACAGGCCCTTCCACAAACACATGGGAGTAGCTGGGGATGAAGGGTGAGGTCTCTAAGCCAGACAGTTCAGTACCGAACACCAGCAAAGGTATGCGTAAATCTCCACTGGGGTGCAAAGGGGTCAGAAAACAAACGCCTATATTTGTACTCACATAAAGAAACTGTAGGACAGCTAACCAAGATTGCCCACCAGCCATAGGTGGCTGTTTACATTTATACTTAAATAAAATTAAAAATTCAACTCCTCAGTCACACTGGCCAAATTCAAAGTGCTGGCGGCCACATGAGGCCAGTGGCCACTGTGTTGGGCAGGGTAGGTCTAGGATACAAAAGAAACTGGTAGCCACATCCCCTAGGGGAGGTAAGTCTAAATGGTGGACCAGACATGTGAGAGGCATTACTGGTACCTTCTTATCTTTATTGAAATTGTGTTTCATGGGATGTATTTGCCTCCTTAAAGAATATATATAAACGTAGTATACACACACGCATCATTTTAAAACCAACACCATGCTGCAGCAGCCCTCCCCAAGCCTCCCCAGGTCTCCTTTCTGGCGACATTCTCCACCTGTTACTGCTCCTAACCCAGCCACAGCCAGTGGGCACTCAGTGGTACAGAGAAGAAGGTGCCAACTGATCTCAGGCTGTCTGCCCACCACTCCCATCCAACAACCTACCTGCCCTGTCCTGCAGCACGCACACGACACAGTGCAGCCCTGCTCTGCCCTACCAGGCAGCACTACACACAGGAAGGTGAGTTAGGGGTTAGTGGCACCCTCAGAGCAGGGCACTAGACACATGCACAGGGGCCACCAGCCAGGGTGCTGGCCTTGACAACCCCACAATGCAGCACTCACTGCTGGTACCTGTTCTTCTTTCTGCGCAGCCGGGAGAACAGTTTAGTTTTCTTTCTGTAGGGATGGATGGGACGTGGAGGCCTTCATTTGGGGGAAATGCTGGATGTGGGGCTGGCCTGTCCACTTCCCTCATCAGCAACCCCTAACAAAATGGTGGGCCAAGGGGATAAAGCCTCCCCTAACACCGAGGGGCCTTGAAGAGGGCCTGACCCTGCCCTCGGGCCCCATCTAGGCCCCCGCTGCTCTTGCCATGCTACCAGGTGCCTTGGGGTGGTGCTGACAAAACTAGCAAAAGAGGCGACTGCCCCAAACAGGGCCTGGCGAGCTGCAGGGGAGACCGCTGGCATCACCCTGCCTGTGGTCCTCAGGAGCTCCAGGGGCCCAGAGTGCCAGGAAGGAGCGGGGTCATCTGGCCAGTATGGGTTCCTGGGAGGAGGCAGCCAGGATGCCGAATGGGCCACTTTGGTCTAAAGGAGGCTCACAAGCCTCCATGTCCCTCCCTATCCCATCAGACCAGCCCCTTTCCCACTGAATGTCCTTCTGAGCAACCTGCACTGCCCAGGACAGCCACCACTTGCCCTCTGCACATCCATCTTGGACGCTCCCACCATTACCTCCAGGCCAGGCAGAGCAGCACAAGGGGAGGCCGGGCCTCCCTGCAGTGACCTGGAAAATCATCTTTTGGCCTTTATTCTACCCCTGCTGCTCCTCAGCCCAGGGCACCCTGTTGGCCCCTCAGGGTCACACATATTTTATTTTCAGGGGAGAAGAGGGGCAATAATATTCATTGAATACCTTCTTAGTCCTAGGTAATAGCCCAATCACCCCAAGAAGCAGGTACAATCACCCCATTTTATAGACAAGGAAAGTGAGGATCCAGTGGTCTCCACATTGTGCTGCGATGGCCAGAAAGGAAGGGAAACCCCAGAATCACCATTGTTTCCCATGAACCACAGCCAGAGGGCAAGACCTTTCCCCTCCTCCCTCCTGCTTTCCCCTAAGGAAACAGGAATCTCCTGGGAGTGAGGCAGGAGGGGCCAGTGCTGGGCTGAGGGCAGGAACAAGGACACCCTTGGGTGTGTAGAATGCCGCCACCCTGAGACTTGGGCTTCCTGGGAGCAGGAGAGGAAAAAGGTGGTGCCACCCCCTGCTCTAAAAGGACTGCTCACTTTCCAGAAGGCTCCATGCCTGTGAATCACTTAGCTCCCCTCGCCCCGCAAAGCTGGGCAGGCACCCTGGCCACTCCTGCCCCACAGATGAAGAAGTGAGGCCCAGGTTCAGGGGCTGTGCAGACCGTGAGGGGTACCCGCTGACCTGGCAGCAAACAGGGGAGTAGGGGTGCCTTCACCGGCTCCTCTGAGCACAGGAAGGCCAAACCCATGAGACCATGAGAACGAGCTCGTCCCAGCCTTGCATGAGTCAGCAGGCAGCAGCAGCCCACCTCAGACCACACTTCCCACACCCACCCGCAGCCTAGAGAGCGGTGGGCATCACACACCTGGGCTGGGCCTTGACCGTGAATGTGTTGCTCCCGTGCTGCTTCTCCAGACTGACTAGCACGTCGTTCAGATTCTGGTTGAGCTGCAGACAGGACAGCAAGCAGATAGGGGCGCCTCTGGGGCCACCAAACAGCCATTCTCCCCATAACATCCCTGCTTCTCCCCTACTCTAACCCCTTCCCTGCACCTTTGCCCCCTACTAGAGACTAGCTCTTCTGTCACCGTGAGTAGTAGCTGGGAACCAGCTCACCAAACCCAGAAAAACCGAGGGGAATATGGAAGAAATGAGCTGTACTGATAACAACAGTTACTGTTTCTGAAAACCATCTTCTCTTTTCTTTCTATTTGTAGGGATTTCCTAAAATGCCACGTAGAACATGCACTGTTTTTAAACTTTTTTTTAACTGTTTCTGCACTAACTGTTGATTCTAATTGTTAAGATCATTTGGCCAAGATTCTTTCAGCCACACTACAACTCCAGAGAACTCACCAAAAGCACAGGCAAGAGAAGAGGGTTTGTCCCATTCTCATTACTGAGAATATTTCCCTCTTTGTTCTGGCTACCAGGAAACTCAGAGATGAATTTTCCTCCTACTTTACATGTTTTCTTCCCCAAATCATCTTTCTGTCTGTTTTTAATTTTTTCCTAAGTTGTCTCAAGTCTTTGAAGGAAAGAAGGAAAAGAAGGAAGGAAAGGGATGGCCTAAAAAGGCAGGAAATCATACTCAGGGCGGTGACTCAGGAGAGGCTCCAAGCTTGCTTTTTTTCCTCCTGCCCTGGGCCTGGAACCCACTACCATCACTTCACTCCTCTGGGCCAAAGAGACAGAGTCAGACCCACCCACTTCACAGAGAGAAGAAGCTGCCAATACTAGGTTTCTCCAACTCAGCTTTGCAGTTTAACTGTCAGTTACATTAAAATGAAAATGATATAACATAGGAACTTAAGCTAATCAAACGCTTTCTTACACCAGATTCTGGCAGATAAAGCAGATCTGTTTCAACGTCTTATAACATATGAAAGAACATTAAAAATTGAGAAAATTCTAGCAATTTACTTATTATTTGCCTAAAAATTGGGAAGCCATCACCATTTTCTGACACTGAGCTCCCTGGACCAAAGTTGCCTGAGAATATGTTCATAGTTTGAGGGGGGCTGTCTCTGTCCAGGCAAGAGGAGTAGACTTGGAGCAGGAAGGTGGCCAGGGCTGAACAGCCTCCCCAGCACACGCGACAGTTCCCACTGGGCAGAACACTCTGGATGGGGAGCTCCTGGAGAGCACGGGCTAGAGAGGGGAAACACTGCGGTTGTCAATGTGTGCAAAACCTCAGCAGGCAAGAGGGAGCTCGGCCCACTGGTTCCATGCCTCTACCCTGGCCCTGGGCAGGGTGGAGCGTGCCCCAAGGCCCACAGGAGTCTGCAGGGCCTACCTTGCTCATCTCCTTGTGGAAGTTCTCCTCCAGACCTGCAATGCTCTGAAATGTATTGACGTAGAAACCTACACGGCTGCAGGAGGGAGGGAAGATGGGCAAAATGAACGCACAGGTCAAGGGGGAACACACACTGACACACATCTGCCTCAGCAGAGACACAGCCCTGCAAGGGCACACATGGCAGCCGTGCAGCCTGGGGAGGAGGCCAAGGCCCGGCCCTCACCTGTTCCATAGGGATGGCAGCTCCTCCTGCAGGTCCACGTTCATCTCCTCAAACACCTTCTGGGCTTTGATGAGCTCCTCCTCGGCCTGAGGGGACGGCTAGTCACTCCATCTGCTGGACTTCTGTCCCAGCCAGCCCAGGCCAGGTCAGGCCCACCCTCCACGACCTGCACCCCAACCTCCCACCAACACGGAGGTAGAACTGGATGTGAATGCTGGGCAGACTCCCCTGAAGTCCCTTGGGCCCTGACTAGGAGGCCACCTACAATTCAGGCTCAGGCCCCCAGGGGCTGCTCCAGGAAAGGGATGACTGCGCTTCTAAGGCAAAGGGAGAACCCCTCTCTCTGGCCCAGGTGGGCCAGGAGGGAGGTAAGGGATGTGTAGGGCGCAAAGGGGCAGACGTGGGGCCAGAGCTGAGGAGGCACAGAAAGGGCAGAGGCAGACCCGGACCCAGCCAAGTGGGGACGTGTCCACTTACACGTGAACCCCTCTCAGGCTAGGTGTCAGCCTACTGCTCAGCTCTCTGGACCTTGCTGTCCCCCTGAGTATTCCTTCCCCCTCTCAAGGCCACCTTCTATTCAGGTTCAGCCAGCAGCCTGCATTTCACCTCAGCAGAGTCTTTCCTACCCCACTCTCCTCTATCACCTGTTCACACCAGATACAGGGCCAGGCCAGGAGAGGAGGGGGCTGGGCAGCTGGCCAGGGTGCCTAAGCCACTCCAAGGCCTGCCTCCCCAGGGCAAGGTCCTCACCCTCCATCTGCTTCCATCCACCAGGTGGTGGCGCTAAGACCCCATCGCAGGGCCAGGAACTTAAGGAAATACAGTGCAGGTGCCCCAGTCTGAAGGCAGAGGGCCAGTAGAGGGTAGGGGTGAGTCACAAGACCCCAGGCCAAGAAGGGGCTCTGCTAGCTCATTCTGGAGGGTGCTGCTGGAAACAGTGACTCAGGAGGGTGACTTAGATTCAGGGTCTGAGTCACAGTCCAGGAATGTGGCAGGCCCCACCTAGGAGAAAAATTCCTGCCAGCACCCTCAAATTCCCAGGCCTCTGGCAAAGGCGGCCAGTGGGGCTAAATGCCAAATTGCCACAAAGCACAAGATTTCTGCAAGCCCACCAGGTTGTCCCATCCAGCGTCAGGCACCAGGATCTGCCCTGTCTCCATTGTGCCCAGAACTGAGCCTGGTGACATGGGAGTGGGGCTGGAAGGAGGGGCCACTATCACTCCTGACTATAGTTACCTTCAGGTTCTTGGAACCTAAGTGAACATGAGCTCCTTGCCTAACTTTTAAAAACCTAATTTAAAAATTAAAGATACTTGGTTGGCCGGATGGCTCAGTTGGTTAGAGCGTGAGCTCTCAACAACAGGGTTGTCAGTTTGATTCCCGCATGGGATGGTGGGCTGCGCCCCCTACAAGTAAAGACTGAAAACGGCGACTGGACTTGGAGCTGAACTGCACCCTCCACAACTAGACTGAAGGACAACAACTGATGGGTCCTGGAAAAACACACTGGTCCCCAACAAAAACTTTTTTTAAAAAATTAAAGATACAATAGGGGAATCTAAACACACATGGCTCGGCTGCTCCTGGGTGGATCAGGTCTGCTGTGCCCTCCAGGCCATGGCCCAGACCAGGCCTGCCTTACTCTTCTGGGCACCCCTGTGCCTCCCTGAGAGCTACTGACGACGGTCTGTAAAATCCACGAGTGATGCCCACACGTCTAGCCACGAGTGCCTCGCACTGTGATGCATGCCTCCCACCCCACTACCAAGAGTTGGACTCAAGTTACATGTCCCCCAGGAACCATCTTGCCACCCCAGCTCCTGTACCTGCACAGACTGACTCTCCATAGGGTTCAGCCTCCACCCCACAATGCTGGTCCTAACTGCCTGATAAACAATTGTGACAATGACAGTAATGATGGCAGCATCTCGTCATTGTACGCCAAGCCCTGTCCCCAAGTCCTAGGAATACTGCAAAGAACAGGGTGCCTCCGTTTTAGAGTTCCTGAAGGTTGGGCCTGAGTCTGTTATTCCCTCTGGGTCACATTCTCATATCCTGGACCTTTCAGAAGCACTGGGGTGGCAGCAAGTGTGGGAGAGCGGCACACGTGGTGGAGGCCTTTAGCCCCAGGACTCTGCTAACATTGACAGACGGGCATGCACAGCATACCCAAAATCAGCCCACTCACCATGCAGCAGGGCACCAGGGTCCCGCAGACAAGTTTTGGGAGACTACAGCAAGTGTGAAGAACAGCTCAAAACTAGTGCTGGGGCACCTTGAGCCGGTCAGCTCAAGAGAGCACAGCCCACAAGGTTGTATCGTCTCCCCAAAGTCAAGTCAGCTAGCAGGGCAGCTCCAAGCCCCAAGTGCCCAGTTCACAGTCAGCCAGCTGCTCATGGGAACCCTGAGGCTCCCCCATTTCCAGCCAGGCATAAGGCAGGGTGGGGGCAGGAGGAGGATACGCACAAGTAAAAACTGGATCCAAATGGAAAAGCCAATTTGGCCAAAAGTTGAAACATCTGCAGTCCAACATCCAAAGATGAGATTACTTGCTTTAGCCTCCTGTTGCTCCCCAAGGATCCCCAACCACACCCATCCCACGAGCCCCAAAGTAGCTACAACATCACCCTAGGCCCCACAGTCTCCCAACAAAAAGTCACCTGGCCTCCTACACATATACTTTTTGACCAAATCCATTTCAGAAAAATTATGCAGAACGCTGGCTTTGGGTCAGTGGCCTCCTTTTCCCTCCAGCAGGAAAGGCCCATCGCAGCCCCTCGCTCCTCCTGTACCTCCTGTGGCAGAGGAGAACAGGCCGATCAAAGACCCCCAGGCCACAGCCCCCAGACCCTGGGGAACCAGGGTCACTTTGCCCTCTGAATCCAGCCCACAGCTTTGGCCTAAAAGAAATCAGGCAGCGAATCAGGTAAGAAAGTGGCCCTGAGCCCATGCTGAGCCTGGAGCGCTCCACATCACAGGCACTCACACATGTGGGTGGAGGTGATGAAATCAGAAGGTGGCCCAGAGAGAAACCCCACCTCCTGGGTGGGCCTGTCATCTGCCCCCAGCCCAGAACCATGAAGGACGCTGGAATCGTGCCAGTTTCATTGGTTAGAAAACCACAGGCCACCTCTCCCAATGCATTGCATCCCATGGCCCCAGCCACACTGGGTCCATTCCGAGAGCAGAGGACTGAGAAGAGTGAAGTTCTGTCAGGGGAGTCGTATTCTTCAGGAGTTTTGAACCAAGAAGCCCTCTGGGACCACTGTGGTGCAGAGTGCCCCAATAAAACTCCCAAACAGCCAACCCCAAGTCTCAGTGTCCCAGCCAGACTGAAGAGCTCTCCCAGGGTCTCCCCAGGGGCATCATGGGGCCCATAGGTCGCTAGGGTTCAATGAGCCTGGTCAGCTGTGGCCTGACCACCCACAGAGAGCCCCAGACCAGGGCCTTGAGTCAGGTGAGTCCCAACGTAGCCACTAAGCAGCTCTGGGACGCACGGCAGGAGATTTGCCCCTCTGCAAATTTGTCTCCTCAGTAAATTCAGGATCACCACATAGTTCTTATGAGGCTTGAAGGACAACACATGACAGTTCTAGGGCTCCTTAGTGACATCACATCCCTCCTTGCAGGAGCTCTCCCAGAAGACAAATGGCTCCAAGGCTTTCCTGGGCTCCTGGAGGCTAGGATTTCAGGGACTCTCAGGACACCAGAGACCCTGGTGCTGAGCAACAGACCCAGGTGCATCCCAGTCAACCAAAGCCCCCAGCTTCTATCCCTTCCTATGTTTGACCTGGCACAGACATTTGAAACCAGCACTGCCTCCCCACCCAGGGCAGCTGGGCTGACAGGTGCCCAGTGCCAGAACAGGACAGCAGACGAGAAGGCATCAGCACGTGCAGGGTTAGAAGCCAGTGTCACCTGATTTCGCAGCAGGTTAGTTTGAGCTACCAGATGAGCCTGCAGTTTGCCTTGACACCACTGGGGGGCGGCTTTCTCAAGCAGCGAGACAGGCTGGGTGTAGGGAAGTCAAAGGGAAGGAGAGTGGAGAAACAGGAGGGAGACGGGGAGAGAAACAGAGACATAGATATTAAACACCAAGTCCAAACGTCCCGAACGCGGTGACAGACAAGCTGGCCGCCCCTCCAGGGGGCCAGACCCCCATAGCAGGCTGCGAGCATTAAGGAAGCCCCAAGCGAACGGGGCACAGAAAGGGTGAACTCCAACTGTAAAGCAAAATGTGAGAATTGTTAGCAGGGGCAGAGGGGCTCAGCAAGCAGGGTCCTGCCCTGAGGTGGGGTGGGTGGATTCATCCTTGGGGCTATATGGAGAGTGTGGCCAGCCCAAGTCCTGTGCTCCCCCACTCCTCACCCCTCAACCCCCATGCCCACCCCAACCCTACCCGGCTAATCCCAGTGGAGACAGGGGCACATTGGATTCGGTGATGGAATCCCACTTAGCACAGCAGGCCGGCAGGGCCTTGCCAGTGAGACCCAAGTCTGCCCTTATTCTGGAAGGTGGCCTCAGAGTGAGTGGGGAGGCCAGGGGCCAGGGCAGGCACCATGAAACGGACCGGAGCTGGGCCCTCACCCACAGGATCAAAAGGACCTTCCACTCATTCGTCCTGGGCCCAGCCCCGTCCCCAGTCTAGCTCTGGGACCTGGTAGTAGTCACAGGTAGGAACCCATCCCTAAGGGGGGGTCAAGGTTTCCCAACCCCAGAGGAGCGTTGAGAGCCAGGGTGCAAGGGGCAGGTGAGTCCCAGGGTCCTGGGCACCCCCTCCCTGCTTTATCTTCCTGAACACTGCGCTGGCCACTCTCCAGCCCTTACCTTGGCAATTTTGGCGTCATCCTTCTTTTTGGCCGTTTGGAGTGACTCATAATGGTGCCGGGCACTGTCGTAGTCCACCAGCTTCCGGCCTCGCTTGGCGATGCGTGACTAGGGAACAGATGGAAGAGGAGGGAGCTGAATGGGCCTGGCACAGGGCCTGCTGCGATGCTGACCCAGCTGGGCCCAGAGAAACTGGGCCGTGGACACAGGACCCAGATGAAGCCAGAGGGCCCACACAGTAGGCCAGCTCAAAAAGTGTGTCTAACACATGCTTGAGACACTGTTGCTCAAAAATTTCTGGTGGCAGACCTCTCTCCTTCAGAGCAGTCTATGCCCTCTGTGGTCCTTTCTTATATATACAGAGGTCAAACCACTTCCTTGCAATATTAACCTATTTGTCAGTACCCAGCAGCCACTACTTTGTTAGATGAGCCTCTTCCATGACCAGGCCCTCAGATCATTGAAGATGCCTCCTGGGCCCCAGGTTTCTCTTCTCCAGGGCCATCACCATCAACCTCCCTTCCTCACTCCCCACAAGACACTTTTGGGAGCCTGAGACATCTGCATTGGATGGCCCAGGGGGCCAGCATGGAGTGTAACCCTCAGTGGACCAGGTCCAGCATGATGGTCACTACCTGGGCCCCTCTTCATCCATGGCCGAAGCACCTAGGTCCCACTGGCCTTGGTGGAGACCCTGGCACACTGACAACTTACAGCACATACCCAGGCCCAGCAGAGGCAGATGGCGTTTTGAACATGCGCAATCACACAAAGACATCCAGATAAGGGGTGACACACAACGCTACACATTCCCTTCCAAGTACACACAGGGCACTTTTAGGCACATGCCCAGGCTGGACATCCCCTTGTACAGTCCTACAGACTCCACAGTGGCATGGCCACATACACGTACATGCACCATAGGGTCCCTTCCCATAGCCTGGAGACCTAGAGGTACAGGGCCCGCAGGTCCCGGCTCAGAAAGGCCCAGGTCTGGGGGCGGGCACGCCAGCTCAGCAGGAGCAGCCCTGGAAGGATGAAGTACCCAGCAAAGGGGATGCCTGTTTTCAGGACAGAGTCACCTGAGTGCCTGAGCCAGCCCTAGACTGCCCTCACCCCAGTCCTTCTCTACCTCTCCAGCTCCTCTGAATAGGCTGCCAGCTCGACAGAGAGCCTCTCACCTTGATGTCAGGGAACTGGCCCAGGTATGTGTCCATGGTCAGCAGCGCCTGGTCCACTAGCTTCTGGTGGTAATCCATCCAGAGGAGGTCATTGTTCTGAAGGAGGCAAGGGCACGTGAGGGCACCACCAGGGCCTCCAGCCACCCCAGCCCTAGCTCTCGCCTCTCCGGAACCTGGGGGCCAGCTCTTGCCCCATCACTTCATGTCTTGGTGGCTTCTCAGAACCTCAGTTTCTTCATCTGTACAATGGGCTGGGGGCTGAGGCCAGTAGAGCCCTGTGGGAGGGCTGGGCCTCCTGGCATGGCTCACCTCAGCAATCTTGTTTGCTTCATCCCTGCCAGGCCAGTCAGGTTCATACACCTCCTGCAGACACTCATTCAGCTTCTTAGAGGCCTCATGCATAGCTGTAGGGCAGAAGGGCCATGCTGCAAGCAGGGCCATGGGGGCCTAGGACAGGGGGTTCCCAAAAGCCCAAGACGTATATGGTCCTCCACAACAGCCCTTGCCCGTCCCCCATACACCCTGCTGCCCTTCCCAGTTCTTTACCCGTTGGCTCCACACGGGGAAGGCCTCTCCCGGGGAAGGCCCTTTCCTGTGTCCCATGAAGTCCGGCCCACCCAGGCCAGGTCTGCCTCTTACCTTTGACAGAGGCCAGGTAGGTCCGGAGATCCTTCTGCAGACGGGTGCCCTCATTCTGCAAAGAGAAAGACAAGGACAAGGTGAGGGCCTGGGGGCACACCCCATCCCTGAGCCTCTCCTTCCTGCACTCCCTCACTGACAAACGGAGGCCTTCCTGATAGCCACCATGGGTCAGCTGTCCTCATCAGAGCACTGGGAGAGCTAGAGCCCTGTGCCCAAATGGACATTCATAGAGTTTATCAGCACCTGTCTCTTCCAGGCACTATTCTCAGCCCTGTAAGGAAGACAGGAAGACAGAATCCCCTCTGCCCTGCACAAGACACTGCGGGCATGCCTGAATGACACACACACAGCACAGCATATGTGTATGATGGGACCGGCCTGCCCTCAGACAACCAAGGACCAGGTGACTAAGGAGCACAGAAACATGGGCTGGGGTGGGGGTAGGGGATTCAGTAACCACCTGGTACCTTGCTCCAAAAGCTTAGGTGGTGCCCGAGACCAGCGGGCTCCCACTGTACCATGCCAGGGGCAGGGGCGGCCCTGTGGGGAAAAGGTAGGGGAAGGGCCTAGACAGGGTACAGAGAAGTGTGGAGATCATGTCCAGGTCTCTCAGGACACAGGCCCAGCTGAGGGGGGATGGAGGATATAAGAGGAAAAGGTTGATGAGGGAGAGTGGGCCAGGTAGTGAAGCCCCATCATGCTGGCCCTGACCCGCTGGGAATCACGCTTCCAAACCCAGCTTCTATTCCTGCCAAGCCTCCAGTGCCTGTCTACACTGCACCCCAAGGAAGGGGTTGCCCACAGGGTGGGGTGCTGCACTTGCCCAAGCATCAGGCCGTACCAGGGCCCCTTGTGCCTCCCAAACAAGGCCACAGTATGAACAGGCATGCGGGGCACAGATGTACAAGGGGCCACCAAGAGTCTGCCACCCTCAAGCCAACCACAGCTAGGCCCCTAAGCCAGCTTCACAGTCAGTCCCCAGAGCCAGACACAGCCCTCCCCCATCGAGCTGCCTCCTGCAGGGCAGCACCCAGACCGGCCAGCACAGAATGGGTGTGTTCACTTCCAAGCTAGCTCCCTTGGCCCCCCAAACGGGGTGTCTGAGAAACAACTCTCTGAGCTTCCCGGGGCTCCAACACTCTTGCAGAGCAACTAAGGGGAGGATAAAGTTCTGGACCCACTGCCCCCTTGGCCTGCTCTCTGGGATCTGGACTAGGGAGTCTGGAAGGGCACCACAGCCTTCCCAGGACCAACACCTAGAGCTGCTTGATGGAGAGGCGGCTTGGTCAGGTGCTCCCCACCACCCCTGACATCAGCTCCCATTGGTGGCCTGAAGACCGAGCCCCCATCTTCCCAGTGGGTCTAAGGGGCAGGAGCGTCCCCTCCTGCATGGATCCCCTCTGGCTCCAGCTGACTCTTGCCCCTCTGTAGTCAATGTCAAAGGATCTTCACTCAGTAGCCCTGGAGCAGAGCTCTGGGTGGGCCCTGGGGACAAGAAGGAATCAGACCTGACGTACCTCAGTAACAGATAAACCGCAACCATGAGTCCTGGGGTACAGGCTATAGGTGGCCCCTCGGAGGAAGAGTTCGGCCTACCTGGAGGACCCTGGATGGCTTCAGGAGGGCCCGAGCTGGGTTTGCAGTACTCAGGGGGAGAGGGCATACAAGAGGGTCCCCCCAGGATTTCTCAGTGCAGGGACAGGAAGGCAAGGGTGCTGTGACTAGTGCTGAGTGGGCCCCCCAGGGGCTGTGAGAGGAGGTGACAACAAGGTGACCCATACCTTTTCCTCCATAAGAAAGGGTAGGAATTTGCTTCCTTGAAGACCATATTCCCTGCTTAGTTTATCAGCACCTGCCTGACTAGTGCTGGGCCCACTGTGCTTGGTGCTCACAGGGAGATCATCAGCTTCCAGGATTCTCGTACTCAACCTTCACCACACCTTTTCCAGGTCCCAAAATCCCTGCAGGTGGCAAGGCCAAGCCCACTTCAGCTCCCAGAACTCACTCCCTCCAAAACAGTGACCCTCACACCTTTCTAAATCCTAATACCCACCCCCCAGGGTCCAGTTACCCCCACACACCAATCAAATCCAGAATGCCTGGCTACCTTAACCCTCAAGGGAGGGTTACCCCAAGCTTTGAATGAGACCTCAAATTCACCTCCTCCTGCTACCACCTTTGGCCCCTGAATAGCTGGCTATCTCACCCAACCTGAAGGTTAAGTTACTACTCCATGTGCATAACCAGGGAGCCCCCAGATAGCAACCAACACAGCACTGGCCTCACCGCCTGGCCCCTCTGCCCAAGCATCAGTGAGGGACTCCTTACCAAGAGCCAGGGGCCCAGAGGGGATGACTCTGAGGGACAAATGAGGAGAGAAACACTCTGGTCACACCTGTAGGGCCAGACCACAGGAAACCTGAGCTCCCAGATCTGCACTTTCCTCACCTTCTACCAAACAGATCAGCCTGCTCTGGGGTGGCCCCATCACCCCCACTCCAGGCTGTAACTCAGGAGCTGCTGTAATATTTCCCTGCAGCCCAGCCAGTTGCCCTCAGGACTGGGGCTCAACTCCAGAGTGGGAACCCAAGAGTAGACAGCTCTGAATTTAAACCCTCAAACACCCACACCAGCTGTGTGGCCTTGGAAGAGTTGCTTAATCTCTCTGAGCCTCAAGTGCTTCACCTGGAAAATAAAGAGAATATTAGCATCCACCTCAGGGATGCCAGGCTTGTGTCTGTGAAACACACAGCAGTACCTGGTCCACAGCAGGGACTCTAGTACCCACGGCCCCTGAAAGACTTCCAGAGCAGCACCCCACAACTAAGGAAACCAGTTCAGTAAGAGACGTGCCCCAGGGGCTTACAGGAGAAGAATCAGAAGAAAGGTTTCAGGTTTCTTGTTCAAGCCTCCATTTCACAGGTGAGAAAACTGAGGCCCAAGGAGCAGAGACTCACCCAGGGCGACAGAGGCAGTAGATGCGTCTGTCATGGTGCCTACCTGGGCCTTGAAACACCTCCCACTATTGGTCTGGGGGACAAGACAGGATCCATAGGGGTGTCTATCCCTGCCATGGGAGGCTCTGGACTAAGCTCCTGAAGGTGGATGTGGCCCTGGAGGCTTTCCCAGCAGGCTCCCCGGCCCTCTCCCCGCAGGCTCCCCGGCCCTCCCCCAGCAGGCTCCGTAGCCCTTGGCAGTAGGCTGTCAGAGTTCTCCATAAAAGGCCCCTTCCCTGGGTTCCATTCCAGCGTGGAGATGGTGGTGCTGCCTTCAGTGCTTTCAGAGGCCACAGACATGGACAAGGAGTAGAGAGAGACCTGGTCCCTCCCAGCCTCCAGTCTGAGCCCATCTGCCCCTTTCCTAGCGGAGCTTAGACTCTGCCCTCACTTGCGATGCCCATTCCCATTCCTGTGGCCTCTTCTGGCGCCCTTCTCCATCTGTCACTCACTGGGGCAGGACTGCAGAAGCCCTAGAGCCACCGCCCAGCTCTCCTTCCCTTCCTACTACCTTGGCCCTCCCCAGGGAGGGTGGAATCACCAGGGTCCTCTCACCCCCCTCCTTCTGTTGTCCTCAGACACAGCCATAGCATCTGGCTTATTCTAGATTTAGCAGATCTCTTTGGGGGAATGGTTTCAGGGACAACCCAGTCAGGTTATTAGAGCCCTTCAATCAAGAAGTCCTCCCTTGTATCTGACCACTGCCCCCAGGCTGCCAACATGATTAAGCCCCTCTTGTCAGTGGCCACTAGCCTATAAAGGGACTTGGTAAGAATGCCCTTAAAGTTCCTTGCAATCCTTGGAACCAGATAAGTATGGGTCTGAATCTACTCTAAACACTTGGATGGTCTTGGACGAAATACCCAACTTTTATGAGCCTCGGTTGCTCCATCTATAGAAAGGGAACAATGATACAGGGAAATATCTACAAGCCATGTACAAATGGCTTGGCCTAAGCCACGCATACAAATGGCCACACAGCCAGGCGTAGCCGATGCTCAGCAGGTACCCGAATCAAGTCTGCTCTGCTCCCACATCAAATTCAGCAGTTGCCGCTCTCCTCACAAGAAGCTTCTATAGCTCCCACTTGCTTTGACATTCAAGGTTTTCCAGACTCTGACCACAATGTATTGCCTGCTCCCCCACCAACCTTTCTATGTCTCATCAAAGACCTAAAGTATCCCCCTGCCCCTCGTCTCCCATGCTCCCTGCTCAGTGCCAGTGCCCCTTCCTCTAGGAAGTCTTCTGTGACCTTGCCAGCCCACACTGATCCCCTTCTCCAAGCTCCCCTACTCCACAAATTCAGTTTTTGACATTTTCACCTGGCAGCCACTGTTCCATTTTCACAAGCTCCCTAAGGCCAAGGGCCACCCACACTCACCAGCTGCTTGTTGAAATTCTGGACACACTGTTCAAACTGCTCATCCTTTGTTTCATCTGCCTTCCCCAGTTTCTGGAGGACCTGCAGAGGCAGATGGAGAAAGGAAGAGTGTTACCTTGAGAAAGAGACTGGCCAAACCAAGAATACCCAGTCACCAGTACTACAGATCCCTCCCCCACCTCAGGCAGAGTCTTGGAGGCCCACCAATATCAACAGTCCAGGGTGCTTGGACCATCAGGTCTCACAGCTGCTATGATCCCCAAGGGCAGGACTGCGTTCATCAGGTCTTGAGGCCTCCCCACGCTCTGTTCTCCCCAATAACTCCTGGGCCCTAAGGCTCATGAATCCCAGAGGGAGGAGTAGAGCAGGCCCTGAGCTGGGAGGGCACTGAGCGGTGGCCAAGGATCAGGCTCTTTGTGTCACTAGGAGTCAGCTCCCAATCTGACTCCATTTTCAGATGTGACCCACTCTAGCCACCGTTCCCTTCTCCACAGCCCAACAAGCCATGCTGGGCCCACCCCTGGTGTGCACAGGAGCACACACAGGACACAGAGGCTCACAGGCATACCCACATGACCTGCTCCCAACAGGAAATCTCAGAAACTGACTCTGCCCTCTCTGCTGAGTCCCAGCTGCCCCTTTTGAGCTGTGTTGGGGAGAGGAGGTGGAGGGCAGAGGTGGAGATGGGTGAGTAAAGGGACGGAGGGAGGGCAGGAGGGAAGGAGAGAGGAAGGGAGGGAGGGGAAAAGAGGGAGAGAGAGAGACAGACAGACAGACACCCCCAAGGACAGTAGAAGAGACTAAGAGGAAGCCCTGACCAGAAGGGCTGGCCCACCAGGTTTTCCCAGAGTTCCCTATGATGGGGGGTGGGGGGTGATGGGGATTGAGAGAGGGGAACCAAATAAAGAGGTGAGGGATGAGGGCAATGGGAGAGAGCACAGAAAGGGAAAGACGAGATGGGGGTGCAGAAAGGGGATGCTGAGGCAGAGATGGGGTAGGGTGTGCAGGGAGAGAGGGAGGCAGAGACAAAGATGGAGAAGAGATTGCCATCTACAGCCCTGGGCAGACACCTCTATTAAGCAGCAGAAAGGACAACACTGAGATTGTTCAGCAGCGACAGTGGCCACAACCCAACAAGCACGAGAAGGATACAGGTGGCAGGCAGTGGGTGTGGCAGGTGGAGGAGAAAAGGCTGGTACAGGGCGAGGCTGAGTACCCTATGGGGCTGGGCCACACAGGATTGGGGGGCCAGTCCAGCAGCTGTCAGAGACCAGCAGCTCATCATCCCACTCCCTCAACTATGTCTTCCCTTCAAAGACCTTGAAGTGGGCCACACTGCCTGGAATGCCAGCTCCACCCATCCAGGACCCAGGCTCAGGTCCCAGACTGAGGGCTGCCCAGTTCTAGAATACAGTCCAGACCCTTCCTGCTGCTGACTGTCCTGGGAGAGCCTGTGCTGCCCTGCTGCTCCTTCTCCTGCTGGCCCAGGGGCCACAGCAGGCCAGTCAGTTCTCAGGTCCCTCTCTTATCATATAGTACATCTGGCCATCTCAACAAGCGCCTGTTCTATACCTCGTCCCAGACAGCTCCGCTGGACCAGCAGAGATCAACCAGATACATGTCCAGCCCCAAGAGAGAGGGAGCCACTTGGGCCTATGGGAGCCCAGGGGAGATTCCATCTAACCTGGGCAATCGAGGATTTCCTGGGTGAAGCAGCAGCTCAGATGGAGCAAGAACTTGTAGCAAAGGCAAGGAGACCAGAAAGGTGAGGTTCATTACTAGGGGATTTTGAATCACTCAGGGCAACTAGAGGCCGCAGAGGATGGTGAGGAAGGATAAGAGTGGCAGGAGGAGCAGGGGTTGGCACTGGGGACTGGTCTACCAACGAGTCTATGCTACATGGTCAGGACAGTCTACTGGGCAAGTGCAGTTGGCTACCAAATGCTGACACTAGGTAAGAGGAGGAAAGCAAAACAAACAGCCACACCCATGGACTCCCTATTTCCTGTGGCAGCTACCTGCAGCTGGTCTCAGGGACCCAGGGTGGCTGTGGAGGTACCTGAGCTTGCATAGGAGACTCACCCCTATCAGACACCCACCACACAGCCCCACCACCTCCAAAAAGAGAAATGGATCCCTGTGTAGGAAAGAATGTCCAGAAGTTAGCAGGGCCACCGAATAGGCCAGAGGCCCTCAGGGAGCAGCATCAGAGCCGGGCCATTCTTCAAGCCTGGAAAACCAGGGAAGGGGCTCTGTCCACCCGCCGCCTCGCCTTCTCCCCAAGGAGATACTCCATCGACAAAGATCAGGACCTGCTTCAGGGCTACGACTGTGTACACAGACATGCACACCCAGCCCCAATTCCCAGATACAGCCGTGTGTGCGCCACCCAGACAGCCAAGGCCACGGGGGGAAAGGCCAGATACAGCCGTGTGTGCGCCACCCAGACAGCCAAGGCCACGGGGGGAAAGGCCAGATACAGCCGTGTGTGTGCCACCCAGACAGCCAAGGCCACCGGGGGGAAAGGCCAGATACAGCCGTGTGTGTGCCACCCAGACAGCCAAGCCACCGGGGGGAAAGGCCAGATACAGCTGTGTGTGTGCCACCCAGACAGCCAAGGCCACGGGGGGAAAGGCCAGATACAGCCGTGTGTGTGCCACCCAGACAGCCAAGGCCACTGGGGGGAAAGGCCAGATACAGCTGTGTGTGTGCCACCCAGACAGCCAAGGCCACAGGGGGGAAAGGCCAGATACAGTGAGATCTGCCAGGCAGTGAGAAGCCCGCTGAGGAAAGGGACTCTTACTGTCTCTATCAGCCTCAAGTGTCTCACCTAGAAAATAAAGAGAATGTTAGCACCCACCTGAAGGCTCATGTCTGTAAAGATGTCTCTGTACCAGGCCCACAGCACATACTCAAGTAACAGGACGCCCCCAGAAGGGGGCCTTCACAGCAGAGCAGCCTTCACACAAGTGTGGGCCCGGCCTGACACCAACCAACCCTCACGCCTGGTCCAGACAGGTGGCATTTCCAGATGCTAGGCAAGTCACGTGCATACTCACTGTTCATATGTGCATGGGCATACATGTGCACACAGCAAACTCCTATTCATCCTTCAAAACCTTCCTCAGCCAATGCCTCCTTTGTGAAGCTTCCCCTGCCCTCTCCCTCTCACACACCACCCTGTACCACTTAGGGCCTGGGAACTATTCTCCTCATTGCTCTGTGATGGTGCCTGAGAGTCTGCCTTTGGCCCTGCCCCAGCCACGTGAGCAGCCTGAGGTCAGGGACAGTGTCCAGCCCTATGTCACCAGCTCTTACACAGGGCTGGACACAGGGTGGACATACAATATGTTCTTGGTGGCTGCTGGCTAATCTGAGCCATGGGCTTTGAGGGCAGTCATGACTTTGAACAAAACATCCCATCTCTCAGCCTCAGTCTTCTCTCTTATGCAAAATGGAAGTGTGACACAGACACTCCTGTGTCACACTTGTCATGTACTTATCAAATATGTCTCCCTTTGCAATAAACAAAGGGAGGCTTTTTGATGATGGGACAGAGGACAGGCACACAGGTCCCCCACACATGGTACTAACCCAGAAGGCAGCAGTGGGGATGAGTTCAGCAGCCAAGTGCCAGCAGTCCAGGAAGACTTACCAGTGTCACTGTGGTTCCTCTCACCACATTCTCAGCTCAGCCAGATACGAGTGGAGCTGAAGCGCCTCAGAAGTGATAACCCGGGCCAGGCCAGTTCAGAGAGAGGAGCTGGTGGCAGGAGGAAACCTCCTTCTGACAATTCCCACAGTCCAGGCTCTCTGACCCTGGGCTGTGAATCAACCAGGCCAGCGGCCCCACCCTGGGGGCAGGAGGGAGGCTCACCAGACCCGAATGAGTGACTCTTGATGTCTGCGCTCAGTAGGGGCTTCCTGTGGCCAGGGTGCTATGGAGGAGAGGTGCTGCTTCCCCAGCCTTGCAGCTGTGACCTTTCTCACACCCCAGAGCCTGCAGTTGGCCCACTCCCCACTGGTACAGGCATCCTGCTCTCTCCTCTGCTCCTCCCGGTTAGCACACAACCTGAGGACAGGCAGGCCCTCAACACACAGGTGCTTCTGCACAGCTGTGCTGCCCAGTGACCAAACCCGCAGAGGCAGAAGGGCCCTTGAGGCCAGTCTTGTTTGAACTAAGAGCAGTTTATCACTCACTGTGCAGCCAACATGGCACTTTACAGACACCAAGCACTCCCTCCTTACAGGTAAGTGTCTTCACCTTCATGTAGCCAATGGCAGGTGAGCATAGATAAACCAGGACACAGAGCCTAAGGACTTATAGTCAGGAGTCAGCGCTGAACCACTCTGCTGCACCCAAACTCCCAAACTGGAAGCCAGGCACCTGGTAGACCTCACTGGCCCACAGCACTCACAACACGGTGTCATGGGCCTGTCTGCAGGCTTACCCGCTGCACTGACGCCCGGTGGTCCTGCTTGGACTCAAAGCTGAGCCCCGAACCCCAGGGCCCTCCCGTCCTGGGGCCTTTGACTTCCACAGAGTGGCTACACCCCCTGCACTGGTGGAGACACACCCACATCTGAATGGCATGGCACAGGGTAGGGATAAGTACTTTCTAGAACCTAAGGCTGCGGAGGGCAGAGCCCAGGGGCCCAAGAGGGCAGCTTGAGGCAGGAAGGGCTCACATTCTCAGTCAGCCCCACTTCCAGGCTCTGGGCCAGGCAGGAAAGCTGGGCACCCCCAGAGGCCATGGCACCTGTCACAGCTGCTACAGGAGGAGCCATCTCACACAGCCATCCACCCCTCACCCAGAGTGTCCCCAGAATCCCAACCTACACCTACACACACACTCATATACATGGGGGCGGGTCTCATCCAGCTCCCACCAAGGGACCCACCGCCCAGCTGCTGAAACCCCATCAGGCCCTCACCTTCCTCATCTCCTCTTGGCACCGGCCTGGCTGCCTGGCTGCCGCCTCAGTCAGCCTTTGTCGCAGAGTGAGCCATACCCAGGTAGTGGGCGGTGCCACCTCACTTCTTCCTCCCAGCAGAGCTTGTGGTCAGGGGACCACAGCAACAGGATGCACGTCTCCGAACCCTCAGACAGAGGCTCCCAGAGGCAGTGCAGACAGACACACAGATGGGCAGGCAGGTGGAAGGCCAGGGTTTCCCAAAGATCACTCAGCACCCACAGCTGGGTCCTGTTCTGAGGGTGACACCCCAAGGGGGAAAAGTGAGGTGGGGCCACTGGAATTGGGCCAAAGGTGGTCAGCACTGTCCTCCCCGAGGCAGACATGGCAGGATGGAACCTTCTGCCCACTGACCCCTGGGTTTCTGGCTCCCCCCACCCCCTGGACATGCCCCCTGTGAGTGTCTCTGGTCATGTCGTCCGCCCTCCCTCCCACACACACTGGGATGGCCATGCTGGAGAGGATGCTGAGAGCTGGCCTAGGGCTCCTCCACACTGAGGCTGCAGGGGCCACTCCGGCCTGTCAGGGACTCAACACTGGAGTGGCAAAAGTGAGCGTGGGAGATCGCACAGAGATGATGGGCTCCTCCCACAGGCACCCAGCACAATGCATACCTTCCTTGGTCCCTTCCTGTAAGTGGGTATGTGGCGTTCTCATTTAATGAGAGGAGGCCAAGGCACAGAGGCTTGAGGTGACCTGTGGGCTCGCCAGGACTGGATCCAGGTCTCCTGTCTCTTGGGTCCTTTCACTGGGTGCCTCTCCTGGGCTGTGTCTCTTGACCCTGGGCTGGTGACTGCATGAAAGGGGCAGCTTCATCTTCTCATCCAGCCCAGGAAACTCTGCTTCTCCCTCCTCCAGAGAGCCCAGTGAACTCACTAAGGAGGAATCAGGCAACTCTGCCTTCAGAGCGGCCATGCTTACCCCCACGTATCTCCTAGTGATGAGTTTGGCCTAGTCAGCCCCAAAGCTGCTGTTGCACCCCTGGTTTGGGAGGGGACCATGGAGAGAGGGGTTAGAAAGATGGGCCTCCCTGGGAGGGTGTCAGGACCATGGGCCCCTTGGTCTGGCTCTTGCCCAGCTGAAGGCAGAAGCAGCCCAGGCTCCTACTCGGTAGCAGAGCCTAGGGTCTAGGAAAGCAAGTCCAGAACTCATGGCCAACAGGCCCTGGCCAAGAAAACTCCTCAGCCTCCTATAGCACCACGAGGCTTTGCCGTACAACTTTCCAAAGGCTACATGACTTTTTAAGAAAAAGAAATACTGAAACACTGGCTTTGGGCAAGAGCCTAGAACAGCATTCCATGCCTAGGAGGCTAGAATGCTCTCAGCAGTCAGGCCTCCCCAGCAGCGCCCGTATGCACACGCACAGGTCCCACACCCATGTAGCGCGGCACCCAGCACTTGTGTGTTCACATGCTGGTGCTCACCACCTATCTATGCACACACTCACACACATGGCCTGACAGGGCTGCCCACGGCACTTCAGCACCTCCGGGCATGACAGAAAGGTGGCAGAAACCATGAGGAGGCCACAGATCCAGACAAGAAGCAGAGCAGAGGTCAGGAGAAACTGTGGGAGGAGAACCAGGATGAGGCAGGGGAGCTGGAAAGAACATTGGAGAAAGGGAAACCAACAGTGGCCCAGGCAGGAGGGCCCCCCCCCCCGGGTGATCACTCTGGGGCACGTGCGTGTGTGTGCATACATGCAGGGCTGCCCAGAGACACAGGCTGGGCCTAGGCCCCAGGCCCCTCCCCTGTCCCTCTGCCCCCAGCCCTTTCCCTAGGCTGGCTCTGGGATGGGCTGTCTGCCATCTGCTTTCCTCCCAGGGCAAATACTGCGAGCTCAGCTCACACTCAGGAGGGAACCCCTAACTGTCAGATTCCAGCTCTTAGCCACATACCTGCCCAGCCCGGCCCAGTGAGTAACCGAAGGACACCAGCAGTGGGCACTGAACCCACCGCTCCTGCTGAGCTCCACTGAGATCACACAGCAAAGGACCCCAGATAGCCTGGTCCAGGGACCAACCTTGAGGGAGGCCCACCACCCTCGATATCCTTACAAGTGGGCTCATATCACCAGGGCAACCTGAGGTGGTGACTGTTGGTCCCATTTTACAGATGAAGAAACAGAGGCTTAGAGAAGTCAGTTGGCTGATGAATGGCAGAGTCAGGACGCCAAACCTGATGGATTCCAAAGCCCAAACTTAACTTGTGATTCTCAAACGGGGGGGTTCACAGACACCTGAAAGTAACAGGCAGTATTACTAGGGTTTACTGAAAAAGATTCATATTCCACTGCATCCCAAAGATTTAACAGGTAAGAAACAACACTTTTGTGACATAACCAACACAAATAGTGTAGCAGAATGCAAAGTCAGCAAAGATTTTTGCGATGAAATGTGAAAGTAGAAAAATATTTCCAGGTTCCTACTGGCCAACTGAAGCTGGGCTACGCCCACCCCAAACTCCAGGGCCTTCCCCCGACACAGCAATATAAGGACTTTTTCTAAGTCCTTGTGTCCTAGAAGTCGCTGTCCCCAGACACCAGTCCAAAAAGACTCATCATACTTTTCTGTGGGCCCCTGGTCAGAACGGCTGACTGAATGAGGAAGCCAACTGGCCTTTCTTGGGAGACTGTACCTCTAAAATTATCTCCTTCCTCTTTTAGGTTTAGAAAGTGACTTTCTCTTTCCTTTATGAAATACTGGCGAGAATAAAAGGTAATGTTTGGTTTTCCTTTTTACATCCTTAACTGAACACATAAAAACTTGGCTAGCCCCACAACAATGCCTTGGAATGCGACTGGTTGGTCAAACACCAAAATGCAACAATGCCCTCCTAGCTCAGGCCCTTTCCACGGTGACCCCCTCCCAGGGCTGGCAGCCTAACCCCACCCCTGAGAAAGATGGAGGGATGGGGGGTCTCCTCCTCATCATCATCTGTCTGTCTGTCTCTGCAGGTGGGAGCGGAGGCTCCCACCCAGGCAGGCAGTTCCGAGGCAACTCTAAGCTGGAAGTCTCCCTCCCCCTTCCCAGTGTGCCGCAAATTCTATCCTGTTCTGCAGATAAGCCTGTGTCCAGCAACCAGGTAGGGCCACCCAGACCACAGAAGAAGCTAGGGTGGGCTGGGGAGACTGGACCAGCCCAGAACAGAGCACAGGAAAGCACAGCAGCAAGCAGCATAGGGAAGATGTTGGGGTGCTTGGAGGGGCCAGGCTGGGTTGGCGGGGTGAGGTGGAGGCCGTGAAACAGCAGCAGCCTCTCATGCGAAGGCATCGAAAAGCCTTGGAAGTGTCCTCCAAAATCCTGTGAGGGCATGGAGGTGCTCCACAAAGGAGGAAACAGGCTCCAAGTGCCTGATCTCAGGGCTAAATACGTGAGGAGTTGGAATGCGAACACTGCCATTGGCTCCCAAGCCTGACAGTTCTAACAGCCATGGCGCCACCTTCCACAGGGGCGCAGGGGGTCCGCCAAGAGGAGGCACAAGCTAAAGTAGCACAGGAGCCCCATGGGAGGGCTAGAGGGCCCAGGCTGGGTGCCCCTCCCCTCACAGACCCCCCCCCCCCCACACACACACACACACACACCAGGCTGAGCCCTTTCCTAGTCTCACTAGTCTCACAGAACCAGGTTGTGGGGGGAGGGGCGGGAGGAGGGCTTCTGGATGGGCCAAGACTAACCAGACCAAGACTGGCCCCCCTTCCATAACCAAGCACCATGTAACTATACAGAACCCCTGCCCCCACAACTAGCCCTCCGCCCCACCCAGTCACACTCCAGTGGAAGAAAGGACTGTTCACCAAGGCTGCTTCCTCCTTGGTGGTCCCTACTTGACTTTCACCTCACAGCTCAGACCCGATGGCCCTTCCACAGTGAGGGGCCACTCTAAACATGGGGCATTGGCCCCCTGGACTGTGAGGGCTGGGCTCGGCTTGGATGCCCTCCCTGAGCCTGTCTAGATCTACTCTGCAGAAATCAAAGCAAGGTCCCTACCTTGGAGGGAGAGGCACGTGGTGCTCTAAGCCTATGAACAAAAACCCTGCAGGGCACCGAGCAGGTGGGGCAGGGGGAGCTGCTCTTAGGGAGGACTCCGGAAGTGCCATCTAAGAACTGATGAAGGAGGGCATGACAGGTAGAGGGCACGGCAAGTGCAAAGGCCTGGGACGGCAAGAGCAAGGCCAGTGTGTCTGAAGAGAGGGTCGTGGGTGAAAAACAGGGGCTCTATGAAAGTGCCCTCATAGGGTGATTTTATCATAAATTCCTAACTGGGCAGGTCATGGTAGGAAGTCATACCCCAGGCCTATGACTTCTTTAGTGAAAGGTTTTAAGCAAGCCCTGTCCATTGTTCTTGTGTATCTATGTTAACACAACTTTGAAGTGCCAGAAGTAATGCCCCTCGAAGGGGGCATTAACCCTCAAGAGAGCACATAATCTCATTAACTATCCTGTAATCCAACCCCCGCCTTGCTCTCTCCTATCTTTACATAACCTTCCTTACTGTCCCTCTTTAATATCAAGTGCATAAAAGAAGCTGCAAAACTGTTATTCTCGGGAGTATTTGAGATCTAGCTCCTGGGTGTATGGAATCAGTTTGGCTCAAATAAACTCTTACAAAAATTCTCTACAGGTTTGGACATTTCTCAGGTCAACACTTTGAAACTCCAGCATGGAATGTGAAACCATAGAGAGTTGTTTGGACTGGCAGTTTTAATAGATCTTGGGCTGCTGTGTGGGGACAGACTGCAGAGCAGGGTGGCACAGAACTGGTTTAGAAGGTGACTGCAATAGCCCAGGTGAGAGGCAACGGTGGCTGGGGCAAGGACAGGAAATGGTGAGAACTGGTCAAATAAGGGGTGACAAAGAGAAGTGAAGGGGACTCCAGGGTCAGAGCCATGAGAAGGAAGGAGCTGTCATCATATGAGATAGGGACACCTGGGCATCATGGTGAACTTGAGGTACCCAGAGATGTCAGGGAAAGAGGAAGGGACACACTGGCCAGGGACACTAGGGTAGCCAAGAGAGAGCCCACCATGGGACTCTGGTGAGCCTACCATTCCCCATTCCCCACCCACCTGCCCCTCAGTCACACCCACTCCAGTGACCAGCTCAGGGCGGTGAGCAGAGTGTCTGGTCTGGACAGCTGCGAAGAGAAGGGGAGGAGGAGTGGAAGGGGAGCACTTCCTGCTCTGGACCCCTGTTGGTGGCAGAGGCTCTGGGCAGAGGTGCAGGGGGCAGGCCCAGGTTGTACAACCTTGTTAGGGAACTCTACCTTTCTGAGCCCTGAGCCTCATCAGTAAAACAGAGCCAATACCTCCTTCATCAAAGGTGATGAGCGGTTGTCTAGGTAAGAGGGCCCAGAACAGAGAAGTGGCTGGTTTCCTTTCTGCCTCATTACCCTATCTTGACCTGAGACTCCTCCCACCCAAGCCAGAAAGCTCTGCAACCTTTCCCACCTAGTCCCCACCCTGCTCCACACCCCTACCCTGGTCCCACCCCCAACCCACATGTCTCTCCTGGTGCCTGGTGCCCACTCCCCAGCACACCTGTTCCCCATGACTCATTCAGGCTTACACAGGACATTTCTCTTGGATAGCAAACACCAGCCCACCCACCTCCCTCTCCTGGCCTAACCTCCCCTCATCAGCCTCCTCAACCCTCAGCTCTGCAGGGACCATGCAAGCCCCACCCACACCCTGGCCCCTTTGATAAAAGGGTAAAATGCTAAGGGTCCCATGGAAACCAGACAGCAGCAGAAAGTACTGGCCTCTTCTGACCAGCAGCATCCACATGGGCAGCCAGATGGGCCTTAGTATTCGGCATTCCAGAGCCCAGCCTAGATGCAGCCCTCTCTCTGGAAAGGTTTAGAGGGGCCTGCAGCCAGGGCCACCCAATGGCCTTTGTGTCGTGCTGGGTGTGGCTTGAGGAGAACAGGCTATGTCCTCACCCTCAGCCTAGCCCTCCACACCACCTGTTCAGAGATGTCAGCACAACCACCCCCAGAGCCAGCATCCACCCACCTATCCCCTCCATGCAAGTGTGAGTGCTATTCTCAGCCCAGGCTCCTGGACGCTGGCCATCAACAGAGGGGTGGAATCTGCCCCCAGCCTACCCACCTCCTCTCATCACCTGCTTCCCGAGTTCAGTGGGTGAACAGCCTGTGTGGAGGAGCAGCAGAGCCTGGGCCCAAACCACAGCAGAGCATCGGGCAGGGGGAGAGGAGGCTGGAGGTCTTGCCTGCACCCACCTGCCTCGCTGGGGCCAAGTAAAGGTCTCACTGGAGGAGGACCACGGAAACCCCCAGTCTGCAGTATGCTGGCCTTTCATGTCACCTCCCCCAGGCAGCCTTCCCTGACCCCACCCCAGGCACAGGGACTCACTTGTCCCTCCAGATGCCCTCAGCCCTTTGCATATGTTTGTTCTTGTCTGAGAAGCTAGACCTAAATGTGCAACCAGGTTGTTCATTCATTTTACCAATTGGAATCCTCCATTTCCATGTCTATACAATTGGAACTATTAAATAGTACCCCAAGCACATAAGATACACGGTATTTTTTCAAACACATGATTGCTATTATTGTGGTTATTGTTATTTTTGTTATTCAACGAAGTCAATGCCCAGAGTCAGCTTTAAACAGCTCCTACCCACCCAAGCACGCACCACACACGACAAGGGCTGTTCCTCACACCAGTCCCAGGCCCTCCTCTGTCCAGCATCTGAGCTAATGTCTTCTGGCCTCAGCCCTGTACTGTCCACAAGTTCCTGGTACCTATCAGAGCACCAAAGGAATTCCCCCACATTTTGTGGGGGACAATCAAGAGGGGGGGACTCGCTGGTTGTGGGGTGGCTCTTCTCCCAGCCCAGGGCCAGCTCCACTGCATTTCACTAGAGTCCAAGCTGGAAGAGAGCAGAAGGGACTGGAAGCAGAGAGGGTGTTTGATTAACCTACAGGTCAAGGGTAAAGGCTGGTGGGGAGTGAAGCAAGAGGGGACCAAGAACAGACTAGGGGAGTCATGTGGCTGCCCCAGCCCAAAAGACAGAATGAACGCTCAGCAGGCAGGAGGGACATTTCCGGGCTTCCTCCTGCTAACCCTGCACCCCACTATTCTTGTTCTGGGGATGGGGAGTAAGAGTAATAGGGGGCACAAGGCGGCTGCTGAAGCGGAGGACAGCGCTCCCCCACCCCAGCAGACGCAGGAGCTCAGCTCAGTGGGTCAGAGCAGGGCTTCCTAGAATGGGCCTGCAGACCTCCCTAGCTCAGGAGTCAACGCAGAGGCTGCCAGAAATCTTACAAACACCTGCTGGGGAGGGGCTCATGCCTACTGCCCCTTCCTCCCCCGGGGCCCTCTTTACCGGGAGAAACAGTTCAACGGTGAGAGGACGTTGAACAGCCACACAGAGTTACCAATCCCTTTTTTAAAAAAAGACAAAATCAGGGGAATGAGCCAAAGGAGGAGTGCAGGAAAGAGCAGAGTGGGGCCGGGACTGGGGGTGAGCCCCAGGTCCTAGAGGTCAGCTCCTAGCCATCACACGCAGCTCTGGACACTTCTGCATCATCTAAAAGCTAGAAGGAATTCCTGCTGCCTACAGGGAGAGAGGGTTAGGATGGGAGTGCTGAAATGGTGAGAAATGCAGGGAGACCATGTTGTCACCTGGCCCTTGGCCTCCACAAGGCCTTGTCTGGGTAAATCCCCTCCCCTGAGACCTCAGGCCTGGACCTTGACTCCTCCACTGCTGGTGGGCGAAAGCAGCCGAGGCTTGGGCAGGATGACCCAACAGGACACACACACAGAGCATGGGTACAGCTGAACACCCCACATGTCCCTAAGGTATCTCAGTCACCCCCCACCCCACAGTACAGCTGGGCTAATGAGCTGCCACCCCAAACTTACGTCCTCAGGTGTGAAATGCAGATACTGTCCTCCCACTTGAACCTCAAAAACACGAAAACGGAGGCTCAGAGGAAATATGTAAGTTGCCCAAGTTCAAGGATTGAGAGGAGCATGGCTGGGATTTGAGCCTGGGTCTTCCACCTTGCCACACTTCATAAGGTGCTTTGCAAAACCTTTCCCATCCCTTATGCACAATTTCATTCACTTGGCATTAAGTGCCTACTATGTGCAGTGCCAAGGTCACAGCCTCTACCCTCAAATGCTCAGGGTGCTGGAGAGAGATGGTCACTGCACTTTATGGAGGAGCAAAGCACAGTGAGAGGTTAAGCACTGGTCCAAGGCCCAAGGCCCGGGTGGAGGGAGGAGGAAGGGGTTTTGGCTTTGGGCCTCCTGGTATGCTGAGAGCTCCATTGCCCAGGCCTCTCCCTCCACCCGCTGCTCAGAAGCGGCACTGCACTTGCTGCACAATGTAGGGGGCAGCCTCCCTGGTCTCCTGGGGCACACAGCAGACAGGGTGACCTGCGATTGCAGTGCCACAAAGTTGCAATGCAGGCATCAGATTCTGTTCTGCTGTGGGCCATGGGTTTCCCATAGTGCTGATGCAGCCCCCCACCACCACCACCACGAGGTCCTGAAGCCCCACATCCCCGTCAGGTCCGCTCTCGAGTGCCCAGGCCAGCAGGGGAGGGTGGACCACAGGATGGGCCCCCACCCAGCCCACCAGATTCAGAGCATCACTGCCCACAACATCCTGATGGACGTAGGGCCCCGGCTGAGGCCTCCTCTAGGGCCACAGTTCATCCGGCCCGGAGGGTGGGACTTGGGGAAGGTAGTGACATTCCATCTCCGCCAGGCCTGTTTCCAGAACAGACTGCTCCACTGAGTGCTCAGTGACAAGGGCAGGGAAGACACCAATGAACTTCTGGCTTAGTTTAAATTTCAGGAAAACAACAATATTTGGGTCCTGTCCCAGGTTCAGCAAATGCATCCAATTAATTGTAGATTCTTTTTCTTGATTTAGATCAAGGTTCAGCTTGTACTCCTGGCCATTAACTGGTATTGCGTCTCCCTGGCCGCAACACTCTCCCCCCAATTCTTTCTTTGTGGGAGGTAGGAGCTGTGATATCTGTGCCTAGCTCTCCCTCTAACTGGAGGCTCCCTCGGGAGTGTGGAGTAAGGCCAGGTCTGTCCAAATCTGACCCTGACCCTGTCGGGTCCCTTGATTCCTAAGGGTACCTAGGTTCTAGGCTCTCTCTGACTCCCTCATGGAGTCATTTGGGGATTGTGGGTGAAACAGGGGCCACATACTAAACCTGAGCAACTCAGGGGAGGTCCGCACGGCAGGCCCTACAAACTCAGAGACCAAAATTAACCACACAGGACGGTCTGAACATACAAATTCCTAACTGAAAGCCATCCTGGTGGTAGTCACATCCTTGGCCTGTAGCTTCCTTGATAAGGTCAATCTTTACATTAAATGAGCCTGCCTATTGTCTTTTGGGATCTAAGATAACAGGCCCTTGGAATGTCAGAGTACTCCCTTTTCCAAAACCCACAAGGCACAACCCAGCATACTAGAGCAGGAAACTGCAGAATCCCTTGTTGTTGTTCTGGTCCCTTGATTACTATCTCTGTGCTGTAAAATGCTATTAACTATCCTGTACCCACCCATATAAAAGAAGTACCTGTCTCTCCAATTTACTTTTTATCCAATCTCAGAGATTTCCCCGCTTTGCTTTCTCCTATCCCCTTAAGCTACCACCAATGGATTTCATGTAACCCTCCTGCTTTGACTCTAATGTATAAGTTGCAAAATCACCATTTTGTAGAGCATTTTCTAAATCCATTGAGATTTTGCTTCTCGGCAACTGTCATCAATTTGGCTCTAATAAACTCTTAAAAACTTTCCCTTAGGCTGGCTGTTTGTATCATCAACAGGAACTCCCACACACCGAAGGGACAGCTCTTCAGGTTTACCGTCTCTGGTTTGCCAGCTCCCTGCAGTAACCAAGGGCCCCAAGGAGTGCGTGCCTGGGCGCGCGCACACACACATATCTGCCCCACAAGGCAGCCCCCAACTACTGATTTTCATTTGAAAACTCTTAGGCACTCACATTTACACATGAATTGTCATTATCACCCTCTCACTATCTGGATTCAGCAATGGGGTGGCAGCACCCAGGAAAGGCCAACGTGGGGCCAAGTCTGATGACTGGGAGGGTGGGAATCCCGGGGATTCCCCGAGCCTCAGTGTTCTCATCTGCCAAAGGGAACCGTAATCCAGTCCTGCCTACCTCCCAGGTCACAGAGAAACAAATGAAAAATGGTGGGTGTGAGGGTTCTTAGTAAATTATAGAATGCCGTAGAGATACTAAGATTGTCCTCCCCTCCTGAACCTTCTAGACCTGACTGGACTCAGCAGGAACTCAGCTTTGCCATTGCCATATACAAGAGGCCTGGAGTTCACCATGTCTCACCGTGTAGCTCTTTTGCTACACATCAGGCTTCTTGAATGAATGAATGATGGGAGACCCCTCACCTCTGTACCCAGCTCCCTGTCCCTCATCTGGCCCCTCAAACCACAATCCCCCCTGGAACCACTTGCCCTCCCCTACCCTCAGTCAGGCTCTGGCTCAGGGGGCTCTGACTTCCCACCTCAGGGAAGTGACACCACCACCTCCCAGTTTAGCTTTCTCAGCCTATACAGGAAAAAAGGGAAAATGCATTGCAGTTCAATTTCAAGAATCCTGTCATAAGCAAAGACAAAGGGCTCAAACACAAAAGCCGGAATGGTACATGCAGGAGGGCTCTCAGGGGCTTCCCCAAGATGCCCCCCACCCTGAGATCAGGAACTGACAACATTCACTTCTTCCTGGACCCTCTCCACAAGCCCATGGGGCAGGAACTCCTGTTCCCATCTACAGAGGAGGAAATGAGGCCCTAAACAGGACAATCATCAGTGGGACCACACTCCTTTCTCCCTCTGTTTGGGTCTGTCTTCCTCCCACACCATCTCTTAATTGTCTTCTCCCCTTTCCTTCATTCAACCTCTCCTTCCCCAACTGCAGTGCTCCAGGGTCCAGGGTTAGTACCTCATCCACCGGCACCCGTCAGCGTATCTGGTCCCAAGATGGTTATCAATGGGCTGGAGGACATGTTCTGAGAGAATTCATGCCATCTCAGAGCAGAAAAATCAGGGAGGCACAGTAGGCGGGTTGGGGGGAGCTAGAGTGCCCTAGAGGGGTCTCTCCCAGCCCAGGTCTCCCTGCACCAAGTCTGTCCCTAGTGCCTAATGGCCAGCCAAGGCTTGCCCAGGGCTCAGGCATGTTGGCCATAGTCCTGGGGAGAGGCTGAGCTGAGTAAAGGATCCAAAGAAAGTAGCAGCAGCTGTTGGAAAAGGGGCCAGGCAGACAAAGGTTCTGTCACAATCCGCCTTCCAGCTCCACAGCCTCTGTGAAGCTCCTCAAGCCACAGGTCTGAGTGGAAACCCCAACACCCTCAGCAGCCAGCCACTGCTCCTGGAGCCTCCATCCACACATTACCACTATCGAGCCCACTCCCCACCCGGCAGTCTGTGCTTAGAGTCAGGGATCTCCACCAGCTGGCACGACCAGGACTTTCCTCGTCTGAGAAGTGCCCCCAGCTCTGACCCAGGAGCCAAGGGACCCCCACCGGCCACCTGGTCAATGGCCTGGCCTGAAAGGGCAGAGCACACAGGGGTGTCTTGAAGAGAGGTGAACCGATCCACTGATGGCCCCTGTCGGCTGTGAAGCTCTCCAAGCCTAGTACTGTCACCCCCTGCCCCATGTCACCTTAGGGCCCCCAAACAGACAGGGGAGCAGGTATGCACATAATGGGGTGGAGGGAGGTACAGGATGTTGTATACCAGCCTTTCCAGCAAGGTTAGGGCACAGGTGTCATCCAGCTCCTGTGACCCCAGCCCCGAAGGGGTGGACTCTAGGATGGCAGCCCTGCCCCAGACCCCCTTGGGCCTTCCTGGACACATTGCACTCTAACCTGTCTGAGGTCGAGGTCATTCCCTCAGGGGACTCAGGACTCACCCCTCACTCCGTCTCCTGTTCCTCAGAAAGCTAGGGGCTCCCGAGGCCCAGAACAGTGAGACAGTGGGTCCTCACTGAGCCCAGACTGGGAGACAAATGGCTCAGGCCACACCTGAGGAAGAAAGGCTGGGGCAAATGGGGGCCTGGGGGCAGAGCCTGCTCATCCCTCTCGGCCCTCCAGGGCCTGATCGCCCTCAGCTGTCTTTTCAGATTCAGTCTCATCCTACCTCACCCCTCTCACACACACATTCTAGCCACCCTAAACAGGCTTCCAGAAATACCCCTCCCCACCCCACAACCTGACTCCTTTGCCCTTCAAACACAGCTCAGGGTCCACCTTCTTTGAGGAGCATTCCCTGTCTGCCCAAGATGGGTGGGAAGCTCCTCAGTGTCCCAGTGTCCTTACCTGAATCCCCACCCCCCTCCTCGGTTCAGTGCCATGCTGGGCACTGTATATAGGGCTGGGAGCTCCTTGAAGGCAGAGGCAAGTTCTTCTCTTCTTAGCCCTCTCAGGACATCAATGTGGGCAGGCCATAAACGAGAGAAGGACGACAGTGATAAACAAGGTCATCACAGCTACTGGGAGATAATTCGGTGTAAGAAGATGAGGCATCTAAAACAATGAGCCAGTGGAGATGTCCCTACAAAGGTGCCCTGGGGGCTCCAGGATAGAGGCCTGCAGGGACCCAGAAGGCCTGGGAGTCTAGCCCCGTCCCACAGTGACTGTTCCTCCCTCCAGTCCTGTGGTGTAGCTGCTGCTTGCAGCCACCCACTCACTCGCAGCCACCAGTGGGGTTCAGCCCCAGATACTGCTGCAGCGGCCTCGCACTGCAGAGGTGGAGATGTCTGCAGCTCGCTGGACTTCCCTGGGGCGAGAACAGCAGCAGGGACCCAGCGCATTGCCCGGGCGTGGGCACAGCATGGAGGCACCAATGAGACCACTGCCCCACCACCAGCTCCAAACCTCACCCTCAACCCATGCTTTGGCCCTGCTCCCACTCCATGTACGGTGGCCCTGGGATCTGGGTCAGGAACTGAGGTGTAAGGTGAAGTCCTGGAAGCAGAGGGAAGAGGCCCAGCAAAGAGCAGAAATAGGAGTGAGAGCAGCAGCTCACCAACCCTAACAGTGAAGCCTCAGGTCCAGCCAATCACATGGACCAGGGGTCAGGGATCCCCAGCACCTCTGTCACCTACAAACTTTCTCAGGTTGGAAGAGGACCCCTGCAGAGGGTCCAGGCCAAGCCCTCTTTGGCATCTAGCCTAAAGCCAGGAAGGGCTTCCCAGTAGGGCCCCGGCCCATTCCTGGGAACCCCCGTTTTGGGCCCAAGCGCTACAGCCCCTGGCTCAGGCATACAGCACCACAGCCCTGAGCTGGTCTGCGGTGGGAAACGGTGCTATGAACTGATGCTTGGGTCCCTCAGGATGGCCACTGGTGGGGTGGGATGTGCTCCCTCTGTCTGACTCCAAGACCTGAGGTCTCACCGCTGTCCCCTGCTTTTTGAAGGCCTGAAATCTTGCAGCTGCAGCTCCCAATGCCTCCCACCATGCACCGTGAAACCAGTGAGCCTCCCAGGCCTCTGCCAGTCATCCGCCTGTCTGCCTGCTGCCTGGAGAATCCACGCACCTGTACAAGTATGCACCAAGCACTTGTGTACCCAGCTGGGGACACCACAGTGACTACAGGAGGCAGGACCCACCCTCATGGGGCAAATATTCTAGGGGGCTTGCCCCAGGCCACCATGGGCGGGCCTCCAACCTGGACCCAGGAGGGCTGCCTCCCCATCCACGTGGTCAGTCCACAGGGCTGGGCACCAAGCTCCCAGAGTAGTGAGTCCCAGACTTTTAGATTCCATATCTAGAAAAATCTTCCCAGGGGGTGGGTGGGTGTGTGTGTGTGTGTGTGTGTGTGTGTGTGTGTGTATTCAGCAGCAGGACTATTTCCTCCTCAAGAACATTAAAAAACAACTAGTATTACCATCATTTCATGAAAGAAACGTTGCAACAACATAAACCAAAGTAGACAGAAAATAACCTCAGAATAAAGGGTATTCCTTTATATTAAATAAACCGGATGCAGCTTTTATATTTGGGAAAACACTCATACATATACCACATGGCCTCATTTGCATGCAGAAACACGTGTCCTAGACTTGCATGAAGAAACCCCAGGCCATCCCCTGGCCCCAGAGCCCACTATACATCCCAAAAGGAGAGAGGCCACATCCCAAAGTGTAAGCCTAGAAGCCTGCTAGGGTTCTTGGGGAGACCAGAGCCCCAGATCTCATTTAACGGGGGAGGGAGAGGTCTGGGGACCAAAACCTGTCAAATGAGCTCCTTGATGCATAGCCCTTCCTCAGGAAGGCTATGCTGGAGATCCACATCTTCTTTGCATGTCCCTCAGCACCATAATGGTGGCAACACAGACAGGTTAACCCGTAGGCAAGTCACACCACTGCTCTGAGCCTCAGTTTCTTCATCTGCTGACTGAATCCTAACAACCTCACCGTTGCAGTGACAATGAGAATTTTTACCAAGCACCTGGCACTCAGCAGCTATGCAATAAACCACAGTTATTATTACAAAGTTAATATTTGACAGGGGGAAGCCCTAGGGCAGGATGAACCTGCCTTTCTCTTCCAAGTCTCTAGTCTGACCCCTTTCAGCCTTGGCACGGAGCCAGCGTTCCTGCCCAGTCCAGAAAACCATATGGACTCTGAGGGGGTAACAGGCACCCCAGATACCAGCCAGTTCCCGTGAGGCGTGACCCTTCCACAGACAAGAACAGCTACTTTAGGGAACCACGAACCCTGCCCTTTGCTCGTGTCCATTTCACCTGTACAACATCCTCTGTGGCACACACCTACTTCAGGTGAGGAAACTGAGACTCACAGAGGTTAAAGTGACTTTCCTGGGTGATGATTCACAGGAAGGATCCAAAGCCAGGGCGCCAGAGCCTGCGTGGTTTGCCCACACTGCAGTGTTGCTTGGTGTGAACATCTCAGAAGCGCCCCTCACTCCCACCCCCACCCTGCCCCTGCGGGGCTGGGCCATCTTTGCTGCCTTCCTCCTCTTCAGCAGCCCTCCCCCTTCTCCATCCTATATCCTGAGCAAGAGCCCCTGCCCTCCCAAGTTGCCCAAACCTGCCCTCTCTCAGCACCCTGATGAGTGGTTTTAACATTGGTATCCTTTTCTTTGCACTTTTAATCCCAAAAAGAGACTTGCCAAAGAGGCAGCTTTAGAAAAACACAATATAGCAGGGTGACATCCCACAGGAAGCCTTCCTCTCTGGGTGCTCTGTGACCTACAGGTCAGAAGCCTGTGCCCACCCAATCCCCTGCACGCACATTTATACCCACACCGGGGTCCCTGGCATCTGCACTGGGGTGTTCAGGAATGGCTAAGTCCATTATCAGATTCCACCGAGGAGAAGCTAAAGGCCACCCCCCACCTCACTGCCCTTGTAACTACCTGCTAACACACCTGTTTGTTTCTTTTGTCTCTCCAGCTAGAATGTCAGCTCCATGAGGGTGGGGCTCGGTTTTATTCAGCCTGTACCCATCCCTGGAACAGTGCTCACCACCTAGGGGGTGCTCAATATTTGTTTCATGAATAAATGAATGAATAAGCATCATCATCATTTTGCTGATAGCCAAAGTGGAACCCAGAGAGGGGAAACAAACCCACAGAGTTTATGTGCAGGCAGGTCAAGATCATCCAGGAACTGTCTGATTCCCTCGCCCACTGCGGGCTGCCCCCCACACACACACATGCACTCACACACGTACGTACACATATACATACACCACCTGGGACTGGGGCAACATCATAAGCCCTGATCAGCCAAGGGCTCAGGAGGGATTAGCTGTCTATAAAGACCCGTAATGACCACTCTGGGGAGAGGGGCTGCACAGGGAGCACAGGCTGCACTGTGGCTCACTCTCACTGCTCTGCCCACAGAGCTGGCATTTAATGGGCACTTGCTATGTACTGGGCACTTGTCCAAGGCTTGACTCCACAATAAACATGTGAAGAGGAACCATTATTTTGCCCATTTTATACATAAAGAAACTGGGCTCAGGAAGGTCCTGTAACTTGCCCAGGGTCCTGACTAGCAGGCAACACAGAACCACCCACCTGCCAAGCCCGTGCACACACTCTGTCTTCTCCTTGGTTGACACAGAGACCTAACACCAAGTGTAGGACGAGGGATTCTGCAACCTTGTGGAAAAAGAACCGTGTGAGTCCTGGGCTTGGATTAAGGCAGAAGAGAGGGACAGAGGCATTCTCCTCATGTTATCCAACTCACACAGTGTGGAAAGGACAAGCTGGGCTGAGATGGCCTCGTCCATGTGCCAGAGAGTGAAGGTAATAAAGGGTCTCAATGGGGTCATCAGTGAGAAAGGCAGAAGAGTTAAGCCTCGGCTTCTCTGAGAACCCAACGGGGTACACAGACTCCCCTGCATTCAAGATTTGATCAAATCTGGCCCAAATCTACTGCCTGCCCCCCTTCCCCACACACCATTCCCACACACCATGCCACTTGTCTTCAGGTGATCTGGCAACCTTGCTGTCCTCACTCTCGGGCCCCAAGGTGGCCTGTACCTGTCCCTCCTAGAACACCTTTCCACACCCCATGCAGCCCAGTGTACTAACCTCCTCTGTGAGCCCGAGCCACACGGCCTTTGCCTTGCTTTAAGCTCTGCCAGGAGCCAGCAGACTCTGCTCAGTGGCGACGCAGCTCATCCCAGCTCTCAGCCCGCAGGGCTCACTCGGGCTCAGGGAAGGCTGGGCGCCTGGCTTCCAATCTTCCCAGGCCCGCATTCCTCAACCAAATGTCCACTAAGCCCCTATAAACACCCCACCCAGAGATGATGTCCAGCTCAGGATCCTTCTGTCCAGCAGGCGAGGTGGACCATGTACATCAATAACTGGAGCTCAGGGAGCTGATCTGAGTGAGACTGGAGAAGTGCAGAAAAGCCTGTGCAAGCTCAGAGGAAAGAGACACAGACAGAGGTGGGGGAGGGAGGGACGGATGGAAACCCGCCCCCTCCCCCCCCCCCCAGATGAGCAGGAAGAGTCCTCAGACACTCAAGGACCCGGAAATGGACATCTAGGGGAAAGAAATGGAGAATATGGGTAGAGGGGAGTAACTTTGGACTGCGGCCTGGGCAAGGGGAGGTCGGAGGATGCCAGGGCTTTGGAGACCCTCCTGCAGACCTGCTGGGCTCCTGATCCCAGGGCCTGCTGTTGAGGCTGCCTGCCGTGAGGAGAAGGATGGGTTGTAAAGGCGTGACTCCTACTGAGGCCAAAAGGGATGGTGCGTGAGGAGCTCCTGACCACAGATGAGCATGGTGCCACTCTGGCCATGTGTCAGGGTTCTATAAATAACTGCCATTGCACCTTCCTTCTAGTGAGCAACTGCCCTGACAAGCTGGGGCTGTGCTGTCCACTGAGGGGGACAGAGAGTGCATATTCCCACCCCTGCTCGGGCCTTCTTCCTGTGCTCACCATGGGCCCAGGCCCCCAGCACAAGAGCAGCCTCCTTCAGGCAAGCTCTCCGAGGACTTTTAGGTGGTGGACTTCAGAGGGGAGCAGGCAAAATTCCAACCCCCGCCCCAGCTGTCCCTTCTCCCCAACCATCCCCTCCCCCAAGGGGCCCAGCCTGACAACCTCTAATCCTCTGTCATCTGACCCAGCTCCACTCTAAATTAGCTCTGCCCAGCCACCCTACTGAGGCCCAAAAATGGACAGTGTCATTTATACAGGGTCTTAGAAGCCAAATACAATTGTGAGATGACATCATGGTGCCCGGAGCCTGAGCTCCAGACATGCCCTCTGCACCCCAGGCACTCTGTGTGCTGGGAGATGAGCAGAGATGGTATCATGGTAGCAGACCCTGGTGACCCTTCCCATATTTTTTCAAGTCCTCCCCATACCAGGCCCAGAGGCCATAGGACCCTACAACCATAACACGCCAGCCAGAGCCATGTGCACCCTGCTCCCCACTACCCATGGGCTCAGCCCAGGATCGAGCACAGGACACATGTCCAGGCAGGATCTGCTGAAAAAGGGAAGGCAAAGGAGCAACAGCACAAACCAGCTCACCCACAGTCCAGTATAAGGGCTCCCAAGCCAAGCCCTTGTTTGTTCATGAACAGTCACTCGGTAGTTATGGGGACCAGACATATGCTCCCTCCCTCAGGGAGCACCCAGAGCAGTGATGGAGGCAGGCAGGTCAATGAGTTTGCCAACCAGGGCCCATGGAGAGACACACTGAGCTGGGAACAGGACGACTGGCTCCACAGGCACCAGAGGGCAAGCTTTCCTTGACCACACTATTGCCCTCTGAGTCCTGGCAGACTGAACTACTGCTTAGCTCAGGAACTGCCGTCCTGTGGTAACTGGACAGCATTGGAAGTGCCACATTACTCACTGATTTGACCTGGGGCAGGAGCGAGGGTGCCTATGAGACCACTGACAGTGGTCCTGACACCACCAGAAGGTGCTGTGATGCAGCCAGGTCAAGGCACCCAAGCTGTGACACAGACTCTGAGCTGCAGGAGGAAAAGAGGAGAGGTTCCTGTGGGTTGAGGCATCAGACTTCCTGGGAGGGAGTACTCAGCTGGGCCAACAAGGGAAGGGAAAGAAGGAAGGCTCCTAAGCAATGCTGCACCAGTAACACTAAGCTGCTCCAGGCCCATGAAGCCCAGGCTCAGGTAGGGTGAGCCCTGGTGCCGGGCCAACATCCACAGCTGACCAGCTGTCAGCCAACTGCCTATGGCCACAGAACAGGGGCTGAAGAAGGAGGGGTGGCAGCTCAGTGAGGTCAGTGATGACATACTGCCAATTACATGGAGGGGACACAGCCCAGGTCTATTGCCCCCAGACTTACTGAAAGATGCTGCTGTAATGACAAGGCAACCAGGGCAAAGAGAACTCAGCAAGAGCAAAGGGGAGTCAGGGAGAAGGAGGACCTCATTGGAGTGGGGGCAAGGAACTGGTCTCAGCTAATCCTTGGCTTCCCATTCATCTTCCTGGCCCCTTAGGAACAGGAAGCAGGCTTAGGCCCCAAACTGCTGGCTCCAGGCACCTAGATGGATTACCCAGTCACAGGAGGTGGGGGTAGGGCAGCAGCATCTCCCCGCCCCCACCAACCTGGAAGACTGAAGCCTTCCCAGCACCCGCTGGCTATCTATGGGGCTCTAATCCGTCCTCCAGCCCTGGAGGAAAGTGAGGACAGCTGAAGCAGGCCAGAGCTGCAGCTTGGCTGAAGGCCGTTACCTTCATGCACAGCCACCCACTTCCTCAACCCAGGACAACAAGGATGAGCAGCAGGACTGAGGGAGGTACAGGGAAGCTCTAGACGATGCACCCCTTCCGTCACATGACTGCATCCCTAGGGATCCTGCAGGTCCCAGCTGCAAAAGTCATTGTTTATAAACAGCCACAAGCCTAGCAGGGGAGGTCCAGGCCGGTGGTCCCCAGGGTCTCACTGGGCATGGACAGGGTGCAGAACCCGCGGTGGGGAATTAGGGACTGGGGACCACTCCAGCAGCACAAATTCTGTAATCTCAGATTTCAGAATCCGAGCGGGCAGAGGAAGTGGCGTCAGCAGCTGGTGTGATCCAATGCAATAAACCAGAGGTGGCTTGGGATAGAAGGCCGAGCGCGCGGACCCCCACCCTCAGTCCTGCATTTCCTGAACAGTCTGGACGCCACGGGAAACCGGGCTCCATCCCCCGCCCGCGGCCAGCTGCTCCCGGAGCTAGGGCTCAGGTTTCCCGCAGTGCCTTCCACGCTCCTGCGGCCCTCCGCCCCTCCACCCGGTCGACTGCCCACCGCGGCGTTGGTCACCACCCCTCCCGCGCCGCCGGAAACACGAAGCCCCCGAGGGGTACGCAGCCCTCCGCTCCCCGGAGCTTTCAGGCCGGGGGCGCCCCTCGGGAAAGGAAACCCAATCCTCCGGCTGCCCGCGGGGACAGTAGGGGTGAGGCGAGAGGAAGGAGGGCACGGCGGGCGCTGGCGGCTCCCAGAGGCCTGCAGCGGGCGCGCCGGTTCCCGGGCAGAGAGGCAGCCTCGGGATTCCCTAAGCACGGTGGCCTCCGGGAAAAGGGGCAGGCCCGTCCTCATGCGCCGCCCGCATGCAGGGCCCGCGGAGGCCTGGACGGCCCACTTCGTCCCAATTCTCCCGGCCCTTGGCCTCCAGGGTGGGGTTAGCTGTAGTCGTACGGCGAAGATAAAAACTGGCCCCGGGGGAGGGGGGTGCAGCTGCGCCCTCTCCGGCCCCGCCGCGGGGTTTGGGGGGAACACATGACACGGACTGCAGAGGACGCCCAGAGCTCCGGGGGGCGCGGCGCATGGACCCCCAAAGGCCCTCCACAACAGTAGTCCGAAGGTAACAGCGCCAGGCACCGGGTGAGGTTCAGTTCCGGGGGCGGGATGGGGGCAGGTGTCCGGGACGACACGGCTGCCGGGTCTCCGGCTCGCTCACCTTTTCCTGGGCGCGGGTGAGCTTCTTCTGCACGTTGCTGGCGATCTTCCCCGCCGTCACCCCCTTGCTACCCATCTCTGCCATCGTGCCTTGGGCCTCTCCGGTGGCTGGCGCCCAGCTCCCTGCCCCAGCCCCGGCCGCCCCCGGGTCCGGCTCCACGCCGCGCACTAGATACGCTAGCCGACTGGCGGAGGCGGAGCGTGCGCGGGGCGAGCAAGCGAGAGAGCAACGCCAGCACCGAGGGAGGGACGGACGCAGGGAGAAGGAGGGGGAGGGGAGGGGCCGGGCCTGCGGGTCAGGCTAGACACTGCGCTTTAAAGACCGTCTCTGGCTTAGGAACCTCTCGGTGCGCCGGGAGGAAGCGGCGCTCACACGTGCAACGGGCTTGGGTGAGCCGGCCTCCGGAGACGCTTTAGTGATCCCGCCCCGGGGCGGGGACTAATTCAACAGTCTTGGGTCCCGCACCGCCGCGGGCCCGGTTCTCCTCCGGAGTAGTCACCTCCTGCAGCCCAAGGTCGGAGGCCAGATGGAGAAGAAGGGTGCTTTCGAAAAGCAGAGATAACGTGCGGCGATTGGCGCGCCGACGTGGAATCCGAGAGCCCCTGTCCTTCCAAAGCTGCTCTGGCCCTGCGCTCGAAGCTCTGCCACCTCCCGGCTTGCAAACTCACGGGTCTTCACCTGGGTTCTCCTGGCGCCTCCGGGACATGTTCACATCTCTGTCCCTGGAGCCTAGTCCCATGCCAACCAGGCGCTGATAATTATTCAGTCTTCCAGTTTGCTGATAATTATTATAACAACCTAATATAACTGAGCGCTCACTGTGTACTTGCACCCTGCTAGGTGCCTCCTGGATAGGCATTATCGCATTCGGTCTCCATGACAGCCCTATGAGGTAGGTGCTATTACTAAAATGTATTTTAATAGAATTATTGTATTAATTATTCCATTAATAATAATATAATTATTATTTTCATCTCACAAATGAGGCTCAGAGAGGCCTGGAACCAGATCTCTGACTACATCTCAGGCTCTCAACCACTATACCCTGGGTGTCTCCTCTTGCTTGCTGGGAAAAAAAATGATTAATGATCATTATTCAAAGAGAAGAGAAGGTTACTGCTAACCAGCTTTGCCAACAGACCAATAACACTTATTCAACATGAATAAATATATATTGAGTTTACTAATTCCACCTACACCCCTCCTGCAAATCATGTCAGAGCTGTGAAGGATGCCAGAGCTCTTTGCTGCCCTGGAAGGTTTCTCAGGGACTATGGGCTGCGTTGAATGGAGAGAAGAGTCTTGGAGTCTCTGCTGGGAGTGAGACCTAGACATGTCCAGTGCATGGACAGGAGCCAGGGCAGAGGTCCCTGGGAGCAGGAAGGGATATGGCAGACCATAAGCTAAGCCTCCTATACAAATAGAGAAACAGACCTAGGAATAAGAGGTTCAGCCTGGGTTCCACAGCCAGTTCTCTCTTCCATTTGCCTGGTAGGCCCCCTGCGCTCTCTCTAGCTACTCCTGCTTCTTCCCATTACTACTCAACACCAATAGGTGAGGATCTTAAACAGCCCTCCCTCCTGGCCTGTTATTCCTATTTTGCTGAAAGACTGAGACTTTGCTGAAGGTCACAACGGATAAGCTGAGATCCGGACCCAGACCCTCCTGCACTAAAGCCCTCAAGTGATACACTGAAGTGCTTCCCAGAAAAAGCACCAAGCACTGCATGAATGGGAAGCATTTTGTCAAAATTATGATTATAAACTCATGCCTAATTCGTGAGTTACAAAAACAAAACCTAAATAGTGCAACCTGAGTTTTAAGGCAGGTTTCTCCCAAAAGCTCAACACACTTTTACCACGTAGTCTCTCTCCTCCTCATTTTATATTTGTCATTTTTCTAACCATTCTCTAAGAGCAATTTCTTCCATCACTCCTCTGAGGAAAGGAGGAAATGAACAGAAGTCAAATCCTATTACAGTCAGTCCCTGGAAACAGTGGGAAAGTCTGCTGCGCTGGACTTTGATATTTCTAAATATCACTTGACAAAAAAATTGGAAACAACTTAAGTGGTTATCAGCAGGAGAGGGTCAGCTAGATGGCACAGCAACCAGAGGGGCTATTAGGGGATCATTTTAAACAACATTACAGAGCTTGTGTAGCAATGAGAAAATATTGCTTATAGTATAATTATAAATGAAAAGGAAAAGATAGGAAATTGTGCATGCACTATTCTTGCAACCACATAAAAATAAATATAAATGCTCATGACCAAACACTTGAATGAACCAGACACAAAAGAAATAGATATGCTAAGGTCAAGGCACTGTGGCTGATTTTTTCCCCTTAATTTCCTCAATATTCTGTAATATTCTATATTGCCTTCATAAAAAAGCACAAACAGCTCTACCTTTAAATAAAGTAATTCTTTATTTGATCTCTAGATTGGAAAGACTTCTAAGCACAAAAGCATTGGGGAGATATGAAATAAAAAATTCTAGTTTGGTGATACATAAAAATTAAAAATTTTTAAACCTCAAAAAATTACCATGAACACATAGGATAAAAGTTTGGAAGGAAATGCTCCCAAATGTCAATACAAGTCCAAGGGATAGGAATGTAGGAGATTTTTACTTTCTTCTTCTTTTTCTTTTTGTTAATTTTATTAGTTTCAGGTGCACAAGACAAAGCAATACTTAGACATTTATCATTTATATCTCTTACACTGTGTGAACCCCCCTCCCCCCATCCACTATCCCTCTGACATCGCACAGAGCCATTACATTTCCACTGTCTCTATTCCTAATTTACTTTCTTCTTGATGATTTTCTATAGTGTCTGATTTTTTTTTTAACCATGGTAGCCCTTTGTTTTTACTACCAGAGGGGGAAAAAGCTACTTCTATTCTGAAAAAAATTTTTGACATAAAAAAATTGAAGTGTAAGAAACTAGGAAAATATTTTTTGAAAATAAAATAGAACTCTTACAATTCATAAGAAAAACATTAAGATCCCACTGTATAAATGGGTAGATAACACAAATGGACGATTCACAAAATTGGAGATTCAACAGGCTTTAAAAGTTCCGTTTTACCAGAAAAAAAAAGTTCATTAAATCAATGAGATACCATTCCTGACCCCAGTTTCATCAAATCAGCAAATCATTTTTTAAATTATGTTACTTAAAACCAGAGAAACAGACATTCTCACATACTACTTCTGAGAGTGTAACTGATACAAAATTTCTGGAAAAGAATCTTGCAGTATGTATCAAGAATCATCAAAATATCCATATTGTTCAACCCTAGAATCTCAAGTCTAAGAAATAATTCAAAATTTTAGCAAAGCTTTAATCACACAGTTTGTGCATCACATTCATTATAATTTTTACAAAACTGAAAATGTGTGAGCTATTTACTATTGCTGTTATTATTCTTGTTTGCTCACTCCCTGTCTGCAAACATTTCTGAGCACCTACTGCATACCAGCCCTGTGCTCACTCTGCAGAAACAGCGGTGGGTGCAATGAAGCCCTTTCCAAAGGGGTACCTTCCCATATGGGGAGGGGATGGGAGGCCTGGGAGGGGTTGGAGCCTCTTTGAAGAAGCAATGTTGAAGATGGGAAGTCAGCATTGACAGGAGAACAAGGAGGGAGCCTGGTACCTAGGAAAGCCCTCAAATGTTGAGGCAGGAAGAAACTGGCCTGCCTTTCCTTGTGCCCCTTCAGCACCCTAGCCTCCCAGCATTGCACCGCTCCTGTTCTTGGCAGTAAGACCCCCACCCCCAGATGTCTACAAAAAGCCAACTACCACCCGGTGGTTAACTGAACCACATTAGAGCCACACAGATGTTTAATAATGCTTGTGAAGTTTTCTTGTTATGGGAAGTGCCTATAATGCATTGTTAACAACACAGGACATTAAATTGCTTAATAGTATAGGGCCAACTGCAGTCAAAATGTGGTTGGTGTCTCTGGGTGGAAGAATTCAGCATGAGGTGTTTTTTTCTTTTTTTTCTTTTCCAAATTTGTTCGTTTTGTAATCAGAAATGAATGCTATTAAAAATACAAATATTTTTACTGAAACAAGGAAACTGTCCCCTGAGATTGCTTGGGCTGCCACAATGTGGCAGAGTGGAAGGAGGAAGCACAGAGGCCAGGCGTGTACTGTGCCTCCCGCCCACTTGTGCCTCCGGACTGTGAGATCGGAAGGGAGTTTTCAAACCGTGCAGAACACAGACAAGCGAAGGGCAGTCCTCCTTTCCCTTGAAGAGTAAAGAGCACCTATGTTTTCATTCTGTCATTCAAGAATTGAATAAGAGGTTCTAAGCCAGCACGATGACTATCATCGTCACCATCATCGTCATCGTCGTCATCATTCTGTCTTACAGAGCAAGGTTTTTTCGTTTATACTCTTTTGACTGACAGAACAATCCTGTGTTTGACCGCAGTAGGACTTTTTGCCATTCTATCATAGGTGGAGACTTGGAGAACCAACCAGAAGGCACACGCTGAGATCGCTTAGCACCTAGCGTAACACTTCTCACCTGCGTCCTGGGCTCGGGGGCGTCATCTCTGAGAGAGACAGGGAGGATCCAGGAGAATCCACAGGCAGAACCAGAAGCATTATTTCAGGGCAACATATGTGTGATATGGTGCCCAGGAAGGGCCCTCTGACTCAAATTATTCTCATTCCCGCTGGCATGTAAAATGCCACTATGATATTGTGAGAGGGGTAGAGAGGCCAGGAGTCAGAAGTCAGCTCCTCCATTTACCACTTTTCCATCCTTGGCTACATTAGTTAAATTGTTCAAGCCTCATCTGTAATATGGGGGGTGGGAGTGTAAAATATACTCTAGATTATTGCAGACACAAAAATATATACCATATTTCCCCAAAAATAAGACTGCATCTTATATTAATTTTCAGAAAACATTTCTTTATTTCACACGAGTGCATTAAGTATGTCCATTATAATACACGACGTATTGAATTATGAAGATTCACATTAGACACAGCCACGTCCCTTTGTAATCAAGTGCACATGTTATTTGTGTGTTGTGTCTGGACTCCGATTGGTCATTCGCCAATAAGTCTCGAGTTCATCTGTTTACATAGGTATTTACCTCTCATGCAAAGTTCCCGCTTGGGTATTTACAAATACTTAATTATAATTTATATTATTATTTATTTTAGTATTAATGTCAATAGTATTATTTATTTATATTTAATTATATATTAATATTATTATTTTATAATTCAATACGTCCGTTGTGTGTTGCAACGGACGTACTAAATGCACCCGTCTAGCTAACAGAGTTAACTGGGTCTTATTTTGGGGGTAGGGCTTATATGACAAGCATCCTGAAAAATCATGCTAGGGCTTATTTTCTGGTTAGTTCTTATTTTTGAGGAAATATGGTATAAAGCCCTGGAATATTTGAAGTGACTCTAAATCGGGACTGTATAGTGGATGACAGATACTATAAGTTTGATCTGCTCAGCTAATTGCCCTGCTTTCTTTAGGAATTTCTTCCCTGTTTGGTGTGGTTTGAATCAACGTTGTCCCTTGCGCATGATGTGCACATATCACAGGGGAGCCATTCACTGCAGCCATAACAATTGGCTCAAAGATGAGCACATGACCCAAGCGAAGCCTTAATAAGGGCCGTCCTTGGGCTTGCAGGGATGTGTGCTTGTAGGATACAGGAGTTCCTCTTCCCACTAGAGTTGCTAATATGGAAAGATGTGAGTCTAGGGTCTCCAGAGGCCAGCTTGCCCACCATGTGAAAGATCCTGCCAAGAAGATGAAGTCACCAAGAGTTGAGAGTTGAAGAGATAGGGACAGAAAGAGAAATAGAGACAGAGAGACAGACATAATAATATTGTTTGGGAACTTGTTCCAGTCATGCCTAAATCTTTCCCAGTCCCTACTTCCAACTATCCAGCTACGTGAACCAATACATTTTCTCTTCTTTTTTTTTTTGGCTAAAACCAATTTGAGGTTACTTGCAATCAAAAGGCTCATGACTAATATAGTTATCATAAAATGTCCTTCTCAGAGACAACCCTGATGGAGCCCTAATGCTACCCCTAATGGGATCTTCATGTTAGGATTTGTCTCAAGCATCTCTACCTAGTCCATCTAAATTAATATAGACTGTACAAACTTGGACAGTTTTGAGTGCAAAGGGGTAAAAATAGTTACAACCGGAGAATAGGCGTAAACCATGACTGTCCTCGGCAAATCGGATCATTTGAGCACCTAGGTTGAGGTTAAGAGTAAAGGTGAGAAAGGAGACTAAGGTCACACAGTTCACAGTCTGTGTTCAAGCTGGTGCTGACCTCTGCACCTGTTTATTCTCCTGGGCCTGTCCAGCTGTCCTTACTGGATCCTTGCAGAGATGGCAGGGTGATGTTCCAGAGGACCTTCTGCAAGGAGACACGTCCCCAGACTTCACCTCCTGGTTTCCGAACATGCTGACCCAGATGTTTACCTCTAGTCTAAACATCCAGTTTAGATCCAGTTTAATCATGCCCTGTGGGAGTGGACTAAGGAATAGGCCATTACAGGGTCACCAACTAGCTCCAGGATGTTTCTAAGGCTTCCAACAAAAACCAGTTATCTCCTTTTGCCACCAGCAAACAAAGTCTCTCCAAGAGAAAAAAAAAAAAATTAAGATGATTGACTTTCTTTGGTAACCTGTGTGTAGTCTCCGGTGTGGCTGAAATGTAGGGGACTGAGAAGATGACAACATAGGCCTCAAACCAGAAGGCTGTTGTTATGAATCATGTGATCATGGGTCCATCACTGCCTTCTCCTTTTATTTCTTTTGGAAATTAATAACCACAATTATACCTTTTTATTTCTCAGTAGATTTACAGTAAAGTGAAAGATTGAACAATATAGTGTTAGTAAGAGAGAAGATTCAGGTAATATGGTCATATTTTATTCAAACTTAATTGTGTACGTGCTTTATTCCAATTTTATTTCACTTCAGAAAACCTATCTGAAAGTCATAGATGTAATAGAACTACAAGAATATTTATTTCTGCATGTCTAGCATTTGTGTACACGTGCGCGCGCGCGCACACACACACACACACACACACAAAACCTTTGAATGAATTAAAGTGCATCTGTATGACAGACACCATGTAGGTAATAAAATGAATGTGCCTGCTCCTTTTAAATGGAGCAGTACCACCAGGCAAGGCTGTTGTTGGAAATTATAGGTAGCTCAGGTAGTCCCTGGACCAGGTCTAGTGGCCTGGGGAGATGGTAGTTATTATTATGTTTCTGAAGTTCAGGAACTGGTTTGTGGCCTCTTTGCTGGTGTGACACAGTAGGCTGACCTTTGTCAGCATCACAGAGATGCAGAAAAGCAAACTGCCCAGCACTCCGTCAATACATCACTGCTGAGTTCCTTTAAAAGTGAGATTCTAGCTACTGGATATGCTCGCTGGAGACTTATTATAATCATCTTGATGAAAAAAGTGATTTACTAAACAAAGTGGAATGACAAGATTACACATGCATGTTTTTAAGTCTTTCTAAAGTTTCATTTGTTTATAAACAAATTAACAAGCTATGGGAATACTAAGAGGACTGGTGTGTTCCTTTGAAATTGGCCTTCACTGACACGTTACCAGGTGCCCTTTGGGGAAGCCATTCCAAGGGTGTGGAGCAAAAGCCTTACCAAAAGCCTGAGACATATCTGATACTATCCTTAGAGCACAGTTTTATGTACAATGATGTTTCTCACAGCAAATAAAATAGTGAAAAGCTAGAAACAGCCCAAATGTCCAAGCATGGGTTGGTTAAATACGTTAATTTCTAAATTTTGGTGTATCTACCTTTGAATATTAAGCTACCCTTAAAAGTTGATAAATGGGACTTCTTCAAAATTTAAAAAGTCTGCCCTTCAAAAGATACCATTATGAAAATAAAGACTAATTCATTCAGATAAGAACTACTCATAATACTTATATCTAACAAAGGACTTATATCCAGAATATATAAAAATTTGTTGTAACTTAATAACAAGAAGACAACCTATTTGAAAAAAAATGATTTGAATAGATGAATCTTCACCAAAGAAGATGGCAATAGTGCATGAGAAGATGCTAAACTTCATTAGCCTTTAGCTAAATGCAAATTAAAACCACAATGAGCTAACACTATACACTTCCCCAAAATGGCTAAAATAAAAAAGACTGACGTCAAATGTTAGTGAGGATGTGGAGCAACTGGAACTCTTATCCTTATACCAGATTCCTCTTCCTTTCCTCATGACGATTTTTTTTTTCTCTTTATCTTTTCCTCCTACATCTTCTACTCAAGTTCATCATATATACCTGAAGTCTAATTGTGGGCCCCGCTGAGGGTTTCACCCCCTGAGCGTCCTTGTGGCTGCAGGCAAACACCAGGACTGAGAAGAGCTGCCCAACTCAGATAGTCCCCAAAGACATACTGGCATTTTGAGTGTGTCCTTCCTGAAGACAGGCCTACACATGCCCAGTTCTCCTCCTCTCTTTTCTTCACCTAGCTACCTGACCACCTCTCCTCAGTCTTCAGATCCACTCACGTCACCTCCTCAGAGAAACTTCTTCCACCCACCTCACTCGGACAGGGCCAAGTAGCCCTCCTGTGTACTCCTGGAATCCTGTGCTTGCCTTTCTCATATACCCAACACCAGCAGCCCCCCAAAGTTACTATGTAATGGGAGTAGAAGGCACTCTGGGACCTAATTTCTAAGTGACAGTGAGGGTGCATCTACTGGCCTGGTCATGACTGGATTTGGCAGAGGAGGTTATGCTCCTTTGGGGAGAAAGAATACTTTCTTGCTCAGACTCCAACTTAAGAAATGATAACCCCTACACAGAACTGTGGTTGCCGTTGTGTGGACATGATGCTCAGTTTGAGAACCACAACCTCCAGCTGAAGCTCCTGGGTGGCAGGCAGTGGGTCTGGGTGACTCCCATACCCTCCATGAGGCCAAGCACAGATCAGGCACTCAGCAAATTATGCTGGATGTTGCCACTGAACTTGACTCTGGGTGTGTCCACCCAAGATCAGGGAAGGTGCTCAGGACCCAAGAGTGGGAAACCTGCCTGGAGCTGGTGTCTCATAAGTGGGCAAACTGCATTCAACTTCACCTGCCTTTTTGTCTTTTCACACATATTCCACCCTTGTCACCTCTCTCTCTTACATTTGCTGCAATAAGCATGGGTATGATGGTATGATTTTGTAAGTCATTGGTCATGCTTAATGCACTAATTTCCAGACGACCTGTATTACTTCTAAAGCCAGCTGCTACCCCTCGCGCTCCCCAACCTAGTTCCTGGACCACAGGAGCTAGTGAGAGCACAGGAACAGCTGAGCATGGCTGGTGGACCTTTGAGTGTCGGGTGCAACAGGGCAGACAGAGATCCACATTCACAGAGTGCAGGTGGCCAGCGTCACTCTTGCAATGAAATCATGCTTCTCGCATTTTGTAATTTACAGGGTAGGACACAGAACATAATAATAGTTTTTGTTCCTTCTAAGTAAACATCTGACAATGTCCAATTCAATGGGTTCTGCCCCCAAAACACAACAATTCTTCCTTAACTGAAAAAATGAATGCAAATCTGTGCACTTGTAGGCAGTGGCTCAGACCTCAGTCCACAGTCCCGGAGGTGCAAGAAGTAACTGTACTCTTTTCTCTCAAACCCTCACTTCACTGGCAGGTCACAGCGGCCTTTGGCTCCCACTCCTTCACAGGCTCTGGTCCTCACATCTGTCTTCTGGCCACTTTCGTCCACCACAGCACACTCTTCTCTCTTTCTCTCCACTCGGGGTCCATGCATCACCCACACAATGTGTCACAGGTCTGTTCCAGGGCAGAGGAGACACATCCCACATCCTTCACGACTGGGTTTTGAGACATCCAACTTTGGTGGCCTCTCGGGCCGGTGGACAGACATAAGGAATCATTTTGCTTCTCCATGTTGGGGCCATGGGCGTAACCTTCTGAGGCTTCCTTAGGCCCTCCACCCACACAGGACACAGGATGGCAGTTTCTCCTGCCTTCTGTACGATGACTGTACTCTGCTGTCAGATTCTCCCAAACTGGCTGAGGTTTCTCTCCCTCTCTCTAGCCCTGGGGATTGGTCCCAGTGGCAGGGCCACAGCCTCTCTCAAGAACCTAGAAATGTCTACATTTTCCACGTCTCTAATGCTCCACAGTCCCACCAATTCTGATCTGATAAGAGGAAGCCTTGCTCTAGATTAACCCCAGGTTAGTCTACTGGCTTAGTAAACACATCCACGCTTTCAAAGTCAAAAGTCAAGAATTTGATCCACTCCTTGAGGCAATGAAAGTAGAGAGTTCATCTGTTTGAATCAGGAAGGGTAGGGGTAACAGAAAATGCCAAGGGGAGAAGCCATGGTTAAAATTCCAAATATCATCCTGTGTATATCACATACAGAGTTTACATACCTTATGCAAACTCCACTGTAAACATGAAGCAAGGAGGTATTTTGTACTGTCTAACAAGGCCCCAGCACAGCCAGACTGTTAGAGCAGAAACAGAGGCTGCTGAAAGGATTCTGCCGGCCAGGCAATGAAAGCCAGCATCAGTGTGCACTGGGCCCTAAGCTGGCCAGCCTTGGACACTGGGGACATCCAGGGGAGAATGCAGCAGGTCCCTGGCCACAGGAGCCCTCATTCTAGAAAGAGACAGACAATACTGAATGAACTACCCATAGTAGATGATCACCTGTACCATAATAAAGTGTTTCCTGTTGCCAAAACTTCTACAAATGGGAGAGAAACCTGAACAATGATAGGCATTTTGAATTGACTTTGAATGACAGACATGCAAATGTAGACACCTTTGGAGGAAAGCAACTGCCTCATACATATAGCTGTGGGACCTATGCCTAAGACCTTTCTTTTTTTTAACATTTTTTTATTAGTTTCAGGTGTACAAAACAATGTAATAGTTAGACATTTATCATTTATATCCCTCACACAGTGGTAACTCCCCTCCCCCACCTACTACCCCTCTGACATCACATACAGCCATTAAATTTCCACTGTCTCTATTCCTTATGCTGTACTCTGCTTCTTGTAACTACATATATATATGTAATGGCAGTTGACAATCATTATTGTTCAGCTTCAGCTTCAGGTGTACAGTGCAGTGATCAGGCATCTACATCATCTCTGAGGTGGTCTCCCTAATGAGACAAGTATCCATCGGATACCTACAAAATCTTTACAACATTATTGATTACATTCCGCAAATTGACTTTCGTATCCCCGTGGCCATCTTGTGGTTACTGACTGTTTTCTAATCCCCTCACCTTCCCCCTTATCCCCTCCCCCCATCTAGCAACCCTCAGTTTTTCCTCTATGTCTCTGAGACTATTTGTGATTAGTTCATTCATTTATTCTTTTCTTTAGATTCCACATGTAAGTGAGATCATATGGTATTTGTCTTTCTCTGTCTGACTTATTTCACTTAGGTCCATTCATATTGTTGCAAATGGTAAGATTTCATTCTTCTTTATGGCTGTGTAATACTCCATTGTATAAATGTACCATAGTTTCTTAATCCAGTCGTCTACCGATGGGCATATCGATTGTTTCCATGTCTTGGCTATTGTGTATAGTGCTGCAATAAACATAGGGGTGCATAAATTTTTTCGAATTGGAGTTTTGGATTTCTCTGGATAGATACCTAGGAGTGGAATTGCTGGCTCATAAAGTAGTTCCATTTTCAGACTTTTGAGATACCTCCATACTGTTTTCCCTAATGGCAGCACCAATCTGCAATCCCACCAACAGTGCACAGGGATTCCCTTTTGTCCACATCCTCCCCAGTACTTGTTGTTTGTTGATTTATTGATGATAGCCACTGTGAATGGGGTGAGGTGGTATCTCATTGTGGTTTTTATTTGCATTTCTCTGATGGTTAGTGAGGTTGAGCGTTCTTCTAAGACCTTTCTCAACTGCAGCTGCAGCTCCCTAGTGGGTGGGAAGGTCCCTGCAGGAATCTCCTGACATACCCATTTGAAAAGCCTGACCCTCATGCAAGTCATCTGCAGAAATAAGACATTCCCCAGCAGTGGGACAGCTCTTGGTCCACCAGCTTAGAGAATGCTGTGCTGTAGCCCAGGGCTGGGCCCACCCTGCCCAGGGGTCCCGTTTGGCAGCCAGAAGGATGTATGTTCCAGGAATTCCTGGAGGGGCCTGGCTTGGTCCCTGAAACCATTATAGCTGTGTTGTTTCTACACAGCCCTGGTTAACTCTGCTCCCCAAGACTGCTTCCCGCTGAACCTTCTTCCCTGTGCCCATAGTCTGCCCTCCTTCAGGCTTCCTGCCCTTCCCCTCCAACCTGCCCTCCCCACTGTTATTTTGACCACGCCACACTCCTGCCTTTCACTGCCTCCCAGATTTTAGAACAAATCCCAAATACCTTAGATTAATACACAGTACCCTGGTGGTCCAGCTCCCACCTTCCTCTGTAATTTCCTCTCCCTGCACTCCCAGGCTCAACCCAGGCCCAACCCTTCCTGCAAGCCTTCCACTCTGGGCCTGGGCACAAGCCATTCCTTCTGCCTGACTAGTATTCCCTTCTTCGCCTAACTGCTTCTAGCTCATCTTTCTAGACCCCGTCCGAATCCCTGCCCTCCAGGAAGCCTCCCCAGGTCTTCCAGCTGAAACCCCACAGCACTTGCTCTACATTATTATCTGTCCCTCCAAGGAGAGGGCCCCACTGTATTCATTACTGCATCCTCCATGCCCAACAACATCTGATGCACACTGTCTCAAATGCTTGGGAGAAAGAGAGCAAGGAATGTTATATTACTTGTCCTTTTTTTACTAGATGGAGCCCTCATCTGCAGCAAGCACTACTGACTTCATCAGTCCCTCAAACACACAGTGTCTACACAAAACCGGACATAATCCCAGCCCTCACCACCACCTGCCTCCGTGATTTTCATATTGGGGTTGTGGGCCCCAGAGGTGCACAAGATGTATGGGGTATGCAAGGAGGTCCATACACTTTATTGTAATTTTCTTTTTGCTGAAGGAGTCTTTATTTTGCCACCATCATTCTTTATTTTTAATTTTGAAATAATGGCAAATTCACAGGAAGTTGCAAGGTAATGTGGAGAGATCCTGTACCCTCCACTCAGTTTTTCCCCATGGTAACATCTTGCATAACTACAATACAATACCAAATCAGGAATTTTATATTGGTACAATATATATATATATCACTCCTTGTCATTTTATCACACATGTAGATTCGTATTAACTACCACCATGGTCAAGATATAGAACTACTGCAGTCTCACAAAGACCTCCCTGCTACTACTACTTCATAGTGACATCATCCCACCCCTCACCATCCTTCGATCCTGGCAACAATGAACCTGTTCATTTATATAATTCTGTCATTTCAAGAATGTCATATACATGGAATCGTAGAGTATGTGATGTTTTGAGATTGGTTTTTTCCCTCAGTATAATGCCCTTGAAATCCACCCCAGCTGGTGCATCAATCAATAGTTCATTCCTTGGTATTACTGAGCAGTAGTCCATGGCAAGATGGATGTCCCACACTTCACTTAACCATTCACCTATTCAGGAGTATTTTGGTTGACTCTAGTTTTTGACTATTACAAATAAAGCTGCTATGAGCAATAGTATACACTTTTTTTGTGAACATAAGTTTTGATTTCTCTGGAATAAATACCTTGAAGTATAAATGCCAGGTAATGTGATAAGTACATGTTTTGTTTTTTAAGAACCTGTAAAACTGTTCTCCAGAGTGTCTGTACCATTTTACATTCCCACCAGCAAAGAATGAGAGACCCAGGCTTTCTGCATCCTTGCCAGCATTTGATGTTGTCATTATTTTTCATTTCAGCCTTTCTGATAGGTGTATAGTTGTATCTCATTATGGTCTTCATTTGCACTTCCGTAATGGCTACTGATGTTGAACATCTTTCCTGTGCTTATCTGCCATCTGTATATCCTCTTCAGTGAGATATCTCTTCATATCTTCTACCTATTTTGTAATTGGATTGCTTTGTTTTCATTGTTGAATTTCGAGAGCTCTTTATATATTGCAGATAATACTCCTTTGTTGGAAATGTGGTTTGCAAATATTTCCTCACAGTCTGTAGCTTGTCTTTTCACCCATTTAATAGGGTCTTTTGCAGTGCAAAGTCTTTTCAATTTGAAGTCCAGTTTATTCATTTTTTTCTTTTAGGGATTTCACTTTTGGGGCATATCTTTTCATCAAACCCTATGTCCCGAAGATTTTTCCCTATTTGCCTGTTATTTTTCTAAAAGTTTCAAAAAAGATCAGCTGGCCATAGTTGTGTGGGTTTATTTTGGGGTTCTCTATTTTGTTCCTGTGATATGCATGTTTATTCCTTTGCCAATACCACATAATCTTAATAACACTAGCTTTATAATAAGTCTTAAAAACAAAGTGGTTCCTCCCACTCTATTCTTTTTCAAAATTGTTTTAGCTATTATTATATAATAAATAATTTGACTGATGTTTGTCCCTGGTTCCTGGAAGAGAGATGAAATCCTTGAAATTTCCTGAGTAATAGGAGTATCTGCTATTCATGAGCTCCCGGATTTCACCTGAGTTTATGGTAAGTGATGAAATGACTCAGGATGAGGGCTGGTCACCAGAAAGACCAACCATGTGATTAGAAATTTGGGACTTTGAGCCACATGTTATCGGCCCGTCATCTGACCTCAGAGGAATCTGGGGGTGAGGGTGGGGAGGACTAAAGATTGAGTTCAATCACATGGCCAATGAAACTCCCATAAAAATTGTGGACACTGATGCCCAGTGGAGCTTCCTGGTTGGGGAGCACATCGATGTGCCGAAGGGTGGTATGCCGAGTGGTATGCCCGAGTCCACGGGAAGAGGGCACAGAAGCTCCCAATTCCTTCCCAGTCCTTGTCCTATACGTCTCTTCACTTGGCTCTTTTCATGCTTTATACTAAAACTGTAATCGTTAGTATAGAATTTTCCTAAATTCTGTGAGTTATTCTAGTGAATCACCAAACATGAGGAGGTCATGGGAACCCCCAGATTTGTAGCCAGTTGGTCAGAAGTGCAAGTGTCCTGGGATCCCACTTGCAGCTGGTATCTGAAGTAAAAGTAGTCTTATAGGGGACCGTGACCTTTAATTTGTGGGGTCTGTGCTAACTCCAGGTGGTTAGTGTCAGAATTGTACTGCCAGAATAGTTGGGGTAGAAATGAAATAGCTACCTTAGTTCCTTTGCCTTTCATATAAATTTTAGGGTAATCTTGTTTATGTCTATAAAATGTTTTGCTAGAATTTTGATAGGATTATATTGTATATAAATTTGGAAAGAACCGATACCTTTTCCTTGCTGAGCCTTCTAACCCATGAACACTATGTGTCTTTCCATTTATTTGGATCTTCCTTTGCTTTCTTTCATCAGGATTTTCTACGTAGAAAATGACTTCACTTGCAAATAGGGTTAGTTGTTTTATTTCTACCTTCCTCATCTTCACTTTCCTTTTCTTGACTTACTGCTCTGGCTAGATCTTCCAGTACTATGTTGAACAGCAGTGATAAGAGTGGACGTTGTAGCCTTGTTTCCAGTGTTAGAGGGAAAGCATTCAATCTTTCACCATTAAGCATGATGTTAGCTGTAGGTTATTTTAGATGTTCTTTACCAAACTGAGGAGGTTTCCTCTATTCCTAGTGTTCTGAGACTTTTTATCATGAAGGTCTCAGAATTTTGCCAAATGGTTTTTTCTGCATCGATTGATGTGATCATATATTTTTTCTTATTTAGACTGTTAATATGGATTACCTTGATTGATTTTTGAATATTGAATCAGCCCTGTTTCCCTGGAATAAATCCCACTTGGTCATGGTGTATAATTATTTTTATACATTGCTGAATTGTATTTGCTGATATTTTTGTTAAGAATTTTTGCATCTCCATTCATGCCACATATGATAATCTAAACATCTAACATGAGTATATTCTGAATCAATCATTCAGGGATGTATTTTCTTGCAAGTTAAATCAATGAACACTGGTTTAAACACATGAGTTTATTTTTCTTATGTAATAAGAAGCCTGGAGAAATGCAGTCTATGGCAGCTGTAGCTTTTCAAGGAGGTCATTAAGGACAGTTTCCTTCCATTTCCTACTCTGTTACTTTAGTAATAATTTATGGGATGTTTATCTTCACAGCTGCAAGATGGCTGTTGCACCTCCAGTTTTAGTCAGGGAGAAAGGGAGGGACAAAGAGTAAAGGACTGAAGCTACATGCTTTCCAAGTATATCCTTTGTACCAAATTTATCCAGAAGCCTCATCCACTGAATGACTTACGCCTTCATCTCATTGGCCAGTCCTGGGTCACATGACATGCTTAGCAACAAGGGAATTTGGGAAAGTGAGTATTACAGCATGCACAGTGCTCTGATCAGGGTGCTGGTAGAACAGAACCATCAGTATCATCACCTTGATAGAAGGCAACTACCAATGTCGTCACTCTGGATTATCTACATGACCACTTTATGACAGTGCTATCAGCCACATCAGGGTGGAATTTATGTTCCCATTTAGGATTATACAGGCACCAAGTAAATTACTCTGTCCCATGGTAAATATAAAAGAACAGGCAGATTTTATATGTCAATATTGGCATCAAGCCAAGAGATGGCCACATAACTTCATTATGCCATATAAAAAATTTATACCATCTTTTTAGCAGGAAATATAGACAGAATGTTAGCATTAGAAAATAGTTTGACAATAGTTTGGATAGAGAAAGTGGTTGGAAAATTGAGTCTCCTCATGACATTGAGTTCTATGGACATGCTGCACCTGAAAATTAAAGCAGCTGCAAGAGCTGGCATCCAGCTGGTCACCCTGCAAAGTATGATTTATTTTTAGTAAAACAGTATCCTTCATCACATTAAATTTGTGTTGTTATTTTGATTTTATTGTTGTTGTTTTTTTCTAACTTTTCCTATTGGAAAATTTCAAACATAAAGAAAAATGGAAAGAATAAGACAACAAACACTCAAGCAACCATCACCTCAGTGTAACACTTGAGAATACTTTGCCACATATTATATATGTGGCAAAAATTCTAAATAAATATAATATGTATTATATTTTGTATTACATATAATGCATTATATAAGTCCGTTGCAGATATCATGACACTTCACTCCTAGAGACTTCATTCCTCTGAGAATAAGGAATTCTCATAAATTTCACTATCTAAGACACTTAACAATAATGTCTAATATCATTTAATATCCAATCCATATTAAACTAGATTTAATTTTACCAGTTGTTACAAAGCCATATTTGTAGTGTGGGGTTTTTGGGGAACAGGATTCAATTAAGGTTGACACACTGCATTCATTGCTGGGATATTTTCATCCATTTTGAACAGTCCCCCCCATCCCCCACATTTTTAGGGGGTGTGATATTGCTTGTTTGAATAAACAAGGTCAGTTGTCTTATAGAATGTCCCATATTCTAAATTGTGTTTCCTTGGGGTTTGGTTTGACTTGTTCCTCTGGGCTTACTATAAACTGGAAGCTAAGCCTCACTGCACTCTGGCAAGCTCACTTGACTGTGATGGATGCTGTGTACTTCATACTCCATCACTACAGGCAGTACCCAATATTAGCTGCCATTATTAGTGATATTCAGTTTGGTCATGTGGCTAAGGTGGTGACACTCTGTTCTTTCCAACATTTTTATCTTGGAAGGTATGTTTTTATTTTGCAATTAGCAGATGAGCTGCAGTAAGGTTGTTTGGCACCATGCAAGTATTATGAACATTAGCATATTATACTATCAACTAATGGGTTTAGCATCCACTGATGATCCATTCCCAAATCAATTACTTCATTGGGGATTGCAAAATGGCTGTTTTCTAATTCTAACTATATTTCATATATATTTCCTGCTTATTCATCTATATTTCCTGCTAAAAAGATAGTATAAATTCTTTCCCTTTATTTCCAGAATAAGGAATTGGTGTAGTAGTCATTGATGGTGGTAAACAAGGTGGGTTTTTCCTCTTTCTCTTTAAACATTGTTATGGACTCACAGGTTTTTATTTAGTCAATGCCTTCAATCAATTCAGTTCTTATTCTTTTTAATACTCAAGTTGTCCCAAAATTGGCCAGTGGAAGCCACTTCCATCTGGTTCCTTGTCCTTTTGATATGACCTTATTAGTCTTTCAAGGTGTATTACACGGTTCTCCAAAGAAACAGAACCAATAAGATATATATATTATATATATATAATTTATTTTAAGAATTTGGTTTACACAATTGTTGGGGATGAGCAAGTTTGAAATCTATAGGGGAGCCCACAGGATTTTTATGTTTCTGTCAGGCAGAATGCCTTCTGCTTCAGGAAACCTCAGTTTTTGCTCGTAAAGCCTTCAGCTGATAGATGAGGGTCACCCAAATTATCAAGGGTAAACTCTTTAGTTAAAATCAACTGATTAGATATATTAACCACATCTATAAGATACATTCATAGCAACACCTAGATTAGTGTTTGACCAAACAACTAGGCACCATAGCCTCTCCAAGTTGACACATAAAATTTACCATCACAAAAGACTTTCTTTTTTTATTACTTTCAGGTGTACAAAACAATATAATAGATATTTACAAAAGGCTTTCTTGATTGGCATAAGATATTCCTAACTTACCTTGTATTTTCTCTTGCCATCCCTGGAATTAGACATTTTTCCTTGAGTTTTAATTTCTTTCAGTGGAAAATGGAATTAGAAAACAAAATCTGGGTGCTAGGTGTGCTCATTGCTTCTGAAATAGGATTGCTCCTGGGCTCTTTCATTGGACAGAGCTAGAAAATTCACATTTAAAAACAGTATGCATTCTTATTGATAGTTTCAATTAAAATTTAATATTATAGAGCTTCCCCCCTTTAGTTTCTTTGATTTTATATTTTATCTGTTTTCTCTTAAACTGAAAATCTTGGTTTCAATTAGTATGTATACTTACTTACTTTCTCCTGCAGCATGCATCAAATAATATTTAAATTGCACTACTAAGATTACTCGAAGGACTAAAACTACTGAATGAAGTCTAAGATTTATTTTCAATTCTTTTTTATTAGAAGTATAGGTGTGCTTAACAAAGAAAAGAACAAAATCAAACAAACAAACAAAAAAGTAAAGATGTATCTTCCAGTCAAGATGGCAGAATAGGTAGATGCTATGCTTGCCTCTTCCCATGACCACATCAAAATTACAACTAAATTATAGAACACCATCATTGACAATCACCTGAAGACTAGCTGAACAGAAGTCCTATAACTAAGAATATAAAGAGGAAGCCCCAATAAGACTCATAGGAGGGACGGAGACATGCACAGGCAGGTCCCACACCCACAGTGTGGCAATTATGAAGAGGGAAGGATATCTCCACTGCGGAGGTCCCCACTGAAGAGCAAGGGGTCCCAGTCCAACCCTGGACTTCCCAGCCTGGGCACCAGTCCTCAAAGAGGAGTCCCCATAACATTTGACTATGAAAAGCATCAGGGATTGCATCCAAGTGAGACAAAGTGCTGCTGGAGTCCTAGGTGTTCCTCTTAAGGGGCCGCAAATGGACTTGCTCACTCACAGACTCACTTGCTCTGGGCTCTACCATAGGGGTGATCACTTAAAGAGTGCCAGGGACAGCTGGAGAGGAATTGAACTGACTTCATGGTAAGGGCTGAATGGGGAGAGATTGGGACAGCTCTCTCCAGGGACAGTACTGACAGGCATCATTACTCCTTTGTTAACCCTCCCCCAATCCAGTTGGGAGGTGCAGGCATCCACCAAATCTGAGTCTCCATTAACCTAGCTAACACCATTCATTCCACCCTGGTGATTCTCTGAGACCCCGCTCACCCAACTTATGTCCCTGCCCGACCTGCTTCCAGCAGCTTTTTTGCACAAGTGGCCTGCTTCGGCTTGCACTGCAGACTTTCCTAAAAATCTCTCAAAGGTCCTCAAACCCCAAACAAGCAGCAACTGACCCCAGCATGCCCTGTACCACTTGCTAAGCAGCCCCAAGTCCAGCACAAGTGACAACCTGTCTCAACTTGTCTTATAACTCCTGTCAGGTGCACCCAAGCCTGATATAAACTGAGGCGAATGTAGGCCTGGAACATAGCTTCAACCTAAGAGGCCATCAACCAGCACAAGAGGCAGCTAGCCTCAGCCCACAATGTGGTGCCCACAAAAGGGTCCCAACCTGACACTAGTGCCAGCCAGCCTTGGTTTGCAAGATTACCTTTCTCACATGCCTCCAAGCCCAGCATAAGCAACAACCAACTACAGATTGCTTTGTATTATAGTTCCCACCAGACATCTCCAAGCTGGGCACAAGTAGCCGATGATCTGGGCCTGCACCAGAGCCTCTCCCAAGAGCCTCCAGCACCAACACACCTGGTGGCCAGTTTCAGATGATACCAGAGCACCACCCAACCAGCTCCACAAATGACATACCCAAAGGGAAAACTCAAAGGTCACCAGAGCCCTACTAAAGCAATTCCCATTCATTAGGGTCAGCATCTGCACAACAGCTTGTCTGCTGTAGTCACAGCCAGTCCTCACAGCCAGTCAGCCTGAGGGTCAATCCCACCCACTGATGTGCCAACAGCAATCAAGGCTCACCTATAACAGAAGGGCACATACAACCTACACAAGGGACATCCCTGGAGCAACTGGCTCAGGTGACCAGGGAGCCTGCACCACTGGGCCCCACAGGAGATCTACTACATGAGGCCATTCTGCCAAGACTGGGAGATGTAGCAGATCTGCCTAATATATAGAAACAAACACAGGGATTCAGTCAAAATGAAGACACAAAGAAATAGGTCCCAAATTAAAGAACAGGACAAAACTCCAAAGAAAGGATTAAGTGAGGGGTCCGGAAAAATGGCGGCGTGAGGTGAGCCTCTATAAAGCTCCCCTGGAATTTAAAAAGAATCGAACAACAAAAACTCCACAAAGGACTCCCTGCACAGCAGACAGGCAAGACGAAGAGGCCCACTACCAACTGAAATCACGTACAGGTGGGAGATTCGCGCGACTTGGGGGAGGAGGAAAGGGAGAAGTGCGCGGAGATGGAGACACGCGGGCTCAGGATGCAGACCTAGCTCAGTGCGCCGAGCTCGCTGCTTCCCGGAACTACCGCAGCTGCGGGAGAGGGAAGAACTCGGACTGCTAGGGCTCCGCCTGGGCTCCACAGGGCTGAGGGGACAGCATATACCACGGCTGAACCCAACGCTCACGGCAGAGACCTCGGAGAAAAGACTGAGGGAAAAAGGCTGAAAACGGTGGTTTAAGCCCTCACTGCCGAGCAGAGAACGGAGCCTTAGGCACTGAGACTAGCCGCCCCCTCCCTCCCCTCCCAGAGCTCGCCCCGCCCCCACCTGCCCGGTGCTAGAAGCGAAACAGTAGCAGTGTCAGATCAAAACAACAGAAAATTTGCTGTTTTGAGAACTGTGGGCCGCAGACACAAATTCACAGCCCAACTAGTTCCCGCAAAGGGGAAGGAGCCGTGGAAACAGGACCGGCTGTGGTGGTCGCCGCCATTGCTCTGGGCCACCTCTCACCACTTACCTCGACCCTGACCCCACCTATCTGGGCGGATCCCTGCAGGAGTAAACAGAACTGCTGAAACATACGGGCTCTGAATCAGGAGCTAGAAGAGCTTTGGAACATCAAAAGCTCTCCCCATACCCACCGGGACACTGCGCCCTGTGACCTAGACGAACTATTAACAGAGGAGAAGCCCGTCTCCCAGGGAATCCCCCCATTGTGTGAGAAGCAGGAATAGTGCAGAGAAAACAGCACTACCGTGTGGGACAAGAAAAATAAATTGCAGTTGGAGAAATAATAAGACATTCTACCAACAAGTACTGGAAAACAAAAGAAAGACCTCTTCCTATCAACCTGTTGCAGAAGTCACTCCTGTAGATGTCTAGGAAGAGAAATAGTAAACCAGTAATCGCCATGAATAACCAAGGCAACAAGATAGCTCAGAAAGAAAGTGAAAAATCTCCAGAGAAGGCACTTAAAGATACAGAAATATGTGACTTAAATGACAGAGAATTCAAGATTGCAGTTCTGAAAATACTCAACGAGATGCAAGAAAACACAGATAGGCAGTTAAATGAACTCAGAAACTCAATCAAAGAACAGCATGAGCATTTTATGAAAGAGATTGAAATTTTAAAAAAGAACCAAATAGAATTTCTGGAGATTAAGAACTCAATAGAAGAAATTAAGAATGAAATAACCAGCTTAGGTAGTAGAGTTGACCAGATGGAGGAAAGAATCAGTGACATCGAAGATAGAAACCTGGAAATGACACAGATAGAAGAAGAAAGAGACTTGAGACTTAAAAGAAATGAAAGAACTCTACAAGAACTTTCTGACTCCATCAGAAAGAGCAATATAAGAATAATGGGCATACCAGAAGGAGAAGAAAGAGAGAAGGAACAGAGAATATATTCAAACAAATTGTCGATGAGAACTTCCCAAATTTGTGGACAGAACTGGACCCTCGAATCCAAGAAGCAAATAGAACACCTAGTTACCTCAATCCCAACAGGCCTTCTCCAAGGCACATTGTATTGAAGCTGTCTAAAATCAACGACAAAGAAAGAATCCTCAAGGCAGCCAGGGAAAAGAAGACGGTAACTTACAAAGGAAAGCCCATTAGATTATCATCAGATTTTTCAGCAGAAACTCTACAAGCCAGGAGGAGTGGAACCAAATATTCAAACTATTGAAAGAGAGAAATCATGAGCCAAGAATAATATATCCAGCAAAGATATCCTTTAGATATGAAGGAGGAATAAAGACCTTTCCAGACATACAGAAGCTGAGGGAATTTTCTAATACACGACCTGCACTACAAGAAATACTAAAGGAGGCTATTCGACCACCATCAACAGGGACAATTTGTGGCAACCAAAACTCAAAAAGGGGAGAGTAAAGGCCTGAACCGGAATATGGGAATGGAGAAAGTAAGCGTGCTGAAGAAAATGGAATACTCTAAATATCAAACTTTCTTTTACATAAATTTAAGGGTAGCCACTCAAAATAAATCCAGAATTGAAATATATACTGAAATAAAAGAAGAAACAGAGGGAAACATCATAGGATACCACCACACAGAAATAATGGACAACAACAAAAAGGCAAAGAAACAATGGAGACACAGCCTTACCAGAAAACTAAAGATAGAATGACAGGAAATCCTCACATATCAATAATCACCCTAAATGTAAATGGACTGAACTCACCAATAAAAAGGCACAGAGTAGCAGATTGGATCAAAAACTAAACCCAACCATATGCTGTCTCCAAGAGACACATCCCAGCTACAAGGACAAGCATAGACTCAAAGTGAAAGGGTGGAAATTGACACTCCAAGCAAATGGTACCCAGAGAAAATCAGGTGTAGCCATAATGATATCAGATGAAACAGACTTCAAGGTGAAAAAGATAACAAGAGACAAAGATGGACATTTCATAATGGTGAAGGGACTGTACAACAAGAAGACATAACAGTCATCAATATTTATGCCCCCAATCAGGGAGCACCGAAATACACCAAGCAACTACTAACAGAACTAAAGGGAGAAATTGACCAAAACACAATTATACTAGGGGACTTAAATACATCATTGACAGCTATGGATAGATCATCCAAACAGAAAATAAATAACGAAATAGTAGCCCTAAATGACACATTAGATGAAATGGACATAATTGACATTTATAGAGCACTTCATCCTAAAACATCAGACTATACATTCTTTTCTAGTGTACATGGAACATTCTCAAGGATAGACCATATATTGGGACATAAAATCAGTCTCAACAAATTTAAGAAGATTGAAATCATACCATGCATATTCTCTGATCACAAGGCTTTGAAATTGGATATCAACTGTAAAAAGAAAGCGGGGAAAAAACACAAATACATGGAGATTAAACAACATACTTTTAAAGAAGGACTGGGTCAAAGAAGAAATTAGGGGAGAGATCAAAAGATACATAGAAACAAATGACAATGAAAATACATACTACCAAAATTTTTGGGATGCAGCGAAAGCAGTTTTAAGAGGGAAATTTATCTCATTACAGGCCTATCTCAAGAAACAAGGAAACTCCCAAATAAATAACCTCATGTTACACCTTAAAGAACTAGAAAAAGAAGAACAAGTAAAACCCAAGGTCAGCAGAAGAAAGGAAATAACAAAAATTAGAGCAGAACTAAATGAAATAGAGAAGAAAAAGACAATAGAAAAAATTAATGTGACAAAGAGCTGGTTCTTTGAGAAGATTAACAAAATTGACAAACCCTTGGCTAGACTTACTAAGATAAAAAGAGAGAAGACACTGATTAACAAAATCAGAAACGTAAAAGGGGAAGTTATCACGGACACCACAGAAATACAAAGGATCATCCAAGAATACTATGAAGGACTATATGCCACCAAATTCAACAACCTAGAAGAAATGGACAAGTTCTTAGAAACATATAGCCTTCCAAGGCTGAACCATGAAGAACTGGAAAATCTAAACAGACCGATCACCAGTAACGAAATTGAATCAGTCATCCAAAACCTTCCCAAAAGCAAAAGTCCGGGACCAGATGGCTTCACTAGTGAATTCTACCAAACCTTCAAAGAGGATCTAATACCAATTCTGCACAAACTCTTCCAAAAATTGAAGAAGAGACAGTACTCCCTAACTCATTTTATGAGGCCAACATTACCCTGATACCAAAACCTGGTAAGGACAGCACAAAAAAGAAAACTACAGACCAATATCTCTGATGAATACCGATGCAAAAATCCTAAATAAAATTCTAGCAAATCGAATACAACAATGCATTAAAAAGATTATTCATCACGACCAAGTGGGGTTCATCCCAGGGCACAAGGATGGTTCAACATACAAATCCATCAATGTGATACATCACATAAACAAAATAAAGGACAAAAATCATATGATTATATCAATTGATGCAGAAAAGCATTTGACAAGATACAACATCCATTTATGATTAAAACACTTAATAAAATGGGTATAGAAGGAAAATACCTTAACATAATAAAGGCCATATATGACAAGCCCTCTGCTAATCTCATAATTAATGGAGAAAACTGAAGCCCTTTGCTCTACATTCAGGAACACGACAGGGATGTCCCCTATCACCTCTGCTTTTCAACATAGTGTTGGAAGTCCTTGCCAGAGCAATCAGGCAAGAGAAAGAAATAAAAGGCATCCAAATTGGGAATGAAGAAGTTAAATTATCACTCTGCAGATGACATGATGCTATATATAGAAAACCCTAAAGACTCCACCAAAAAGCTATTAGAAACAATCAACGAATACAGTAAAGTTGCTGGCTACAAAATCAACGCACAAAAGCCCATTGCCTTCCTATATACTAACAATGAAATCTCTGAAATAGAAATACAAAAAACAATTCCTTTTGCAATTGCAGCAAAAAGAATAAAATACCTAGGAATAAACTTAACCAAGGATGTGAAAGACCTATATGCTGAAAACTATAAGACATTTTTGAAAGAAATTGAAGAAGACACAAAGAAATGGAAAGACATTCCGTGCTCATGGATTGGAAGAATCAACATAGTTAAAATGGCCATATTACCCAAAGCAATATACAGATTCAATGCAATCCCCATCAAAATCCCAATGGCATATTTTAAAGAAATAGAACAAAAATCATCAGATTTGTTTGGAACCACAAAAGACCCCAATAGCCAAAGCAATCTTAAGAAAAAGAACAATAATGGAGGTATCACACTTCCTGACTTTGGCTTGTACTACAGGGCTACAATAATCAAAACAGCATGGTATTGGCAGAAAAACAGACACATAGACCAATGGAATAGAATTGAGAACCCAGAAATAAAACCACATAAATATGGACAGATAATTTTTGACAAAGAAGCTAAAACATACAATGGAGCAAAGACAGCCTCTTCAATAAATGGTGCTGGGAGAATTGGATAGCCACGTGCAAAAGAATGAAACTGGACTGCTATTTGTCACCATGTACCAAAGTTAATTCAAAATGGATCAAAGACTTAAGCATAAGACCTGACACAATAAACTGCATAGAAGAAAACATAGGTACTAAACTTATGGACCTTGGGTTCAAAGAGCATTTTATGAACTTGACTCCAAAGGCAATGGAAGTAAAAGCTAAAATAAACGAATGGGACTATATGAAACTTAAAAGCTTCTGCACAGCAAAAGAAACCATTGACAAAATAAAGAGGCCACCAACTGAATGGGAGAAGATTTTTGCAAACAGTGCCTCCGATAAGGGGCTAGTATCCAGAATATACAAGGAACTCATGCAACTCAACAACAAAAAAACAAACAACCCAATTGAAAAATGGGCAGAGGACTTGAAGAGACATTTCTCCAAAGAGGACATACAAATGGCAAATAGACATATGAAAAAATGCTCAACATCACTAATCATCAGAGAAATGCAAATCAAAACCACAATGAGATATCACCTCACCCCAGTCAGAATGGCTATCATCAACAAGACAAATAGTAACAAATGTTGGAGAGGCTGTGGAGAAAAAGGAACCCTCATACACTGTTGGTGGGAATGCAGACTGGTGCAGCCGTATGGAAGGCAGTGTGGAGGTTCCTCAAAGAATTACGAATAGAATTGCCATATGACCCAGCAATCCCTCTCCTGGGTATCTACCCAAAAATCTGAAAACATTTAGAGATAAAGACACGTGCTCCAATGTTCATTGCAGCTTTGTTTACGGTGGCCAAGACATGGAAACAACCAAAATGTCCTTCGATAGATGAATGGATAAAGAAGTTGTGGTATATATACACAATGGAATACTATTTGGCAGTGAGAAAAGATGATATAGGAACATTTGTGACAACATGGATGGATCTTGAGAGAGTAATGCTGAGCGAAACAAGTCAGACAGAAAAAGCAGAGAACCATGTGATTTCACTGATATGTGGTATATAAACCAAAAGCAACAAAAGAACAAGACAAACAAATGAGAAACAGAAACTCATAGACACGGACAATAGTTTAGTGGTTGCCAGAGGGTAAGGGGGTTGGGGGGTGGGGGGTGGGAGATGAGGGTAAGGGGGATCAAATATATGGTGATGGAAGGAGAACTGACTCTGGATGAACACACAATGGGATTTATAGATGATGTAATACAGAATTGTACACCTGAAATCTATGTAATTTTACTAACAATTGTCACCCCAATAAATTTAATTTAAAAAAAAGATAAATTAAGATCTGTTAGTAAATATATTTTGTATTTTATTAGAAAAGCATATGCTTCTGAAGGTTGCAAAATATGTTCCTGAATTTTCCAATGGAAATGCTAGTCACTTGCTTTTAGTTATCCGTAAAAATTAAGATTCTAAAGGTTATGGATTCAATTAATATAAAAGAAAACAACGTATATTTTCAAGAAAAGTATAAGGTCTGGAAATATACATTTTTAAAGGAACTGAAAGAAAGTAGTTGGCCCTAAGGATGATTATTTCTGAATGAATGGGACCAGACAAACTAAGAGGAACTGGGAAAGTTGTAGAAGGTTTGTGAAAAATCTTGAGAGAATTTTATGTGTAGTTAAGCTAAATATGATTAACTAAATAAATTTGAATATCAAAAGTAAGCTAGTAGAACTAAGTTTTCTGTCTCTACTTAGTAGGACAAATTTCTTGAACTATTAGTCTGCTGCTAATATATTTTTTAAAGTTTTCTGCCTAAAAAACAAAAATTATGTGTCATCAGAAATATTCTGTTTTATATTGTGTTAATCAGGTCCTTAGTTACTGAAGAAAACTAAATCTCCACAACAGTAAGAACTAGGTTTTACTAATAATTATGTAAACTTCTGTATTTTGGGACCACTGGGGTTCATGTGCCCTCCTTGGTGTCAGATATGGGCCAGGAGGGTTGGCCTGCTGTTTTCCCTGACCTAACAGGATGTTACAGTAATTCTGACACATTGTTGTATATTGATGAAAAGACTCAGATCTCAGAGAAGGCCAGGAAATTTGTTTAAATGTCTTTAACCACTGAGACAGGGAAAATGAGGAACGAAAGGAACAGTAAGACCAGAGATGAGGCTAGACTTTTGGCTGCAGTTTCAGACAGACTAGGGCTGAAACCTCCTCAGGCCCATCCTGGCAACCCCAGAAGAAAAACACCAGGTAAAGAAGACTACTTTGGATGTGGAAACCCAGACCACTGGAGTCAGGAGTGTCCTAGTTCTCCAAAGCAACTGTACCCCCTGTGCAAACTGAAAAGGCGCTGGAGGAAGGATTGTCCCATTCTAAATGGAGCAGGGCCAACTCTTTCCCCACAAATTGCTGTAATTGACTGATGGGCCTGATGTTCCCAGTGGCTCCCAAGAAGAAAGAGGCTGTTATCACAGGGGTGGGACTGCAGGTGACTCTTGACATGGTAGGTAAGTCTGTTAATTGCCTGATTGATATGGGAGCCATTTGTTCTGTCTTGACCATTCACTCTGGACCTATTTCCTCTGAAAGCTTCTCAGTTATGGGAATAAATAGAGCCCCTAGATTTGGGCTCATACTCAGCCTTCCTTACCTTTGTTCTATATCTTAGAGGAAATGTAAACCGAGCAAATCAGACTTAAAAAGAACTCTGGAAAAGTTTTGTCCGGAGACCTGTAAGTCCTGGCTCTAATGCTTCCCATTGCTTTGGATTCTGACCTCAATTCTGTTATTTCCGATGTTGTTAACTTGGGAGAGGTGCAGCAGCACTTAGGAAATAAGGGGGACCAGCACCTCCCCCAGGCCAACCCCTCTACACATTGTAGCCCTGGAAAGCCAGAGGACCAAGTACTGTCAGAAGCCTGGAGGGGGAGGGTTCCCTGACAGACAAGTTAGCTTCTAAATGGAAGGGACCCTTTGCAGTTTTCCCGAGCCCCCCAACTGTTGTCGACCTTCAGAGAGTAAGTGGCTGGTTCCACTTCCCTTGAATCAAACCTGTTTCACTGAAGTCTCCACAGGATGCCTCCAGAAGGAAGACTGTCACTCCTTTTCCTATGAGCCAATTGAAGACCTGAAGCTCCTCTTCAAACAGACCTTCCAAGGCTGATGATAAGTACTGATGACTACTGGAGCTGCTCATTATTGCCTTTATGTTGGACCTTATTTTGGGTCTAGTTTTTCTCTCTTCTTGTGCCCCACCTGGGATGCCCATTATATGCTGTTTCTTTCATCACCATAATTTTAGTCCTTTTCACTCTCCTCTTCCCCAGGCTCCTCTAGGGAGAACAAGCTGATGTAATTGGTAGGGCCACTAGCCTCTCTGAGTATTAAATATGCCATAAACAGCCCCCTCCCTGCTCTAACAGATGCCCATAGGCAGGGACGATGCCCGCTTTCAGCAGGGAGCAGTCAAGAAGAGTTACCAACCCCAACCCTTGCAACCACACTCATTTTATAGAAATGAAGTGAGTAAAAGACAGGGGGGTATTGAAGCAGGGACCAGTTGGGAACCCATAGTACAAGCCTCGCAATGTCCCCAGCCTCACCTTTCCTTTACCTACCTATAGCTTAACAATAATAGATCATCCCCCTGTAGCTTAAGCTCAGAATGTCCCCTGTCCCAGTTTCCTGTTTTAGAAAATTACCCTGAAATTTATGATTAACACCCTTAGGCTTACTGATCACGATCTCCATGTCTAGCATTCTTTCCAGGCTACTCGCATCAATTTTCTTGATCTGCTGATGCCACCAACCAGAGGAAAGGCAACCAGATGTTGCCAGTGGAAAGGCTCCCTGTAGACCCCCAGAACCATCACCTAGCCTCTGGATGAATGCCCAGATTTTCCTTTAAATGCCCTAAGCTGGTTTGAGAATGTTAAGGCAGTTTTTGAAGGTGTTACCCTGCTGCCTTCTCAGATCACTGGTGCTCTGACAATAAAGACTGGTATTCTATAGCCCAACTCCTGCATCTGTCTATTGGCTGAGCAGTGCAGGCAGCATGTGCCCCGAACTCAGTTGCCCTCCAATTTCATCACCTCCAAAACACACTCACATCTATGGCAGTATCTGAGGTTGGCACTTCTCTTTCCTTCACAACTATTCCTCAGGTACTCCACCTCTCCAAATATATCCACCAGGACATCTGTCTCCATCCCATCCAGGTGCCATGACCCCCGTACCTTGTAACTGTACTTTTATAAAGGTGACACTATATCTTCTATTTCCAGATTTAAACTTCTAGTGTAATTCGATTTAACAGTGTAGCTTAGCTTGGGACTTTTTGGAAAACGTTTTTTTTTTCTTTGCTCTCTTCTTCTTCCACCAAACCTTAATAACTCTGTTTACTGTACATTTGCTATGCATACTATCAGTCTCAATGGTTCTGTTTACTTCAGTCTGTATGCATACCTGGCTCAATGACTTGAAAGAAGTTTTCACATCTGCATAAGATCCACTCCTAACCCTGAAACAAACCAGCCTCTGGGAATTGCCTGACTAACTTCTGCTTTCCTTTGTTCTGCCTCTCTTACAAGTCTATGAAATATTTTGGCAGTATCAAGGGTGGGAAGGCAGTCTTTGTGACAAGGAATGACAAGGAGTCCACTGTCTTCCCTTAATGCTGGCATTTTGGAATCAACCTGCTTTTCTTTCAAAAAAAAAAATGAGAAATACCCAAAACTCATAGACACGGACAACAGTTTAGTGGTTATAAGAGGGTAAGGGGTGAGGAGGGTGATAGATGAGGGTAAAAGGGGTCAAATATATCGTGATGGAAGGAGAACGGACTCTGGGTGGTGAACACACAATGGGATTTATAGATGATGTAATACAGAATTGTACACCTGAAATCTATGTAACCTTACTAACAATTGTCACCCCAATAAATTTTAATTTAAAAAAAAAATAGGGCGGCCGGATGGTTCAGTTGATTAGAGCACAAGCTCTTAACAACAAGGTTGTTGGTTCAATTCCCACATGGGATGGTGGGCTGCGCCCCCTGCAATTAAAGATTGAAAACGGCGACTGGACTTGGAGCTGAGCTGTACCCTCTGCAACTAGGTTGAAGGACAATGACTTGGAGCTGATGGGCCCTGGAGAAGCACATTGTTCCCCAATATTCCCCAATAAAATACACACACACACACACACACACACACACACACACACACATATGCCCACATTTGGAATAGGGAAATTTTTTCCTTAGAGGTGATAAACACTGCTATAGGCTCAGACTCAACTTTTAGAAAAAGCACCAAACACATACCCACTCAATGAAGAGTAGATATTCCTGTTGCTGTTAGAACTAATGATGATAAATAGGTGACTCCCTTGAACTGGAGAAAGGCTGGAGAAATAGGCTGGAGAAAGGCGTCCAAGGAGCCCTGACTCATTCTTTTGTAACAGAAAATGAAGAGCTTGTCCATGCTGCCCTCTCTCTCCCACACTCCGGCTCAGCCAGCGTAGGCTGGAGCCACCCTGAGGCCTGGTTACAGCCCACCCGAGGGCGCTGACACACACTAACCCACAGCTTTCTCACTTCTGCCTGGTGCTTTTCAGTGCCTGCTGTCTATAAATGTGTCTGTATCAGCGCGTGCATAGACACCACTCTAGCCTCCACCCTGTTCCTCCATCTTCTCTGGCCTCCACATAGCAATTTCATGAAGCTAGACCATAAGAGGCAGAAGGATGCACACACCATCTTGTCCAGCCACTTCATTAAGGATCCTAGATGCCAAAGTCCAGAGAGGGGAACAAACTAGCAGATGGGCATACATCTAGTAATACGAGCTTCCTGCCCCCGGTTCTGAATTCTGTACTTTTCTCTTCCAGGTACTCTAGGTACAATCCTGACAAGTTCACAAAATGCCTCTCTCCCACAATTCCATCAGAAAAAGGAGGGCAGAAAGACCATGAACTGGGAGATTGCAGTTGACTAAACCAATAGGATTTCTGCCCCCATCCCTTGCCGCCTCCCTTAAAGAGCCTGGGAAAGTTAAATACTAACTGTACTAGCCGCCCATGAAACAGAGTGGACATTTGACATAACTCTGGGAAATGGGACTTAAGTGAAAATTTTCTGGAATTAGGTAAGGTTTCTGCTTGTCTTGATTAAAGCAAAATGTGCAGCTAGCAACTTCTCTTCCTGCTTCATTCTACCTTGAACACACATAAAATGACTGGAGTTGCAGCAGCTATTTTGTGATCACAAGGCAACAAGAAAAATCCTGGCAGATAAATGTGCACTGACATCATGAGTTTCAAAACCAATGCAAGCAGTTACCTGATTTGGAAATCTTGTTATATGACTAGGCCTCTATAAATAGGATTTTCTGTTTCTTATATCAAAAAGCATTCTTAACAGATACATACATAAACCACTTACAAACGACTTATTTCAGCAGTTATTTACTCAGCACTTATCAAGAGCCTGAAACTAAGGATTCAGACATGAATAAGACATCGTCTCTCACCTCAAGGAATTCACAGCACCAGGATTATATTTTTGTTTTTCACACAATTCTGTAAGATAAATATTATTGTCCTCATTTAGCAGACATGATAAAGGGAGGCTCAGAGAGGTGGAGGAATTTACTCAAGTTCACCCAGTACTCATATAGGGGGATCAATCCTTGAGAAGACCAGCAACAAAAGACGTGATTACAGTGATGATAAGCCCAACCAACCAGAAACTTTCTCAGAATCCCTCTCTCCAGGTTTCTTTTTTCTTTGAATTGGGAAACCCAGAGAAAATCAGTGGCAGCAAGGGATGCTGAACTGGAAAGTCATGAGGTGGAAACACCCCAGGAGTGAGGGAACACAGGAGGGAACTGAGGAGGGGAGAGGGGAAAGGGGGAAGTAAGAGTCCACATGCAAGAACAAGGTGAGGAGCCCCCAGCACTGCCCACTGGCCAGGGAGGGGTGGCTGCAGCTGGACCTACAGCAGTCACAGGAGAGGCAGGAGCTGTAGTGACACCACAGGAAGCAAGAAGAGAGCTGGGTGGCCAGACCCAGAGCAGAGCCACCGGGAACCTGCGGTGAATCCGTCCTCAGCCTGTAAGAATGAGGACCAGTCACTGCTCCCGACATCGAAACAACTCCATCAGGGGTTCGAATAACAGCTGAATAAGGTCAACTCAAGCAAGCATGGGAATGTATGACACAGATACAGGTGAGAATCACGGGGCCCTCCTGTCCCTGTAGTCACCTCCAGCACCCCGATTCCTCAGTCAGCCCTTCTTCCGGCAGCACGCTCACTGAAGAGAGATGCTGGATGGAGGAAAGTCTCCTGAGTAGGGATCCTCGGCCCTGGCCCCACGAAGACCACTTCTTTTCCTCCCTGAACACACCCATGACCTACACTGATCTTTCTGGAAATTGGGACTTTAAATAGGTTTTAAAAGCAAGCAAACAAAAAATAAAGCCCAAACCTCAGTTCTGCATTTTAAAAATTCCTTTTTCCTCTTTTCACTTTCCACAGAAGTCAGGGGCAAAGACGAGGGAAGGATGCAAAGGGAAAGTGGAAGAAGAGAGGAAGGGGGAGTCCTGGTTCTGACTGGAAGCCCCACCCACTCCCTTTCCTAGTCTTTGGGTACTGCTGCGGGCCACCCTCACTGGAGCTGGCACCACCATGCCTGTAGGGGCTTCTCTAGAAGGGTCCTCACTTCTCATTGCCTGCCGCTGTGCCACGCCCAATGCACAAACTCACACTGGTGATAAGAACAGTAACAAACATGCCTACATTGAGCCTGCATTCCAATTTGGTGCTGTGAATGGTGCTTTTCATGCAGTATCTACTTTAACCCTCATACAACCCTATGAGGCAGGTAGATCTTACGCCATGTTACAGAGGAGGAAGCTGAGGCTCCAAGCAGCTGAGCGACTTTGCCCCAAATCTCTCAGAGAGCCAGGAGTAGAGCAGGCTCTAGATCTGACCACAAAGCCTGTGTTATGGGTCCTCCACAGGTTGCAAACCGGGGGCCCCAGGGCTGATTGCAGGTTACATACATGCCTTGCTTGACTCACACAATTGGGGCCTGCTCAGTGTTAGAAACTGGATTTGTTTTCCACATTTGACAATCAGGAGAGTTTACACAAAAGCTCACAATTCTGAATTCTCCAGAAAAATCATATTATCAGGCCCCACTGAGCCCACTTTTCCTCTTGGCAATAATTGGCTGAGCTGATCTCTTTATATCAGACGCTGCTCCCTGGTTTCTCCCAGTCCTCACCACTCCCTATTGCCCCTCCAGCACAAAGGCAAGTGTCAGAGGCCACTGACCATCCTCCTGGCCTGCTCCACTCACTCCTGGTACCCACATGGTCCTGTGAACAACTGAGTTTGGAAACCTGCCCAAAGCAGCACTGCTTCTTGATGGGTGGATGATGGATGGATGGATTGATGATGGATGGATGGATGAATGGATGGATGGATGATGGATGGATGGATGGCTAGATGGATGGCTCAGTGGATCGATGGATGGGTGGATGGATGGATAATTGATGGATAGATGGATGGATGGATGAGTGGATGGATGAATGGATGGATGAGTAGATAGGTGGATGGATGATGGGAAGGGCTCAGTGGGTCTCAGTGACCTGCCCAAGAAATATCTATGGACAATGACCCAGCATCCTGTCACTGAGTCCAGGATGTCTGTCCTAACAAGTCAGCCTGGCTGCTCATCCCCTTGACCCTGGAACCCAGGCACTAAGAGTACCAGTGCTGTGGAATGACTCACCCCTCATTTATCTGTCCCGTCAGAGCATCATTCTGTCAGAGCCTGAGGCAGAGAAGCCTTGGAGAAGCCCTCATCTACAAGAAGGCTCTTTTGCTCATCCCAAGCTGTGCAGGTACACAGTGCCTAATCATGGGTTTGTTGTGAAGATGAGATGGATGAGGGCCCTGTCCAATGCCCAGTACAAATTTGTCATAAGAGAAGGTGAAAAGTTGGAATCGTGAAGTGGGAGTTATACAGGCTAAGTGAGCAGATGTCCCAAGGGCCCTTGATACTGGCACAAGTTGAAATGGGAGGAGCTGAGGCCTCAGTGAACAGAGAAGGGCTTGAGGTTGGGGAATGAGGGAAGATGGAGAGAGGATGGGATCTTGGGTTAGGATGAGCAGTGAAAGATGCAAGGTATGGGGAATAAATGTAGAAAGAAGAGCAAAGGCCTGAAAGTGGCCATGAGGGAATCTGGGAGTCTGTTGATCCCATCTCCACCCCAAAGATGGAACAGGACAGGGGGTAGAGTGACCAAAGGGCTCAAGGGAAGCCATGATCTGCTGTCCACTGCCATCCATTATGGGAATGACCGGATGGAAGTTTACACAAAGATTAATGATGTAGGCATATCTCAGCAATAGAACAGGAGCTCCAGAGGCCCAGGGAGGGGCACTAGCACCCATGGGGAGGGAGGAGGACGGGTGGGGCGATGGGAAGAGAGGTGTCCTACCAGGTTTGAGCACTGTGCAGTCAGTATGGATAGAGTATGGGAGGCACAGTGTTGGGCAGGATGGTGGGCATAACTAACTTCCAGACAAGCCGGGAAGCACAACAGGTCTGAAAACCACGACAGTTACGGCCGTGTTGGAGAACCCAGGCCTGCATCTCCCCAAATGTTCCACAGGTCCCACAAAAGGCCTGATTGACATGGAAGTTGGTCATGAAGCTCACAGCAACTTTCCTTTCAGTCTTTGAAGTCCCTGCCTCACTGATAATCTCTTCCCACAGAACCAGGCTGAAGCTCCTCTCCTTTCAGAAAGACCAGAGGCAGCTTGAGGAGGTATTTATGGACCCTCCTCTTGCAGAGCTAAGGCTCAAGGCCACAGTGATGCTGCCCAGGAAAGCTGGAAGAGATAGAGGGTCTCCTGGGAGCTGGTAGACACACCAGGAACAGGTGGTCTCAGCCAGGCAAGCTCATATAACATCTGATATCACCCAGGCCCAGGGGACAGGTCCAGTGGGCTCATCACAGATGCATGCATCAACCAAACACTAACACATGAGTTGACAGTAAAATATTTAGCTGCCAAGGGCCTGGGCTTGCCTCTGTGGCTAGCATGTCCTTTCCCTGTGGGGCATTGTCATGGGAGGCCCAAGGACTTCTAGGCATTTCTGGGTGAGACTGGCTTATTGCAAAGGGAAACGGCTGGTCGAACTCAATGGCCCTCGTCCTCAAGCTATATCACCCTGATGCCCCCTCTTAGTGTGGCCTTGCCAAGAGGACCACGAAGGTGGGTTTATGGACCAAGACCCCACCTGAGGCCAGAGCTTGAGTTTCACTGGCTGACCCCCTTTTCTAAGTGCCCCTCTGGCAACACATGGCTTCTTCAGCTGGGTCCCACAGTGATGCCACCTGTGGACGTGTCTGAAAACAACCGTGTCGGAGGCACAGGGCCTGCATCAAGGCACTCACGGCATGTCTGTGGGGTACTTTTACACCAGCTTTCTCAGCAGCGTCCTTCACAGGCCCTCTCCCAGAAGTCACTACCCAGCCACAAGGGCTGGGTGTGGATGCGTAGCGGCCCTGCAGGGTCACAGGTACAGATGGATGACCTCACCCCTTCCAGGCAGGCTTCATCTGTCTGACTCCAAGTCTTAAATGGTGATGGATATCACTGCTTACTGCTGGGTCACTGGCAGGCTGATTAAGCCCAATTAGGTGGCAGCACCAACAAATGAGGAGGAAAATCTTCTAAAACATTTGGTATTAAACCTTGACCCAAAGAGCCTTAAACTTTAAGGGCATTTATATTAATCATAAGAGAACACCTGCAGGTAAGGTGGGCCCAGGGCACCGGTGCGGCTGCCCCACCTTGTCATCTGTCAGCAGGTGTGCCCCATTCTCCACTCTGCCTTTCTCAGCATTGGCTTCTTTCTCCAGCTGCTGGTTTCACCCTGGCAAAAAGAGGTGCCTCAACTCCGGGCATCTTTCTTAGAGGATGGATATACTTTTTTATGCATGTGATAAAATACACATAACAAAATTTACCATCAGTGACATTTAGTACATTCACAGTATTATGCAGCCATCACCACCATCTACTTCCAGAACATGTCCAGCCCAAAAGACCTCATAACCATTAAGCAGTCACTCCCCATTCCTCCTCCTCACCCCAGCCTTAGATAACCATTCATCTGCTTTCTGTTTCTATTGATTTGCCAACTAGACACTTTACATGAATGGAATTATACAATATGTGTTCTTTTTGACTGGCTTTTAAAAATTAGCCTCACGTTTTTGAGGTACTGTGTTTCCCCAAAAATAAGACCTAGCCAGACAATCAGCTCTAATGCATCTTTTGGAGCAAAAGTTAATATAAGACCCAGTATTATATATTATATTATATTATATTATATTATATTATATTATATTATATTATATTATATTATATTATATTATATTAGACTCGGTCTTATATTATAGTAAAATAAGACCAGGTCTTAAATTAATTTTTGCTCCAAAAGACGCATTAGAGCTGATTGTCCGACTAGGTCTTATTTTCAGGAAAACGCGGTATATCCATGTTGTAGTATGTACCAATATCTCATCCCTTTTTATGATTGAATAATTTTCCAGAACTGATAGATTTTCAGAAGCCTCTTCCTCCAGGACTTCTCCTCATGTCTTGTTGGGCAGAACTGGATCACATGTCCATTCCAGAACCAATCACTGGCAAGGCCAGTGGGGTCACCCTTAAGTAATGGTTGTCTTGGCTTCACATTGGATCACCTGGGGAACTTAAAAAATACCTGAGCCCTGAGCCCTAACTTAGAGATTTTTATTTAATCAGTCTGGAGTGCTGGCATGGGCATTGGGATTTTTTAAATATTGGTTGTTGCCATCATTAATGGTGGAGATGATGATAAGATAATGAAAAAAGGAATAAGTCAGGAACCAGGCCTAGGGGTTCCAGGAGTGAGGAGATGATGTCAAGAGAGGACAAACTACACATTTTCTAGTCTCTGACTCAAGCAGCTTGACCCCATCTATGGTCACGGCAGCTGCCAACCTTTTCCTGAAGGCAGGTGTGGCAAGAAGGACCCCAAACCCTGCTTGTGCCTGAGTTTCAGGGCAGGATTTACCAGTTTTGCTGCACACTGGGCCCTTCTGAAGCTCCTTGAGGGGCTTTGGAGAGTGGAGGGCCCTGGCACCTGCATTTTGGTACATCTCCTTCCCAGGGGTTCTGGGGTTCCCCAAGGTTGAGAAGCACTGGCTTAGCCATTAGCCTTCTGTTTGAATGCATCCTCCATTCCTTGGATTTGCCCTGCTCTTAACCTTGCTCCTGGAGAGTCCCAGACCCAGAAGGCCGAGACCTCAAGGAGAGCATTTTCCCACTTCCAGCAAGTTGGTTTAGTGAGGCCTGTAACCACAGCTATGCCTGACGGCCATTATTTAACCTTCTCTCTTCCCGCTGCAGCCTCCCAGCCTCTCATTGCTGGCCAAGTGCCCCATGTGTTGCCACAGTCCTGCCTAAAACAGCAGCTCTTCAGGGTGAGGATGATTGGAGGTCAGTCCTTGGCTGCCTACACCTTCTCTGCACCCTTCTTCCCCATCCATCCTCCCTGTGATCACCCTAGGCAAAACTCTCCCCCCTCTCCTCCCTCCACTCTGGAAAAGAGACATTTAACCTGAGATGTTAGGTGAATAAAGGTGACTTTTCTGGAGAGGTTAATTTGAAAAGGGCAGTCTGGTGAAGGAAATAAATCACTAATGGCGACTTATTGTGACATTTTCGACTCGATTCTTGCTGGGCCATAGGAAAGGCCCATGTTAGCTAGACAACATTATAACCTGAGCAGCATGCTGAATTCTCTTATTAATTTTAATAATTTGCCAAATAACTCTTTTGGGTTATCTAGGTAGAAGATTGTACTACTTGCCAACAAAAACAGTTTTGTCTCTTCCTTTCCAGTACTTATGCATTGTATTTCCTTTTTGGTCACAGAAAATGTCTATTTTAAGAGTTACCAAAGTGGAAGGGCAGTCTCTCTCCTTCTTACCACTTAATCACCCAGGTCCCTTCCCTGGGAGTCATCACTGGGACCAGTTTCTTGTGAGTCCATTTAGAGACATCCATGCGCGTACAAATACCTCTATGTATTCTCCCCTCCTCCCACAAAAGTAGTCTTCTGTGTATCTACTGTTGGATAACAAAACACTCTAAATCTAGCAGCATAAACTAACAACAATTGTAGTGAGCCACAGATTCTAAGTGAGGAATTTTTTCAGGGTTCTGGGGTGATGTTTTTCCTCTGTTCCATCCATGCCTGGGATTTCAACTGGAAAGATCAAATGGCTGGGGTTGGCATTTCCTGAAATGTCTTCATTCACACATTTGGCCCCGTGCTCAGTTGGGACTGTTGACCAGTTGCCCTATATTGATCTCTCCAGGTGGCTTGGGCTTCCTCACAGCACGGAGGCCTCAGGTCTCCACAGCAAATGTTACAGTGGGTAAGGCAGAAACAGCACGGCTTTTTATGACCTAACTTCAGGAGTCAAATAGAATCACTATGGTCAAGAGAGTCTCAAAGCTCTGCCTAGTTTCAAGGGGTAGGTCACAGACTTCACCTTTCAATAAATGGAGTATCAAAGAATTTGTGACTAAGTGTTTAAACCTTCAGAGATATAGTACCAGCACATTATTATGCACATTGTTTTTGTTTTTTATTTAATATATCTTGGCAAGTTTTATATATACATTTATATGAAGTTCATGTAAGTCTTCCTTATTCATTTTTGCAGCTGCACAGTAGTCCATTATAAGAACGTACCAAACTGTGATGAACCAGTCTGTATAGCTGGACTTGGATTGTTTGTATTGTTTCCAGTCTTTGCTATCACAACAGGGCTGCAATTTATATCCTTGAACACATGTCCTTTCCATGCCTGCAAGGAGATGTGGAGGATAATTCAGTTTGATAGATGCTGCCAAACTGCTCGAGAGGCTGCCCCAGTATATATTCCTACCGTATTTCCCTGAAAATTAGAACAGGTCTTATATTAATTTTGCTCCAAAGGACACATTAGGGCTTACTATCAGGGTATGTCTTATTTTTTCATGTACAACAATCTACATTTATTCATTTGTTCGTGTACAAAAATCTACATTTATTCAAATACAGTCATGTCATCTTCTTCTGGAACATTGTCATAACTCTCCAAACCCCGAATTCTGGCTTGAATTTCTTGTGACTCCATTTCCTGTAGAACCATTGGCCCCAATCTCTCTCTCATGTCCAGCAACAGGGCTCTCCATAAATGAGCATGTCTTGTCTACGTAGCCTGCTCGTAGTGCATTGGCAACACAGCTGTCAGTGATTTTATCCAATGAATTCTTCACCCAAGTCACGACCTCTTGCAGGCTAGGTTTCACAAAGTTTCCATGCTGATTTCTCTCCATTCTATTTCCAGTGTAGTCATTGATTTCCATGTGCAAATGGTCCTTGAATGGCTTGTTTATTGCAATATCAAGAGTCTGGAGATAGAGAGTCATTCCTGTGGGAATCATTATTTGATCTATTCTTCTCTATGCAAGGAAGTTCTTCATGTCTTTAGCACGGTGAGTGCTGGCTGAATCCCAGGCTAGCAGACCTCTTTGGTTACCTCGCAAAACAAGTGGCAGCAATCGACCCACTTCCTTATAACTGCTTGTGTGCACCAGGCTCTTTCGGTTTCAAGAACATAAATGCCTGAAACACGTTCAACCTTATCTTTCTTGCCCTTGGTGATGATTAAAGGTGGGGCTTTCTTTCCATCCAGAGGAATTGCCAAAATACAGGTAACATGTGCACTTTCGTAACCAGTGGAGGGAATGTAGATTGACGAGGCACCCCTCTGATCAACTGTTGTTTGAGATCCTTGGCCCATAAACACTGCAGTTTCATCCACAGCAATCATCTTGGAGAGTTGGTATTTAGCAAAGTTGATGCCATCAAAAAAGGACTGAATGCAAGTGCACGTTTAATAACTTCAGTATCTTCCAGCTTGTACAGTGTTGTCAATCTTAGAGACAGTTCATATCGCTGAAGGAAGCCCTCCAGCCAGTGTTGTGATGCTTTGAATTCTCCTGGGGATATTTCTAACTGTGGTGCCGTTGCAAGGGTAAATGCTTGAATATCAGCCCTGTGCACAACCAAAGCCTTTGCACTCCTGTCAGCAATCCATTCACAGGTTATGTCTTCCAGCTCAGGAAATAACGGTTGCCGCCCTGATCCACACTTGCGCTTCTTAACATTTCCCTCGTCCACCTGTTGACTGAGGTTATCGTACTCTGCTCACCATTTTCAAACCATTCGGTGATCCAACTTCTTCTCTTTGCAGAAAGCCATAAGATTCTTGCCCCAGGAGTCCTCCACGATTCCTTTCTTGTACTCAACCGAATAGCTCTTTCTTTTTGCATTCATCTTGTTTGAGGGTCAAAATATTATTCCCTTTAAATCTACCATTAAATCAAGTGTTAATTGAAGACTTACAAGACAGGAGTGGCAACAAAAATGATGACAGTTAAGAATGATGGTCCACACAAAAGTGACGAAAAATTGATGGCGCCAAAATTCAGAAAACGTTTCTTTGTTTCACATGAGTGCATTAAGTACATTTGTTACAGCACACAATGTATTGAATTATGAAGATTCATATTAGACACAACCACATCCATTCGTTATCAAGTGTGCACGTTTTTCATGTTGTGTCTGTACTCCGATTGGTCATTTGCCAATAAGTCTCAAGTTCACCTGTTTACATAGGTGTTTACCTCTTGTCTAAAAGTGCCCACTTGGGTATTTACAAATACTTAATTATAATTTATATTATCATTTATTTTAAGTATTAATGTCAATAATATTATTTATTTATATTTAATTATATATTATTATTTTATAATTCAATACATCCATTGTGTATTGCAACAGACATACTAAATGCATCTGTCTGGCTGACGATCTTAACTGGGGCTTATTTTGGGGGCAGGGCTTATATTACGAACATCCTGAAAAGTCATGCTAGGGTTTATTTCTGGTTAGGTCTTATTTATAGGGAAATAGGGTACCAGCAATATGAGCGACCGTTTCCCCACATTCTCTCCAGTCTAGCACATTGTTGAACTTTTTGGTTTTTATCAATGCGGTGAGTAAAAAAAAATTCGTTATAGACTTTTTTTTTTTCAGTTGTGCTAAAATACACATGACATAAAATTTACCATCTTTACCATTTTTAAGTGTATAGTTCAGTAAAGTACATTCACATTGCTGTGCAACCAACTCCAGAACTCTTCATTTTGCAAAATTGAAGCTCTGTACCTATTAAACAATTATTTCCCGTTCCTCTAGCTCCCAGCCTCTGGCAACCACCCTACTACTCTGTGTCTCTATGAATTTGACTACTCTAAGTACCTCATATAAGTAGAATCATACAGAATTTGTCTTTTTGTGACTGGCTTATTTCACTTAGCATAATGTCCTCAAGGTTCATCCATGTTGTAGATTATATTAGAAGTTCCATTCTTTTTATTGCTGAACAATATTCTGTTCTGTGCATTATCATATTTGTTCATCCAGATATCTGTGAATAGATACTTGGGTTGCTTCCAACTTTTGGCTGTTGTGAATAATGTTGTCATGAACATAACTGTACAAATATCTCCTTGAGACTCTGCCTTCAAACCTATTGAGTATGTATCCAGAAATGGAATTGCTAGATGAAATGGTGATCTAATTTTAAAAAATTTTTTTAGAAACTGCCATATATTTTCCATAGCAGCTGCACCATTTTACATTCCTACCAACAGTGTAAAAGGGTTCCAATTTCTCTACATCCTCACCACTACTTGTTGGTTTTTTTATAGTAGCCATCTATTAGGTGTTGGATAGTTCATTGTAGTTTTCATTTGCCTTTCATTAATAATTAGTGATGTTGATCATCTTTTCATATGCTTATTGACAATTTTATATGTCCTCTTTGGAGAAACGTGTGTTCAACTCTTTTGCCCATTTTTTAATCATGTTGTTTATTTTGTTGTTGAGTTATAGGAGTTCTTTATATATCTGGATATTAACACTTTATCAGATATATGATTTGCAAATATTTTCTCCTATTCTGTAGGTTGCCTTTCACTCTGTTGATTGTAACCTTTGATGCACAAAATTTTTAAGTTTGATGTAATCCAGATGACCTATTTTCACTTTTGTTGCCTGTGCTTTTGGTGTCATATCCAAGAAATCATTGCCAAATTCAGTATCAAGAGGATTTTCCCCTATGATTTCTTCTAAAAGCTTTATAGTTTTAGCTCTTATATTTAGGTTTTCTATTTATTTTGAGTTGATTTTTGTGTGTAGTGTGAGGTAAGGTTCCAACTTTCCTCTTTTACATGTGGATATTCAGTTTTCCCAACACCATTTGTTAAAGATGGTCTTTTCCCCTATTGAATAGCAGTGACACTTTTGCAAGGGTTTATTTCTAGGTATTCTATTCTATTCTATTCTATTCTATTCTATTCTATTCTATTCTATTCTATTCTATTCTGTTTTATTCTGTTCTATTCTATTCATCTGTATGTCTGTCTTTATGCCAGTATCACATTGCTTTGATTACTGTAGCACTGTAGAAACTTTTCAGACCAGGAAGTCTTCCAACTTTGTTCCTCTTTTCAAGATTGTTTTGGGTATTCAGTGTTTCTTGAGATTTCATATGAATTTTAGTATGGATTTTTCTACTTCTGCAAAAATATAATTACTATTTTGACAGGGGTTGCATTAAATCTCAGATCACTTTGGGTAGTATTGCAATTAACAATATTAAGTCTTCCAACCATGGGCATGGGATGTGTGTCGATTTATTTGTGTCTTTTTAAATTTATTTCTGCAATGTTTTGTGGTTTTCAGTGTACAAGTCTTTTGGCTTCTTGGTTAAGTTTATTCCTTAGTACTTTATTCATTTTGAAACGAAGTTATTCTTTAACTTCTTTTTTGGATTCCTTGTTATGAGTGTATAGAAATGCAATTGAATTTTATGTGTTGGTTTTGCATCCTGCAACTTTGCTGAATGTATTAGATGTAACAGCGTTTCTTTTTCATGGAATCTTCTAGGGTTTTCTACTCTAAAGAAAAAACTCACTTCTCCTGTGTCTCCTCTACTCTCAGCACTCTACTATAACACTGCTTCATTTCTGACACCAGATGTGTGTGTTTTCCCCCACAACCATTCTGCAACACTAGCTGTGTCCTACAATTTAACTCTGACATTCTCTACCTTAGTATTTTATCTTTTATTGCTAATGTAAGTAAAGTCATTTCTTCCATTACATAACTTCTAATTATTATTTGTACATATGCAGTTTGTGTTCTGTATATTAATTGTGTACATACCCAAACCTACTGAATTCTGTCATTTGTTACAGTTTTCCAATAAATTAGCTTGAGTTTTCCCAGTAATGAACCATAATATATACAGACAATGATATTACTTTTCTCCCATTTTTAGAGTTCTTGCTTCATTCTCCAGTTCAATTATGTTGGTTGATACATCCAGAACAATGGTAAACAATATTGGTGATAAGGGACAGCCTCTCTTCTTCCTCATCTTCACAGGAACATTTCTAGTGCTTCCCTTTTTTGGTTTCAGTATGTGCATGTTTTCTCATGTTAAATAAGGGTACATCTACTCTGGTTCATTTAATTATTTTATTAATAAGAGACATTGAACTTTATCAAATATCAATTCAGCATCAGCAGGAAATATTTTATAATTTTCTAAATTTTTGATCTATGAACACATATTATGTTTATTAAATAAATCCAATTTGGTTATGCCCTCAGTTATTTTTTTTAATGTATTGGGGTGACAATTGTTAGTAAAATTACGTAGATTTCAGGTGTACAATTCTGTATTACATCATCTACAGCTACCGTTGTGTGTTCAGGACCCAGAGTCAGTTCTCCTTCCATCACCATGTATTTGATCCCCCTTACCCTCATCTCCCACCCCGCTCCCCCTTACCCTCTGGTAACCACTAAACTATTGTCTGTGTCTATGAGTTTTTGTTTCTCATTTGTTTGTCTTGTTCTTTTGTTGCTTTTGGTTTATATACCACATATCAGTGAAATCATATGGTTCTCTGCTTTTTCTGTCTGACTTGTTTCACTTAGCATTATACTCTCAAGATCCGTCCATGTTGTCACAAATGTTCCTATATCATCTTCTCTTACCGCCGAATAGTATTCCATTGTGTATATATACCACAACCTCTTCATCCATTCATCTATAGAAGGACATTTTGGTTGTTTCCATGTCTTGGTCACCGTAAACAAAGCAGCAATGAACATTGGAGCACACGTGTCTTTATGTATAAATGTTTTCAGATTTTTTGGGTAGATACCCAGGAGAGGGATTGCTGGGTCATATGGCAATTCTATTCGTAATTCTTTGAGGAACCTCCACACTGCCTTCCATAACGGCTGCACCAGTCTGCATTCCCACCAACAGTGTAAGAGGGTTCCTTTTTCTCCACAGCCTCTCCAACATTTGATACTATTTGTCTTGATGATAGCCATTCTGACTGGGGTGAGGTGATATCTCATTGTGGTTTTTATTTGCATTTCTCTGATGATTAGTGATGTTGAGCACTTTTTCATATGTCTATTTGCCATTTGTGTGTCCTCTTTGGAGAAATGTCTCTTCAGGTCGTCTGCCCATTTTTCAATTCGGTTTCTTTTGGTTGTTGAGTTGCATGAGTTCCTTGTATATCCTGGATATTAGCCCCTTATCGAGGCACTGTCTGCAAAAATCTTCACCCATTCAGTTGGTGGCCTCTTTATTTTGTCCATGGTTTCTTTTGCTGTGCAGAAGCTTTCAAGTTTCATATAGTCCCATTCGTTTATTTTAGCTTTTACTTCCATTGCCTTTGGAGTCAAATTCATAAAATGCTCTTTGAACCCAAGGTCCATAAGTTTAGTACCTATGTTTTCTTCTATGCAGTTTATTGTGTCAGGTCTTATGCTTAAGTCTTTGATCCATTTTGAATTAATTTTGGTACATGGTGACAGATAGCAGTCCAGTTTCATTCTTTTGCACGTGGCTATCCAATTCTCCCAGCACCATTTATTGAAGAGGCTGTCTATCCTCCATTGTATGTTTTTGCTTCTTTGTCAAAAATTATCTGTCCATATTTATGTGGTTTTATTTCTGGGTTCTCAATTCTATTCCATTGGTCTATATGTCTGTTTTTCTGCCAATACCATGCTGTTTTGATTATTGTAGGCCTGTAGTACAAGCTAACGTCAGGGAGTGTGATACCTCCATTATTGTTCTTTTTTCTTAAGATTGCTTTGGCTATTCGGGGTCTTTTGTGGTTCCAAACAAATCTGATGATTTTTTGTTCTATTTCTTTAAAATATGCCATTGGGATTTTGATGGGGATTGCATTAAATCTGTATATTGCTTTGGGTAATATGGCCATTTTAACTATGTTGATTCTTCCAATCCATGAGCACGGAATGTCTTTCCATTTCTTTGTGTCTTCTTCAATTTCTTTCAAAAATGTCTTATACGTTTCAGCATATAGGTCTTTCACATTCTTGGTTAAGTTTATTCCTAGGTATTTTATCCTTTTTGCCGCAATTGCAAAAGGAATTGTTTTTTTTTTTATTATTTCTTTTTCTGAGATTTCATTGTTAGTATATAGGAATGCAATGGACTTTTGTACGTTGATTTTGCAGCCGGCAAATTTACTGTATTCGTTGATTATTTCTAATAGCTTTTTGGTGGAGTCTTTAGGGTTTTCTATATATAGCATCATGTCATCTGCAAAGAGTGACAAGTTAACTTCTTCATTCCCAATTTGGATGCCTTTTATTTCTTTCTCTTGCCTCATTGCTCTGGCAAGGACTTCCAACACTGTGTTGAAAAGCAGAGGTGATGGGGACATCCCTGTCGTGTTCCTGAACGTAGAGCAAAGGGCTTCAGTTTTTCTCCATTAATTATGAGATTAGCTGAGGGTTTGTCATATATGGCCTTTATTATGTTGAGGTATTTTCCTTCTATACCCATTTTATTAAGTGTTTTAATCATAAATGGATGCTGTATTTTGTCAAATGCTTTTTCTGCATCAATTGATATAATCATATGATTTTTGTCCTTTATTTTGTTTATGTGGTGTATCACATTGATGGATTTGCGTATGTTGAACCATCCTTGTGCCCCGGGGATGAACCCCACTTGGTCGTGATGAATAATCTTTTTAATGCATTGTTGTACTCAATTTGCTAAAATTTTGTTTAGGATTTTTGCATCGGTATTCATCAGAGATATTGGTCTGTAGTTTTTTTTTTTTTGTGCTGTGCTTACCAGGTTTTGGTATCAGGGTAATGTTGGCCTCATAAAATGAGTTAGGGAGTACTGTCTCTTCTTCAATTTTTTGGAAGAGTTTGAGCAGGATTGGTATTAGATCCTCTTTGAAGGTTTGGTAGAATTCACTAGTGAAGCCATCTGGTCCCGGACTTTTGCTTTTGGGAAGGTTTTGGATGACTGATTCAATTTCGTTACTGGTGATCGGTCTGTTTAGATTTTCCAGTTCTTCATGGTTCAGCCTTGGAAGGCTGTATGTTTCTAAGAACTTGTCCATTTCTTCTAGGTTGTTGAATTTGGTGGAATATAGTCCTTCATAGCATATTTGGATGATCCTTTGTATTTCTGTGGTGTCCGTGATAACTTCCCCTTTTTCGTTTCTGATTTTGTTAATTAGCATCTTCTTTCTTTTTATCTTAGTGAGTCTAGCCAAGGGTTTCTTAATTTTTTTTAATCTTTCAAAGAACCAGCTCTTTGTCACATTAATTTTTTCTATTGTCTTTTTGTTCTCTACTTCGTTTAGTTCTGCTCTAATTTTTTATTTCCTTTCTTCTTCTGACTTGTTTTTCATTTGTTCTTCTTTTTCTAGTTCTTTAAGGTGTAACATGAGGTTATGTTTTGGAATTTTTCTTGTTTCTTGAGATAGGCCTGTAATGATATAAATTTTCCTCTTAAAACTACTTTTGCTGCATCCCAAAAATTTTGGTAGGATGTATTTTCATTGTCATTTGTTTCTATGTATCTTTTGATTTCTCCCATAATTTCTTCTTTGACCTGGTCAATCTTTGCAGTTTAATCTCCATGTATTTGTGTTTTTTCCTGCTTTCCTTTTGCAGTTGATATCCAATTTCAAAGTCTTGTGATCAGAGAATATGCTTCGTATGATTTCAATCTTCTTAAATTTGCTGAGGCTGATTTTATGTCCCAATATATGGTCTATCCTTGAAATATTCTATGTACACTAGAAAAAAATGTATAGTCTGATGTTTTAGGATGAAGTGCTCTATATATATCAATTATGTCCATTTCATCTAATGTGTCATTTAGGGCTACTATTTCGTTATTTATTTTCTGTTTGGATGATCTATCCATAGCTGTCAATGATGTATTTAAGTCCCCTGGTATAATTGTGTTTTGGTCAATTTCTCCCTTTAGTTCTGTTAGTAGTTGCTTGGTATATTTCGGTGCTCCCCAATTGGGGGCATAAATATTGATGACTGTTATGTCTTCTTATTGTATAGTCCCCTTTACCATTATGAAATGTCCATCTTTGTCTCTTGTTACCTTTTTCACACTGAAGTTTGTTTCATCTGATATCAGTATGGCTACACCTGATTTTTTCTCTGGATACCGTTTGCTTGGAGTGTCAATTTCCACCCTTTCACTTTGAGTCTATGCTTGTCCTTGTAGCTGAGATGTGTGTCTTGGAGACAGCATATGGTTGGGTTTAGTTTTTTATCTAATCTGCTACTCTGCGACTTTTTATTGGTGAGTTCAGTCCATTTACGTTTAGGGTGATTATTGATATCTGAGGATTTCCTGCCATTCTATCTTTAGTTTTCTGGTAAGATTGTGTCTCCATTGTTTCTTTGCCTTTTTGTTGTTGTCTATTATTTCTGTGTGGTGGTATTCTATGCTGTTTCCCTCTGTTTCTTCTTTTATTACAATATATATTTCAGTTCTGGATTTTATTTTTTTGAGTGGTTACCCTTACTTACCCTTAAGTTTATGTAAAAGAAAGTTTGATATTTAGAGTATTCCATTTTCTTCAGCATGCTTACTTTCTCCATTCCCATATTCCGGTTCAGGCCTCTACTCTCCCCCTTTTTATGTTTTGGTTGCCACAAATTGTCCCTGTTGATGGTGGTCGAATAGCCTCCTTTAATATTTCTTGTAGTGCAGGTCGTGTATTAGAAAATTCCTGCAGCTTCTGTATGTCTGGAAAGGTCTTTATTCCTCCTTCATATCTAAAGGATATCTTTGCTGGATATATTATTCTTGCCTCATATGTTCTCTCTTTCAGTAGTTTGAATATTTGTTTCCACTCCCTCCTGGCTTGTAGAGTTTCTGCTGAGAAATCTGGTGATAATCTAATGGGCTTTTCTCTGTAGGTTACCGTCTTCTTTTCCCTGGCTGCCTTGAGCATTCTTTCTTTGTCCTGATTTTAGACAGCTTCAATACAATATGCCTTGGAGAAGGCCTGTTGGGGTTGAGGTAATTAGGTGTTCTATTTGCTTCTTGGATTCGAGGATCCAGTTCTTTCCACAAGGTTGGGAAGTTATCATCAACGATTTGTTTGAATATATTCTCTGTTCCCTTCCCTCTTTCTTCTCCTTCTGGTATACCCATTATTCTTATGTTGCTCTTTCTGATGGAGTCAGAAAGTTCTTGTAGAGTTCTTTCATTTCTTTTAAGTCTCAAGTCTCTTTCTTCTTCCATCTGTGTCATTTCCAGGTTTCTATCTTCGATGTCACTGATTCTTTCCTCCATCTGGTCAACTCTACTACCTAAGCTGGATATTTCATTCTTAATTTCTTCTATTGAGTTCTTAATCTCCAGAAATTCTATTTGGTTCTTTTTTAAAATTTCATTGTCTTTTGTAAAATGTTCATGTTGTTCTTTGATTGTGTTTTTGAGTTCATTAAACTGCCTGTCTGTGTTTTCTTGCATCTCATTGAGTTGTTTCAGAACTGCAATCTAGAGTTCTCTGTCATTTAAGGCACATATTGCCATATCTTTAAGTTCATTTTGTGGAGATTTTTCACTTTCTTTCTGAGCTGTCTTGTTGCCTTGGTTATTCATGGCAATTACTGATTTATTATTTCTCTTCCTAGACATCTACAGGAGTGGCTTCTGCAACAGGTTGATAGGAAGAGGTCTTTCTTTTGTTTTCCAGTACTTGTTGGTAGAATATTTTAGTTTGTCTCCAACTGCAGCCCTTTTTTTTCTCTCACACTGTAGTGCTATGTTTTCTCTGCACTATTCCAGCTTCTCACACAATGGGGGGATTCCCTGGGAGATGGCGTTCTCCTCTGTTAACAATTCTCCTGGGTCACAGGGTGCAGTGTCTGTGTGGGTATGCGGAGAGCTTTTGAAGTTTCAAAGCTCTTCCTGCACCAGATTCAGAGCCCATGTGTTTCAATACTTCTGTTTACTCTGCAGGGATCCGCCCAGATAGGTGGGGCCAGGGGTGGGGTGAATTGTGAGAGGTGGCCCAGAGCAATGGCACCGCCCACCACCACAGCCAGTCCTGCTTCCACAGCTCCCTCCCCTTTGCCAGAACTAGTTGGGCTGTGAATCTGTTTGCCCTCAGTTATTTTAATGTGTGCTTTCCTTTCTGTTTTTTTAATGTCGGGCTGTTAGGTGAATAAAAGTTCATAATTGTTATATCATTATGAAAATTTTTTCTTTATCTCTTTAAATGTTTGTTTACCTTGAATTCCATTTCTTTCTGACATTAATATCGTTCGACTTTCCTCCTTTTTTGTTAGCATATATTCAATATATCTTTTTCCACGCCTTCATTTTCAACTTTTCCATCATTTTGTTTTAGCTTTCTCTCTTAGAAACAGCAAGTAGTTAGATTTTGGAGATTTCCCTCTCCTTCTGATTTGCTGTCTTTCCATAAAGCAACTTAACCTGCTCACATTTATTGTGATTACTGATATGTGAAAGCTTGTTACTGCCATCTTATCTTGTGTTGTAAATTTACCATGCTTTCCATTTTCTCCCACCTTTTCCCTTTATGTCAATTGATTAGGTCTTCTTGATTTAATTTCTGATGTTCAACTGCTTACTTTTAAATTTTAGTTCCAATATCTGATTATTATCTTTATTTCCTTTCATAGCCTACACAAGTATAGTGCCTCTCATGATCACTCACTCAGCAAAGCATTGACCTTGGTCTACTTGCACTTCCTTCCTCTCCCTCTCTCCCCACCTGCAATGTTAATATTGTTTGGGATTTCAGTTCCAGATAGCAGATTTTTTCTTCACTTAACACTTATTTAGATATCAACAAATTCTACTGATTTCTTTATTCACCATTGTTTCTTGAATCCTGTAGATTTTTCTTTTGAATTTATTTTGATTGTGTTGGAATATATCCTCTTACAGGTACGATTGAACATGACTTATTTTATTATGTTTGATACCTGAAATTGTCTATATATTTTGCCCTCACACTTAAATGATAATTGTCTCATTCAAAATATTTTCCCTTGGATCTCTGAAGATACTTCAGCATGCAGTATTACAGTCAAATTTGATATTAATGTGCTTTCCTTTACGAGTAATCTGTTTTCCTTTTTTCTATACTTCATGTTCTAAATTTCACCATGGTATGCTTATTCATTTTCTTTTTTTCTTTTCCACTTGTCATGTGGTGGGCCCTTTCACTATAAGGACTTTTATCTTTCGTCACCTTGAGAAATTTTCTTCCCTATTTATTTCAGTATTCTTCACTTTCGTTCTCTTTATTTTCTTTCTGGAATTTTTATTTGGTAGATGTTGAAATCTATTCTTCATATATCCTAACTTTTATTTTATGCTTTCTATTTCTTTCTTTTCTTTTTTACTTTTGCAATGATTCCTAGAAGAAGTCCTCAATTTGATTTTCCAGCTCACTTACATGCTATTATTCATCTGTGTCCCATCTGTCCATAACCCATTTATTGAGGATGCTTTTGAGAATCTTATTTTTTATTTCTGAGATTTCAGACTGTTTCTTCTAAAAACTCTCTGAGGATGTTTATACTTATTCTAAATGTCTAGTCCATCTGCTCTGCTAATTCTCTTTCTTAAGTATCAGTGCTTCTGTTTATTGTACCCTGTGCCACTTTCATGTTAATGGTTTTTCTCAGTGCTTAATGACTCTTGGTTGTGTGCTCATCTTCAATTTGAGATTCCTAGTTATTCAATCTATGGATGATGTCTCCAGTCCTTGCATGGGAGGGATGATAGTGGGTAAGAAACAAACCAGTGGAAAAGGTGTGCCAATATCCACTATCCATTCTTCTTGGATGTTGTCTTTCCTATGTAACATACGTGCCCACATTTGCATGACAGAAGCAGGTATCCCTGCTTCTGCCATTTGGCTAAGCAGGGAAGGTGGGGTGGAGGAGTAGGTAGCTGATTGTCTCCAGTGTTCCTACTGCAATATCCCAACCCTTTGTCCTGTCAATTACTACCACCCCATCTACCGTCTTCAAGCTTGAAGCACCTTCAAAGTCACTCTCACTTTTCTCTGCAGGTCTCTCCTGCACACACTTAGGCAGTGGTTTCTTTCTTTCAACTCCACCTCCTTTCTTCTTTCAGGAATTCCTCACAATTTCAATTCACTGAGGTTACCCCTTTTTGTTTGCCAGAACATTTATGGAATGTTATAAATGTGTGTGTGTGTGTGTGTGTGTGTGTGTGTGTGTGTGTGTGTGTACACACACTGCAGGCACCAAGAACCAAGAAAGTTTAGGAAGCTCTGCTCTAGGATAAATTCCTATAATTGCATTTGCTGTATCAAACGGTAGGAGGACAGAAAAAGTTGAGAACTGTTTCACTGACATGTGGTATATAAAACTGAAAACAACAAAGGAACAAGACAAACAAATGAAGAAACAAAAACTCATAGACACAGACTACAGTTTAGTGGTTACCAGAGGGTAAGGGGGGTGGTAGATGAGGGTAAGGAGGATCAAATATATGGTGATGGAAGGAGAACTGACTCAGGGTGGTGAACATACAATGTGATATATATAGATGATGTAATACAGAATTGTACACCTGAAATCTATGTAACTTTACTAACAATTGTCACCCCAATAAACTTTTAAAAAAAGTAATAAATAAATAAACAAACAAAGGGTAGGCAGGCTTGGTTTTTTTGTGCATAAGTCCAAGTTGCCTTCCAGAAGGTTTTCATTTATAATGTAAACAACAGACTGAAAGTGAAAGACAGTTTAAAAACAACATTGATGTAGAGACACCAAATATCTTACTTCTTCCCTCCAGAAGACTGTACTGTAAAAAGAATCCAAGGACTTTCCCGGATTTACCACTTATTTCCATATATGCAAATTATGCATTTAAAAAAAAATCTGTGGATTTAAGGATTTGTTAAAAAGCATTATGATGATGGAAGGAGAACTGACTCTGGGTGGTGAACACACAATGGGATTTATAGATGATGTAATACAGAATTGTACACCTGAAATCTATGTAATTTTACTAACAATTGTCACCCCAATAAATTTTTTTAAAAAAGCATTAGAAGGAAATGCACCAACCTGCAAGTATTTCTCTTGGAATGAGTGATTTCCAGCAATTATTGCTTTCAGTATCATCTCATCTTTTTACAATGATTATATTCAAACCTTTTAATCAGAAAAAAACCTCAAATTAAAAAGCTTTGAATATTTGGATTAAATTTGTACCTAAATTCCATTAATAAGAACTAAGGACACAGTATTAAAATATCTGCCGCCTGTCATCCTCCTTTTGAGAAATGAAACCCCAGGCCATAAAAATAACCTTTGTGTGCAGTTAGAAGGGAGAGAGTCTAAAATGAAAAGGAAAGGAAAAGCAGAAGGAAATGGTCTGTTAGCAAGTCTAAATTCAAACAAACATCTGAGGGGCTGAAAGATGGAGATGGTCCAGGCCCAGCTCCCCCAGGTTCCCAAATCCTATGTGGGGTAAGGAGGGGCTGGTGACTTTATGCAAGGTGCTGATTTTAGATGTGGCTGCAGATTAATTTTAGAATTCTAGCTGAGTCATCCTGAGGTGGCCTGATTGGAACTAACTGGTCCGTCTTCTCAAGTGTCCCAGACCTTTGGGGCTCTGCCAGCTCCTGGAATTGGAAGGCCTTGTTCCCATCAGCAAGTGCCATCTCACCAATAGTGAGGTCGTGGATCACCAACTGAAAGAGCGGGACTATCTCAAAACACACACAGAGTCCTGGCAGCTCTATTTCTTTGTGGGTTTTTTTTTTTTTAATTAAAATTTATTGTGGTGACAATGGTCAACAAAACTACATAGGTTTCAAGTGTAAATTCTGTAATGCATCATCTATACATTGCATTATGTGTTTACCACCCAGTCAGTTTTCCTTCCATCGCCATATATTTGACCACTTTTACCCTCTTCTACCATCCCACCCTTACCCTCTGGTAACCACTAAACTGTTGTCTGTGTCTGTGAGTTTTTGTTTCTTTATTTGCTTATTTTACTGTTGCCTTCAGTTTTATATCCCACATATGAGTGAAGATATATGGTTCTCAACTTTTTCTGTCTGACTTATTTCACTTAGTATAATGTTCTCAAGATCCATCCATGTTGTCACAAATGGAACTATTTCATCCTTTTTTATGGCACAACATTCCATTGTGTATATATACCACATCTTCTTTATAAAATCACCTATGGAAGGACACTTTGGTTGTTTCCATGTCTTGGCCACCATATATAAAGCGGCAATGAACATTGGGGCACATATATCTTTGCGGATAAATGTTTTCAGATTTTTGGGGTATATACCCAGGAGAAGGATTGCTAGGTCATATGGTAATTCTATTCTTGATTTTTTGAGGAACCTCCATGCTGTTTTCCATAGCAGTATGTACCAATTTATATTCCCACCAACAGAGGGTTCCTTTTTCTCCTCAGCCTCTCCAACACTTGTTATTATTTGTCTTGGTTTTTTTGGTTATTTTTTTACTGAAAATATTTATAATGTATTTGTCTTGTTGATGGTAGCCATTCTAACCAGTGTGAGGTGAACATTTCCCTAATAGCTAATATTTGAGCATTTTTTCATATATCTGTTGGCCATTTGTATGTCTTCCTGGGAGAAGTTTCTGTTGGTGGCCTCTAACCGTTTTTTAATTGGATTTTTGTCTTTTTGTTGTTGAGTTGTGTGAGTTCCTTATGTTTTTCAGATATTAGTCCCTTATCAGAGGTGTTGTTTGCAAATATCTCCTCCCGTTAGGGTGTTTGCTTTTTTTGTTTTGTCAATGGTTGCTTTTGCTGACCAGAAGCTTTTTACTTTAATATAGTACATTCATTTATTTTAGCTTTCACTTTCCTTGATTTGAAGTCAAATTCCTAAAACCCTCTTTGAACCCAAGGTCGATAAATTTAGTATCTATGCTTTCTTCTATGCAGTTTATTGTTTCAGGTCTTATGTTTAGGTCTTTGATCTATTTGGGGTTCATTTTGGTGTATGGTGACAGACACCAGTTTAGTTTCATTCGTTTGCACGTGGCTTTCCAAATTTCCCAGCACAATTTATTGAAGCAGCTGTCTTTTCTTCATTGTACCTTTGTGGATCCTTTGTCGAAAATTATCTGTCCATATTTATGTGGGTTCATTTGTGGGTTTTCAATTCTATTCCATTGGTCTATGTGTCTGTTTTTCTACCCATACCATGCTGCTTTGATTATTACTGCGCTGTAGTACAAGCTGAAGTCAAGTAGTGTGATACCGTCAGCATTATTCTTTTTTCTGGGATTGCTTTCACCATTCTGGCTCTTTTGTGATACCATACAAAACTGATGAGTTTTTTCTTCTATTTCTTTCTTTTAAAAATGCCGATAAAAATGGCACATGAGATGAGCCTTTAAAATCTCCCCTGGAATTTACAACAAATTGAACAACTATAATTCCCAGCGCAGCAGACAGGCAAGACTAACAGGCACACTACAGAAATAACCTAAGGGTGGGCAAATTGCATGAGCGGGGGAGGAGGGAAGGGAGAAGTGCCAGGACAGGGTCGCTCAGGAGCAAGACTGCAGACCTAGCTCAGTGCTCCAAGCTTGCTGCATCCCGGAACTACCGTAGCTGTGCGAGAGGGAAGAAATCAGACAGCTAAGACTCCACTTACAGCCAACAGGGCTGAGGGGACAGCATATAACACGGCTGAACCCAACGCTCACGGCAGAGACCTCGGAGAAAAGTCTGAGGGAAGAAGGCTGAAAACGGTGGTCTAAGCACTCACTGCTGCAGAGAACGGAAGCCTTAGGCACTGAAACTAGCCACCCCCTCCCTACCCTCCCAGAGCTCGCCCCACCCCACCTGCCCAGTGCTAGAAGCAGAATTGTAGCAGTGTCAGATCAAAAGAACAGAATATTTGCAGTTCTGAGAACTGTGGACCGCAGACACAGATTTGCAGCCCAACTAGTTCCCGCAGAGGGGAGGGAGCTGTGGAAGCAGGACTGGTTGTGGTGGTGGTCGCCACCATCTCTCTGGGCTACTTTTCACAAACCACCCGCCCCTGTCCCCACCTATCTGGGCAGATCCCTGCAGGAGTGAACAGAACTGTTGAAACATACGGGCACTGAATCTGGTGCAGGAATAGCTTTGGAACTTCAAAAGCTCTTCGCATCCCCACACAAATGCAGCGCCCCAGATGAACTGTTAACAGACGAGAAACCTGTCTTCCAGGGAATCCCCCCATTGTGTGAGAAGTTGGACTAGTACAGAGAAAACATAAGACTACAGTGTGAAAGAGAAAAAAAGGCTGCAGTCAGAGAGAAAATAAAACACTCTACCAACACATACTGGAAAACAAAAGAAAGAACTCTTCCTGTCAACCTGTTGCAAAACCCACTCTGGAAATGTCTAGGAAGACAAATAATAAATCAGTAATTGCCATGAATAACCAAGGCAACAAGACAGCTCAGAAAGTGAAAAGTCTCCAGAAAATGAACTTAAAGATATGGCAATATGTGACTTAAATGACAGAGAACTCAAGATTGCAGTTCTGAAAAAACTCAACAAGATGCAAGAAAACACAGACAGGCAGTTTAATGAACTCAGAAACACAATCAAAGAACAACATGAATATTTTACAAAAAACATTGAATTTTTAAAAAGAACCAAATAGAATTTCTGGAGATTAAGAACTCAATAGTGAAATCACATGGTTCTCTGCTTTTTCTGTCTGACTTATTTCGCTCAGCATTACACTCTCAAGATCCATCCATGTTGTCACAAATGTTCCTATATCATCTTTTCTTACCGCCAAATAGTATTCCATTGTGTATATATACCACAACTTCTTCATCCATTCATCTATCGAAGGACATTTTGGTTGTTTCCATGTCTTGGCCACTGTAAACAAAGCTGCAATGAACATTGGAGCACATGTGTCTTTACTCTAAATGTTTTCAGATTTTTTGGGTAGATATCCAGGAGAGGGATTGCTGGGTCATATGGCATATAAACCAAAAGCAACAAAAGAACAAGACAAACAAATGAGAAACAGAAACTCATAGACACAGACAATGGTTTGGTGGTTGCCAGAGGGTAAGGGGGGTGGGGGGTGGGGGGTGGGAGATGAGGGTAAGGGGGATCGAATATATGGTGATGGAAGGAGAACTGACTCTGGGTGATGAACACACAATGGGATTTATAGATGATGTAATACAGAATTGTACACCTGAAATCTATGTAATTTTACTAACAATTGTCACCCCAATAAATTTAATAAAATAAAATTAAAAAAAAAAAATACATCCTACCAAAATGTTTGGGATGTAGCAAAAGCAGTTTTAAGAGGGAAATTTATGTCATTACAGGCCTATCTCAAGAAACGAGAAAACTCCCAAATAAATAACCTCATGTTACACCTTAAAGAACTAGAAAAAGGAGAACAAGTGAAACCCAAGGTCAGCAGAAGAAAGGAAATAACAAAAATTAGAGCAGAACTAAATGAAATAGAGAACAAAAAGACAATAGAAAAAATTAATGTGACAAAGAGCTGGTTCTTTGAAAAGATTAACAAAATTGACAAACCCTTGGCTAGACTTACTAAGATAAAAAGAGAGAAGACACTGATTAACAAAATCAGAAACGTAAAAGGGGAAGTTATCACGGACACCACAGAAATACAAAGGATCATCCAAGAATACTATGAAGGACTATATGCCACCAAATTCAACAACCTAGAAGAAATGGATAAGTTCTTACAAACATATAGCCTTCCAAGGCTGAACAATGAAGAACTGGAAAATCTAAACAGACCGATCACCAGTAACGAAATTGATTCAGTCATCCAAAACCTTCCAAAAAGCAAAAGTCCGGGACCAGATGGCTTCACTAGTGAATTTTACCAAACCTTCAAAGAGGATCTAATGCCAATCCTGCTCAAACTCTTCCAAAAAATTGAAGAAGAAACAGTACTCCCTAACTCATTTTATGAGGCCAACATTACCCTGATACCAAAACCTGGTAAGGACAGCACAAAAAAAGAAAAGTACAGACCAATATCTCTGATGAATACCGATGCAAAAATCCTAAATAAAATTCTAGCAAATCGAATACAACAAGGCATTAAAAAGATTATTCATCACGACCAAGTGGGGTTCATCCCCGGGACACAAGGATGGTTCAACATACGCAAATCCATCAATGTGATACATCACATAAACAAAATAAAGGACAAAAATCATATGATTATATCAATTGATGCAGAAAAAGCATTTGACAAGATACAACATCCATTTATGATTAAAACACTTAATAAAATGGGTATAGAAGGAAAATACCTTAACATAATAAAGGCCATATATGACAAGCCCTCTGCTAATCTCATAATTAATGGAGAAAAACTGAAGCCCTTTGCTCTACGTTCAGGAACACGACAGGGATGTCCCTATCACCTCTGCTTTTCAATATCGTGTTGGAAGTCCTTGCCAGAGCAATCAGGCAAGAGAAAGAAATAAAAGGCATCCAAATTGGGAATGAAGAAGTTAAATTATCACTCTTTGCAGATGACATGATGCTATATATAGAAAACCCTAAAGACTCCACCAAAAAGCTATTAGAAACAATCAATGAATACAGTAAAGTTACTGGCTACAAAATCAACGCACAAAAGTCCATTGCCTTCCTATATACTAACAATGAAATCTCAGAAAAAGAAATACAAAAAACAATTCCTTTTGCAATTGCAGCAAAAAGAATAAAATACCTAGGAATAAACTTAACCAAGGATGTGAAAGACCTATATGCTGAAAACTATAAGACATTTTAGAAAGAAATTGAAGAAGACACAAAGAAATGGAAAGACATTCCGTGCTCATGGATTGGAAGAATCAACATAGTTAAAATGGCCATATTACTCAAAGCAATATACAGATTCAATGCAATCCCCATCAAAATCCCAATGGCATATTTTAAAGAAATAGAACAAAAAATCATCAGATTTGTTTGGAACCACAAAAGACCCTGAATAGCCAAAGCAATCTTAAGAAAAAAGAACAATAATGGAGGTATCACACTTCCTGACTTTGGCTTGTACTACAGGGCTACAATAATCAAAACAGCATGGTATAGGCAGAAAAACAGACACATAGACCAATGGAACAGAATTGAGAACCCAGAAATAAAACCACAGAAATATGGACAGATAATTTTTGACAAAGAAGCTAAAAACATACAATGGAGCAAAGACAGCCTCTTCAATAAATGGTGCTGGGAGAATTGGATAGCCACGTGCAAAAGAATGAAACTGGACTGCTATTTGTCACCATGTACCAAAGTTAATTAAAATGGATCAAAGACTTAAGCATAAGACCTGACACAATAAACTGCATAGAAGAAAACATAGGTACTAAACTTATAGACCTTGAGTTCAAAGAACATTTTATGAACTTGACTCCAAAGGCAATGGAAGTAAAAGCTAAAATAAACGAATGGGTCTATATGATACTTAAAAGCTTCTGCACAGCAAAAGAAACCATTGACAAAATAAAGAGTCCACCAACTGAATGGGAGAAGATTTTTGCAAACAGTGCCTCCAATAAGGGGCTAGTATCCAGAATATACAAGGAACTCATGCAACTCAACAACAAAAAAACAAACAACCCAATTGAAAAATGGGCAGAGGACTTGAAGAGACATTTCTCCAAAGAGGACATACAAATGGCAAATAGACATATGAAAAAATGCTCAACATCACTAATCATCAGAGAAATGCAAATCAAAACCACAATGAGATATCACCTCACCCCAGTTAGAATGGCTATCATCAACAAGACAAATAGTAACAAGTGTTGGACAGGCTGTGGAGAAAAAGGAACCCTCATACACTGTTGGTGGGAATGCAGACTGGTGCAGCCGTTATGGAAGGCAGTGTGGAGGTTCCTCAAAAAATTAAGAATAGGATTAACATATGACCGAGCAATCCCTCTCCTGGGTATCTACCCAAAAAATCTGAAAACATTTATCTGTAAAGATATATGTGCTCCAATGTTCATTGCAGCTTTATTTACAATGACCAAGACATGGAAACAACCAAAGTGTCCTTTGATAGATGATTGGATGAAGATGTGGTATATATACACAATGGAATACTATTATGTCATAAGAAAAGGTGAAATAGTGCCATTTGTGACAACATGGATGGATCTTGAGATTATTATGCTAAACGAAATAAGTCAGACAGAAAAACTCGAGAACCATATGATTTCACTGATATGTGGTATATAAAACTGAAAACAACAAAGAAACAAGACAAATGAAGAAACAAAAACTCATAGACACAGACAATAGTTTAGTGGTTACCAGAGGGTAAGGGGGGAGGAGGGTGGGAGATGACGGTAAAGGGGATCAAATATATGGTGATGGAGGGAGAACTGATTCTAGGTGGTGAGCACACAATATGACATATGGATGACGTATTACAGATTTGTACACCTGAAATCTATGTAACTTTACTAACAATTGTCACCCCAATAAATTTTAATTTAAAAAAATTAAAATTAAATTAAATAAATGTTAATTTTTCTGATGTATAGCCACTCCATCTTTCTTTTCTTTACTGTTTGTATCATATATCTTTTGCCATTCTTTTACATTTGATCAGCTTGTATCTTTGAATCTACTTGAATCTACTCTGTTTTTATATTTTTATTAGTTTCAGGTGTACAAAACAATGTAATAATTAGACATTTATACCCCTCATAAAGTGGTAAACCCCCACAATCTAATACCCCTCTGACATTGTATATAGCTGTGTATAGCGCAGTGGTCAGGCATCTACACAGTCTATGACGTGATCCCCCTGATAAGTCCAGTGCCCATCTGGCACCTTACATAATCTTTACAGCATTGTTGATTATATTCCTCATATTGTATTTCACATCTCGATGACTATTATGTGACTACCAATTTGTACTTCTTAATCCCTTGACCTTCTCACTCATTGTCACCCCCTTCTCATCTAGCAACCATCAGGTTTTTTTTCTCTATATCTCTGCATCTATTTCTGTTGTGGTTGCTTATTTATTCTGTTCTTTCGATTCCATATATAAGTGAGATCATATGGTATTTGTCTTTCTCAGTCTGACTTATTTCACTTAATATAATATTCTCTAGGTCCATCCATGTTGTTGCAAATGGTAAGATTTCATTCTTCTTTATAGCCAAGTAATCCTCCACTGCATAAATGTACCACAGTTTCTTTATCCAGTTGTCTATTGATGGGCATTTCGGCTGCTTCCGTATCTTGGCTATTGTGAATAGCACTATAATAAACATAGGGGTGTGTATATTTTTTAGAATTAGTCTTTGGATAAATACCCAGGAGTGGAATTGCTGGGTCATAAGATAGTTCTATTTTTAACTTTTTGAGGTACTTCCATACTGTTTTCCATAGTGGCTGCACCAATATTCAATCTTACCAACAATACATGAGGGTTCCCTTTTCTCCACATCCTCACCAGCACTTGTTGTTTGTTGATTTATTAATGATAGCATTGTGACAGGAGTGAGGTGGTATATCATTGTGGTTTTTATTTTCATTTCTCTAATGATTAATGACATTGGGCATTTTTTCATGTCTGTTTGTCATCTGTATGTTCTCTAGAGAAATGTCTCTTCATGTCCTCTGCCCATTTTTTATTGGGTAGTTTGTTATTTTGGTGTTAAGTTGTATGAGTTTTTAAATAAATTTTGGATATTAACTCCTGATCAGATGTATCATTGGCAAATATCTTCTCCCATTCAGTAGGATGTCTTTTTGTTTTATTGATGGTTTCCTTTGCTGTGAAAAAAACATTTTAGTTTGATGTAGTTCCACATGTTTATTATTTCATTTGCTTCCCTTCTCTGAGGGGATATATCAGTAAAAATATTACTAAGGGTAATGTCTGAGAATTTATTTCCTATATTTTCTTCTAGGAGTTTTATGGTTTCAGGTCTTACATTTAAGTCTTCAATCCATTTTGAGTTTCTTCTTGTATATGGTGTAAAAAGGTGGTCCAGTTTCATTTTTTTGCATGTATCTGTCCAGTTTTCCCAGCACCCAGCATTTATTAAAAAGACTGTCTTTACTCCACTATAAATTCTTGCTTCCTTTGTCACACATTAAAAAACCATATAGGCTTGGATTTATTTCTTGGCTCTCTATTCTGTTCCATTGATCTGTGTGTCTGTTTTTATGCCAATACCATGCTGTTTTGATTACTGTAGCCTTGTAGTATGATTTGATGTCAGGTAACATTATACCTCACACTTTGTTCTTATTTCTCAAGGTTGCCATGGTTATTCGGGGTCTTTTATGGTTCCATATAAATTTTAGGATTATTTGTTCTAGTTCTGTGAAAAATGTCATTGGCAATTTGATAGGGCTTGCATTGAATCTATATATTGCATTAGGTAGTATGGTTATTTTAACTATATTAATTCTTCCTATCCATGAGTGTGGTATATGTTTCCATTTATTTGTATCTTCTTTAATTTCTCCCTTCAATGTCTTATAATTTTCTAAGTATAGGTCTTTTACTTCCTTGGTTAAATTCATTCCTAAGTATTTTATTGTTTTTCAAGCAATTGTCAATGGGATTGTTTTCTTAATTTCTCCTTCTGATAGTTTGTTATTGGTGTATAAAAATGCAATTGATTTCTGAATATTAATTTTGCATCCTGCTACTTTTCTAAATTGATTTATCAGTTCTAATAATTTTTTTGGTGGAATCTCTGTGAGTCCCTATATATAGTATCATGTCATCTGCAAATAACGACAATTATACTTCTTCCTTTCCAATTTGGATGCCTTGTATGTCTTTTTCTTGTCTGATTGGTGTTGCTAGAACTTCCAGCACTATGTTGAATAAAAGTGCTGAAAGTGTTCGTCCTTGTCTAGCTCCTGATCTTAAGGGGAATACTTTTAGCTTTTCCCCATTGAGTATGATGTTAGCTGTGGGTTTGTCACATATGGTCTTTATTATGTTGAGATATGTTCCCTGTATTCCCACTGTGCTGAGTTTTTATCATAAATGGACGTTAGATTTTGTCAAATGCTTTTTCTGCATCTGATGATATGACCATATGATTTTTATGTTTCATTTTGTTAATGTGGTGTATTTGATTTGTGGATATTGAACCTCATGAATTGAAATCTTGCATGAATCTCACTTGATCATGGTGTATGATCTTTTTAATGTATTGCTGAATTCGGTTTGCTAATACTTTGTTGAGGATTTTTGTGTCTATGTTTATTAGGGATATCGGCCTATAGTTTTCTTTTTTTGTAATGTCTTTGTCTGGTTTGGGGATCAGGGTAATAGTGGCCTCATAAAATGGGTTTGGGAGCCTTCCCTCTTTTTGGATTTTTTGAAATAGTTTAAGGAGAATAGGTATTAATTCTTTTTTGAATGTCTGGTAAAATTCACTGGTGAAGCCATCTGGTCCAGGACTTTTGTTTATTTGGAGCTTGTTGATTACTGATTCAATTTCGTTGGTAGAAATTGGTCTGTTCAGATTTCCTGTTTCTTCTTGATTTAGCTCTGGAAGAATTGTATGCTTCTGGGAAATTATCCATTTCTTCCAGATTGTCTAATTTGTTAGCATATAGTTGTTCATAGTATTTTCTTAAATTTGTTTGTATCTCTGTGGTGTCTGTTGTCACTTCTCCTCTTTCATTTCTGATATTGTTTATTTGATTCCTCTCTCTTTTTCTGATGAATGTGGATAAAGGTTAGTCAATTTTATCTTTTCAAAAAAAAAACCGCTCTTAGTTTCATTGATCTTTTGTATTTTTTTTTTTTTGTCTCTATTTTATTTCCTCTCTGACCTTTATTATTTTCTTCCTTGTACTCACTTTGGGCTTATTTTGCTGTTCTTTTTCCAGATCCCTTAGGTGTAAAGATAAACTGTTGATGAGAACTTTTTTGGTTGTTGTTCCTTTAAGTAGGCCTGCATTGCTATGAATTTCCCTCTTAGGACTACATTTGCTGCATCCATAGATTTTGGGTTGTTGTGTTTTTATTTTTGGTTGTCTCTAGATATCTTTTGATTTCTTCCTTGGTCTCATTGTTGACCGTGTCCTTATTTAGTAATATGTTATTCAGTTTCCATGTGTTTGTGTGTTTTTCAGTTTTTTTCTTGTAATTGATTTCTAGTTTCATAGCACTGTGGTCAGAGAAGATATTTGATGATTTCAATCTTCTTAAATTTATTGAGACTTGTTTTGTGGCCTAACATGTAATCTATCTTGGAAAATGTTTTATGTGCACCTCAAAAGAATATACAGAGGGTGCCAAAAAATGTATACACATTTTAAGAAAGGAAATACTGTGTTAAAATTGTAATACTCAATGTATACCAAGAACAAAAGATGAATACAAGTTACATTTGACTTCTGAAATTACAAGAGGTGCTCAAAGCTGTTACCATCAGCATAATTTTAATAGTTTTTTTTTCCTTTCTTAAAATGTGTATACATTTTTCTGGCACCCTCTGTATATTCTGTTGCTTTAGGGTTAAATGCTTTAAAAATGTTGATTAAATCTGTCTGGTCTAATGCGACATTTAAGGCCACTGTTTCTGTATTGATTTTCTGTCTGGAAGATCTGTCCATTGCTGTCAGTGGGGTGTTGAAGTCCCCTACTATGAATATGTTACTGTTGATCACTGTCTTTATGTCAGTCAGTATTTTTATGTATGTAGGTGCTCCTGTGTTGGGTGCATAGATGTCTACTAGGGTTATGTCCTCTTGTTGGATTGATCCCTTTATTATTGTATAATTTGTTTTTTATTATAATCTTCATTTTGAAGTCTATTTTGTCTGATATAAGTACTGCTACCTCAAATTTTTTTCTCATTTCCTTTACTTTCTATCCCTTTACTTTCAATCTTTGTGTGTCTTGATCTGAATTGGGTCTCTTGTAGATAGCATATGCATGGGTATTGTTTCTTATCCATTCAGCTACCCTATGTCTTTTGATTGGAGCATTTAATCCATTTACATTTAAAGTGATTATTGATAGGTACGTAGTTACTGCCATTTTATTACTCATATTTCTAGTCTTCATTAGTTAGTTTTCTCCTTTCTTCAGCTTAAAAAAATCCCTTTTAACATTTCCTGCAATACTGGCTTGGTGAAAATGAATGCCTTTAGCTCTTTCTTTGCTGGGAAGCTCCTTATCTCTCCTTCAATTTTAAATGACAGCCTTGCTGGGTAGATTCATTTTGTTTGTAGTCTCTTGTTTTTTATCACTTTGAATATTCCGTGCCAATCTCTTCAGGCCTGCAAATTTTCCATTGAGAAATTAGCTTATAGTCTTATGGGAGCTCCCTTGTAAGTAACTAGCTGTCTTTCTCTTGATGCTTTTAGGATTCTCTCTCTGTCTTTAACCTTTGCCATTTTAACTATGATGTGTCTTGGTGTGGTCCTGTTTGGGTTCATTTTGTTTGGGACTCTCTGTACTTCCGGGTCTTGTATGTCAATTTTCTTCATCAGGTTAGGGAAGTTTTTTGTCATTATTTCTTCACGTAGATCTTCAATCCCTTTGCTCCCTCTCTTCTCATTCTGGTATTCCTATGTATCGAATGTTATTGCCCTTGATGTCTCAGAGGTCTCGTAAATTATCTTTACTGGTTTTTATTCCTTTTTCTTTTTGTTGTTCCGATTGGATTTATTCTGCTGCTTTATCTTCTAAATCACTGATTTGATCCTCTGCTTCATCTAATCCACTGTTGATTCCTTCTAGTGTATTCTTCCTTTCAGTTATTGTATTCTTTATTTCTGACTGAGGTTTTTTTCATGGTTTTTATGTCCTTCTTTATGCTTACTATCTCTTTGTTGAAATTCTCACTAAGTTCCTTAAGCCTTCTTATAATCTGTGTTTTAAACTCTGTCTCTGGTAGGTTGGTTGCCTCCATTTCATTACTTCCATCTCTGGAGGTTTCTCCTGTTCTTTTATTTGGGACATGTTTCTTTCTTTCCTCATTCTGGTTGCCTCTGTGTGTTTGCTTCTACGTATTAGGTAAATTTCCTAAGTCGCTCAGTCTTTGCTAGGTGAACTTATGTAGTATGTGTCCTATGTAGTCAAATTACACAGTCTCCTTAGTCTCCTGTGTGTGTATTCCAGGAGTGTCTCTCTGTGTTGTGCATGTTCTTCTGTTGTAGTTGAGCCTTGATTGCTTTTGGTGTGTCAGTGGGTGGAATTGACTCCCAGGCTGACTGAGAACTGGTTATGCCCACAGTGTATGAGCTGCTGTGTGTTGGCTGACCCCTCCCTCAGAGGGGGCTTCACCTCTGTGTGCTCTTGTGCCTATTGAGACCCCCCTTAAGGTGTGTTGCTTGTGGTGCTAACCAGGTAGTTCTCTGGTGTGGTCTGAAGCTGGCCTCTGGGTGTGTTTTTTCTGGTGTCTTGTGGGTTGCGCTCCCATGCAGGGCAATTTCAGCCTTGCCTGTTATCATCCTGTGGCTACCTGGTAGAAGCCTTAAGGCTATATGTGGTTGGCTGCTGTGTGTTGGACCTAGAGGCATATGAGGGTGGCCTCGCTGTGTACTGTGGCTAGCTTCCACCACTAGTGGACCTGAGACTGCTTAGCAAAAGGCCCAGGGTCCCCTAAGCCCATTGTCACCCACCAGCTGCCTCTTTCAATGCTCAGGCATTGACAGAGGCTCCTCTTGTGTGTGTGTCTGGCTGGTTGACCCAGTGCTGAGAGTGCCAGTGGTGATGCCGCAACAGCTGGATGGGGTGGAGTTCAAGGGAGTCACAAGATGTGACTGGTGGTTTTTACAATGTTAATGCAGATTCAGTTTTTATACCAGTACCTCACCTGTGACCACCTTGCACAGCAACCCGAGAATACCGTAGTGAACCACCACCTCAGGCTTGTAAGTTCTCGAGAACTGCCTCTGACTGGGTGTGGTGCTGCTTTGGGGTCACTGGCCACCACCAAAATATCCTCAGGCTTTGTGGGGGTGGGGTCAGCCATCAGACACCCAGAGTGCCCCTGGCAAGGTAGCTCTAGGTGGGCTGGGCAGGTTTCCTAAGGTGTGGTCAGTGGTTTCTGCCAAATCAGTGCAGTTTCTGCTTCAGCACCAATAACCAGCCTGCAAAAAGGTGCTGAGAACTGCCTATCTACATTGCAGTGCAGGTCTTGGCCTAACGGCCTCCAGCAAACACCACCACAGGCCCTCCACCTCCCACCCACCCCCACCCCTCACCCCTCCACCCCTTGCTGCAATCCATAGCCCGTAGGGTGGGGCCAGCCGCCCAGCAGTAAAGAGTTTCCGGGCGAGATAGCACCAGCTGTGCAGAGGGTGGGGACCCAGGGAGTCACTGAGGCAGTGCATATGCGTGAATTCCACCAGACCAATGCACTCCCAGACTTTGCCCTGTGGGGGAGGGCTTAACACTGAAAAGATGGCCTCCCCTGTAGGCCACACGTGTGCAGACTCCACAGGGACAACAATGGCCCCAGTCCCTCCAGGTCCCATGCCAAACGCACTCAGTTCAGTCCTTCCCCACACATCCTTGGGCCTCCCGAGCTGCCACTCCCTCTGCCGGAGACCAGGTGGGTGCCCGCCAACGAGCAACTCCATGTGCCAGCTCTACAAGGGGGTGTCTGGGTTTCCAGCCACCTTCGGCCCCACCAGGAAGGGCAGACAGAGTCCTTGCTGATTTTCACTACCAGATGCTGTGGAAATTCCTCTTCCCAGCACAGGACCCCTGGGCTGGGGAGCCTGGCGTGGGGCTGGTGGGTCCCGCCCTCTTCAGGGGTGGTGTCTGCCACCGAGGTGTCCCTCCCAGCATTCAACCTCTCTCTGTGGGTTTGGGGTCAGCCTGTTTCGGTTCTCTGCCCCTCCTGCCACTCTCAACATGGCCTCTTCTTTAAATTGTTAGTATAGGGGCTCTGTTCAGCTAGTGTTCAGATGCATCTTGAGGTTGATTTTTCTATCATTTATTTGAAATTTTGGTGTGATCCTGGGATGCAGCAGGCATAGTATTTACCTAATCTGCCATCTTCCCTGTATACCTCCTGACATCTTTTCTGTTTTTAAATCCAGTCTGATAATCTGTCTTTTGATTGGATTACTTAATCCATTTAATATGATTAAATAATTAAATAATGTTATCATTGATATGGTTGGAATTACATCTGCCCTTTAATTCTTTGTTTCCAATATTTTTGCTCCTCTATCCTCTGCTACAGCCTTCTTTTGTATTTAATAGATATTTCCTAGTGTGCTATTTTTATTTTCTTAGTGTTCTTTTACTATATATTTTCAAAGTTTTTTCTTAATGGTTATCGGAGAGTTACAATCAAATTTATATCAATTTAGTTCAGATTAATATCAACTTAGTTTCAATAGTATACTTATACTTTATTTTAGTGTGATATGGTTTTCTTTAGTTCTTTGAACATATTTAAAATTGTTAATATAAACTCTTTGTCTAGTATGTCCAATTTCTGGGCTAACTTGGAGACAGTTTTTATGGATTGCTTTTTTTCCTGTGATGGGCTGTACTTTCTTGTTTTTCCAGTGTCTCACACTTTTATATTGAAAAGTGGACATTTCAAATAATATGCTGTGGCAATTCTGAAAATCATATTTTTCCTCTCCCCATGTTTTTTTGTGTTTGCTGTAGTTGGTTTTTGTTTTGTTTGTTTAGTGTCGTCTTTGAACTAATCCTACATAGCTGGTGTTCTTTGTCAGCTGTGGCCACTGAAGTCTCTGATCAGTCAGCCTAGTGGTCAGTTAATCATTGGACGGAGACTTCTTTAAACACCTTTGAACAAATAAGTCTCCCAGTCTTTGCTGAGGAGGGGTGTGTGTGTGTCTGTGTGTGTGTGTTGGGCGTGCATTCAACACTCAGCCAGGTTCTTCCTTAGCCTTCACTTCCTGTTTGCACAGAGCCTCAAGTTCAGACAGAGGTGAGATCTTAAGGCCCTCTCAGATCTTTCTAGAGTATGCATACACTCTGAGCATGCTCATAGCTCTATGCCTGAGCATGGCCTTCTAGAGTCCCAAGAATATTTCAGAGCTTTTTAATGCCCCTATGGACATATCGTTTCCCAGCTTTTCCTCTTAAGCTTTTTGATTAGTCTATTATTTGACCCAGCTCCTATTAATTGCCTATAATTTTTCTCAATAAACGCTCCCTGGGATATGGCTTTTCACACTACATGTGCTCAGAGTCTGGTCAAATATAGACAGCCTTGCAAGTAGGGTCTTCCAGGGAAACACCAGCAGTCAAATAATGACAGTTCTCTGGCAACAGGGCTTTGAAAGAACTCCAGGCCAGTTCTGCTCCCTTAAATAGCTACCAGGCTGCTGATTTTCACTGCAAATGTGAGTTGTTATTTTTCAAGTCTACCATGACTAGAACAAGATAAAATACTACCAAGCTCATCATTCTTACCAAGATTCAGCTGTTTCTCTTGAATAAGCCTTCCCCGGATTTCTGCAAGTCTTTGGTTAATTTCCAGAGTTCTAAAAAAGTTCATTCTGACAATATTTGCCAATTTTTTCATTGCTTTTATAGAGAGAAATTTCAGAAGTCCTTATGCTACCATTTTCACCAACAGCCACTTCATATTTTGCATTCTACTCCACAGTATATCCAAGTGTTTTAATATAACATTATTTGATTTTTAATTATTTAACATGGAATGAAATAGACTCTCTATGAAGATACACTGAGTCTATTCTGGGACTTCACACCCATCAGCATACTCCTAAGAAGCATAGCTCATTATAACATTCTAATTATATGTCTCCAGACTGTAACCTCCCTGGGTGTAGAACCAAGTAGCCTTCATGTCTGTCAACTATGCCTAGGGCAACGTTGAAGTAGAGTGATTGCAAATATGGAGCCAAATGAATGGTCCGTGTTCTTATTATTTATCTCAATGTCCCAACATTGGGAAGGATAGCCCAATAACACCTGAAGAGAATGCCCACATAACGCAACTAGACTCTGTTCAGTACTTATTCCAAGATCTGACATAAACCTCAGTCATTCCCAAAATGCACGTTCTCTGCCATGTGCTCAAGAGGCTTCCTAGTGGGAAACATCATCCTGAAATTCTAGGTTAACAGCCTCTGATGACACTAGAATGAATAAAAGCTTTCAAAATAAATAAAATTCAGTAGATTAGAGAATGACTATTTCCATAGGCATTTCTGTTACAGTATCATAGCTTCTTTCTCTGATCTCAAATAGAAACTGCTCAAAAGAACAATATGAATGGTGAACTCCAATGGCTTACCACAATGCAAATACATGTGTTTTTAAAGATTATAAAACCAGTGAGAACTGATCCTTTATGTTCAGCTTTGATGTTGTTGAACATTATACATATATATTAAATATATATAGTGCATATACATTATATATTATGCTATATATGCGGTGTGATAAAAAATACAGTGAATGGGTAGATACCCAGGAGAGGGATTGCTGGGTCATATGGCAATTCTATTTGTAATTTTTTGAGGAACCTCCACACAGCCTTCTATAGCGGCTGCACCAGTCTGCATTCCCACCAACAGTGTATAAGGGTTCCTTTTTCTCCACAGCCTCTCCAACACTTGTTACTATTTGTCTTGTTGATGATAGCCATTCTGACTGGGGTGAGGTGATAGCTCATTTTGGTTTACATTTGCATTTCTCTGATGATTAGTGATGTTGAGCATTTTTTCATATGTCTGTTGGCCATCTGTATGTCCAACAGAGAAATGTTTATTCAGGTCCTCTGCCCATTTTTTTAATTGGGTTGTTTGTGTTTTTGTTGTTGAGTTGTATGATTTTCTTATATGTTTTGGATATTAGCCCCTTATCAGAGGTGTTGTTTGCATAAATCTTCTCCCATTTGGTTGGTTGCCTCTTTATTTTGTCGATGGTTTCTTTTGCCATGCAGGAGCTTTCTAGTTTGATATAGTCACATTCATTTATTTTAGCTTTTACTTCCCTTGCCTTTGGAGTCAAATTCATAAAATGCTTTCTGAACCCAAGGTCCATAAGTTTAATACCTATGCTTTCTTCTATGCAGTTTATTGTTTCAGGTCTTATGTTTAGGTTTTTGATCCATTTTTATTTAATTCTGGTACACAGTGTCTAGTTTCTTTTTTTTTTTTCAGGTGGTTTTCCAATTCTCCCAGCACCATTTATTGAAGAGGCTGTCTATTCTCCATTGCATGTTTTGGCTCCTTTGTCGAAAATTATCTGTCCATATGTATGTGGGGTTATTTCTGGGTTCTCAATTCTATTCCTCTGGTCTGTGAGTCTGTTTTTCTGCCAACACCATGCTGTTTTGATTATTGTTGCCCAATAGCTGAAGTCAGGGAGTGTGATACCTCCAGCATTGTTCTTTTTTCTTAAGATTGCTTTGGCTATTTGAGGTCTTTTATGGTTCCCCCCTTGTTTCAGACACACTTATCCCATCATTCTTGTCACTTTCTGAAGCAGTTCTGGAAGTCTTCTTTCGTGAGTGTCTTTAGTTGTGCTGTCGTGGCTGCTTCGATGTCCTGAATTGATTCAAAATGTTTACCTTTCATGGTCATTTTGACTTTGGGGCAGAGCCAGAAGTCTCACAGTGCCAGATCCAGTGAACAAAGTGGATGAGGACACACCAAATGTTTTTATTTGACACAAATTTCTGTACCAGAAGCAATGTGTGACAGGGAGCCTTTCCATTGTGATCGCTAAATATGGTGAATGCTGCTGCTGAGTGCCATCCAACAGAAAGGCAGGGATATTCAATACGGGAAGCAGCATGTCAAACCTTAGTAACAGTGTGTGATAAGTTTCAACTTGTTTGGTGCTGTCCATCAGGTGTGAGCAATGGTTGAGATAAGGTGTGTTTTAAAGTGTGCCGTAAATCATCCTTCACCATGACAATGCTCTGTGTCACACATCGCTTCTGGTACAGCAATTTCTGTCGAATAAAAACATTATGATGTGTCCTCATCCACCTTATTCACCAGATCTGGCACCGTGTGACTTCTGGCTCCTCCCCAAAGTCAAAATGACCATGAAAGGTAAACGTTTTGAATCAATTCAGGACATTGATGCAGCCACGACAGCACAACAAAAGAGGACTTCTAGAACTGCTTCAGAAAGTGGCAAGAACGATGGGATAAGTGTGTTTGAAGCAAGGGGGAGTAGTTTGGATGGGATTAACAGCAATGTGTCTTTTACTGTAATACACTTTTTTGTTTAAACATTCACCGTATTGTTTGATCTCACCTCGTATAATGACAACATATATATATATATTTATTATACATATAAAATTCAACAACATATATACTCATACATACAGAGTTCTTTTACCAGTCATTTCAAATGCATGGTGGTTAATTATGGTTAAAATGTCACAGTTTCCTGACCACTGTAGTGGACAGGTTGGTATATGCGGTGACTCAACAAGGGGAGCTGTCTTCCTATCTGCCTGGTGGGAGTTAGGGTTTGCCTCCCACTACATGATGGAGGAGGCCCGGCCCTCTCCGTTCTCCCCCCTGGCAGCCAGGGAGGTTACGTAACTCAGGCTCAGCTGACTGTTTCTGCCCTTGTCACTGAACCAGGAGATGATCCCCAATGAGGAGCTGCTATCCCGCTACCATGGTAGTGGGTGTTTCCTGGCAGCAGTGTTAGAAGCGAAGCCTCTCGGGGTGGCTTCTGGGACAGGGCCCTTGATTCCTGCCCACTCTACTTGACGCCTTCCCAGCCTGCCCCTGCTACCTGCAGTACTCGCCAAACACACCCCCACATTCTTCCACAGCCAAGGCCACATGCACTCCATCCCTCTTGGAATTTTGACCAGTCATTTTTATTATAAACAATCTTATACATTTTCTTAGTGATTAAGAACCAAGAACCCACTTGAGTAGGATTTGTGATCAGAGTTTAAGTGGCAGTGATTTGAACCTTTGGAGAAAGTGAGTTCATGACAAGTTTCTGTGTAAACACCCCAACATACACATACATCTTCTAGATCCCAAAAGCTTTTCAGGACCCCAAATGCTTGCATCACTAGTCCCTGCCTGTGCTTATTCCTTCTGACCTTCCTCCACAGCTCAGGTGTCAAAGTCCTGCCTCAAGGAGACCTTGCAAACATCGCCACATCTGTCCACACTTGACAGTCATTGTGCTGCTGGGGGATGGGACCCTGGGGGACTCAGTGCTCATTGGGTGGCTGGGAACAAGCTGCTTTCCTGGATGCAAGAGAAAGCGTCTCCCTGATGCATGGTTATGAGATTTCCAAAGAAGAAAAGAGCTGATGATAGGAAAAATGAGCTTATTTATGTGCCTGCCCTTTCATACCCTCCAAGATCTAGTCCAGCGGTAGGTCAGCAGAGCCAGGACTGAGAAGGGAGGCCCAGGAGCTGTGAGGTCCTAGAGACCTTGATGTGAACCTGGAAGAGCTCTCCCGGGACTTGTCCTAAGGGTGGAGGTCAGAAGCTCTTGGTTCCTGAAGAGAGAGTTGAGCAGCAGAGGCCAGGAAGGCCAGCTGTCACCAAGATTCCAGGTAAAGGGAGCATGTCTCTGCAGTTAGCTTATGTGTTTCCAAACAGCAGGTTTTCTATTTCTATATTTTTATTTATTAAATTTATTGGGGTGACATTGTTTAGTAAAATTATATAGGTTTCACATGTACATTTCTATAATACATCATCTATATATTGCATTGTATGTTCACCACCCAGATGTGGGATATAAAACTGAAAGCAACAAATGAACAAGACAAATAAAAAAACAAAAACTCATAGATACAGACAACAGTTTAGTGGTTACCAAAGGGTAAGGGAAGGAGGAAAGGAAAAATGGTTTTCTATTTCATTCTCATCTTTTGCCTTAATAAAAAGCACAAGCAACAACCCCACACATACCGTCTGCCTGATCATGAAGATCACTGAGGAAGACACTGCCAAGAAATTCTGTAACCACTTGACTACTGTGAGTCATTCCAAAGACACAAGAAATGCTGCCAGGACCAAGCATGCCACACAAACCTCCAGTGCTCCTGAAATCTGCTTGAACACAAGCAAGTTTATGTTGCGGGGTGAGAGCTAAGAGACCTTGAGAAGTCAGAGATAGCACAGTTATAATGAAAAACTTTAGAAATCTTATATGAACCCCCAAAATAGAAAAACAGGAAAGAGCAACAAGACACTCAAATTTGATGAATTTAATACAATTTACAAGTTCAATTTGTAATATTTATTTATTGTGCTGCTGAAGTGGTGGGATCCTGGAGCCGTTGGTGGGAGGCCTACAAAAAGGTTACCAGGTGAGCCAGCTCAGCTGTGACCACAGAAATTGTGAGATAATAAAGGTGTGTTGTTTTAAGCTGCTATGTTTTGGCTTAATTTGTAACTCAGCAATAAAAAAAAAACTAATGCAGAGATAGTCTCTATTATGACCGTCATGCAAAATAATATTTTCTTTTTAATTTTTTCCATTGTTGAATTAATATACACTCTTTAAAAAAAATTTAGTATCAAAGACAAAATCACCAGTTTTGTCACCATGCAAATGCCATCATATTATAATTTGATCCTTTTTTTTTCTTCTACTTAGAGGGTTTTTTGCCTCGTTGTAATTAATCATTCAGTATATATCTTTTTCCCTATTTTTTCCCTTAACATTTTTGGGTTTTAATGTTCATCATTATTAATTTTACCCCAAATGCACCTATGAGGTGTTCTGAATTCAAGACAGATTTCTCATTAATGACCTTACAGCAAACCTGCTTGTGCCTGTTTGCCCTCCTTGCCCCAATTCTTACCCCTGAGGACATGACGAGAGCCAGATGGAAAACCTCCAGTGAGCAGAAAACCCTCCTGAGCCAAGCAATGGAGAACAATGGGTTTGGGACCCCTCCTCCCAGAAAGGAGAAGACACTTGCTCCTTGGAGACTATATGGCAAGAATCCTGGATTCACATTCTACCTTTCTGCAAAGTAAATAACTGAGGGTTAGTTGTCTCCAAGTCCCCAGGTCTCATCCCCCAATTGAAATGTAAACATAGAACTGTGGAGTTAAGTAAAACTCTCTAGAGTTCTCTCACTATCTTTACAGTTGTAAATTGACTTTTAAGGCCTGCTTTTAGCCCAGTGTTATGACTAAATGTTCGTTCTCCTCCAAAATTCACATGTTGAAAGTCCTAACCCACAATGTGATGGTATTTGGAGATGGGCCTTTGAGGGGTAATGAGGGTTAGATGAGGTCATGGGGATGGGGCCCTTGTGGTGGGATTGGAGCCCTTCTAAGAAGAGACACTAGAGTTTGCTCACTCTCTCTCTGTCTCTCTCTCCCCTCCGTGTGAGGACATGGCTGGAAGGTAACAATCTGTTAGCCAGGAAGCAGGCTCTCACTAGGAACCAAATCAGTCAGCACCTTGATCTTGAAATTCCAGCTTCCAGAATTGTGAGAAATAAATGTCTCTTGTTTAAGCCACCAAGCCTATGGCATTTTGTTATAGTAGTCCGAGCTGACTGAGACACACACGATTCCAAGTTTCAGCAAAATTTATTCAGAAAGTCTGCAAAAACATCAAATATTTTCTCTACATTCTACAATATTATAAAATAATGCTATTTTTCTTACAAGCCCATAGTGCTTTTGAGAAACTTGGTCTTCAAGATTTCAAATACTGGACAGCCAGTTAGCTTAGTGGTTAGAGCGCAGCGCTCATAACACCAAGGTCGCTGGTTGGATTCCCACATGGGGCAGTGAGAAACAACAGCTGAGCTGCTGGTGGCGGCCGGTTGTCTCAGTGGTTGGAGCACAGTGCTCATAACACCAAACTCACCGGTTTGATTCCCACACGGGCCAGTGAGCTGCGCCCTCCACAACTAGGTTGAAAATAACAACTTGACTTGGAGCTGATGGGTCCTGGTACAACATACTGTTCCCCAATATTCCCAAATAAAAATTAAAAAAAAAAAAAAAGATTTCAAATACCTCTTTAGAATTGACCAGAGAAACATAAACAGAACTAATAAAAGTTTACCAAATTTCAAAAACATGGCTTAATAATCTGTATATATGTAATCTACATAGAAACATACTGTTTTAAAAAGTTTCATAACTACATGTGGGGTACATATCATTACTTTCCACTTGGATGTCAAAATATCATCCCTGGTGTTGCTACTGAATAATCAGTGTTAAAGTATAAACAAATGAACAAAAATCAAATGAACAAAATGAGGTTCTCCCCTTGGCCATGCATTAGAATCACCTGGGGAGCTTCTTTTGGGACAAGTAGCTCTGGGGGTTGCTTTTCGGAGGGCAGAGGATGCTTGAAAAAAAAGGAAGTAATAGAACCTCCAGGAACCAGACAGCTTTGTCACTGGCACCTTCCACCTCTTCAAGGCCACAGAAAGATCCCAGGAGAGAGGCTCACAGATGGATGGTGAATCTTGCTGGGCTCCAAGCCTCAAGCACTGTGCCTGTACAGAGTGCTGGGGGGTGCAGGGCAGGGAGGGTGGGTTGGGTCAGCCTGCCTGGATAGGGCGTGGGACAGAGTGAGAATCACTCCCAGGAGGGAACAGTGGTGACTTGCTAAGAGTGCCCTGAGGAGAGAGGGCAATGGCAGTGTGGGAGACCGCTCTCAGAGTGAGAAGAGCAGGGAGCCCCTGACGGAGGGCAAGTGGCAGGCCTACATGAACACACCTCGCCTGGCAAGGCTCCAAAGCTCTGTAACAGAATAAAGGCATCTACACTGTGGTCCATCGCTGTGGATTCAGGAGCCCTTGGCTTTGTGCTTCCACTGGGGCCCAGAGATGCCAGTGATCGCAGTCCCCTCCTGGGCCCTGAGACCAACTTTCCCTGGCTTTTCCCACCCCATTCTGCAGGAGGGTTCTGGAAGCCCCCCAGCAAAGGAGCCCAGCCTGTAGTCCAGGTCAAAGTGCCCCATCGTGATTGTTTTAAGCAGAAGCCAAGAAAGCAGAGAGATGTCTGTGGGCTTCGGCCTCTGCAGTTAGGCCGCCTTTCTGCTCTTGGTCCGACAACCCTACAGTTAGTTTCCTTGTGGCAGAATTAAAAAATATTTTAAATATTCAAAAATTACCAACGTTGGGGATATAATGTACAGCATGGGGAATATAGTAAATAATATGGTGATAGCATGGTACAGTGTCAGATGGTTGCTGGACTCGTCATGGTGATCGCTCCTTTAGGTATGTGTAAATGTTGAATAACTATGGTGTACACCTGAAACTGATAAAATATTGTATATTAGCTGTATTTGAATACAAACCTTTAAAGAAATTATCAATGCCTGCGCATTGCCCAAAGCCAATCAGTCCCCAGGGAGCAGCCCCAGGCTCAAGCCATTAACTTCCCAACTCTATCCCCTAAACTTGCCTCACTGAGATGCCAACCATTCAGCCAGCAGGCATTCATGGAACGGCTAGGTGCCTAGCCCATGGGGACTTTGGACCCATACTTAGAAGAGATTGAGAGAACATACTAATCACTGGCTTAAGATAGTCCTACTACAGGTTTTCAAAGTATAGTCCAGGCCACCTGGAAATCCACAGACCCTTAGGGGAGCCCATGAGGTCAAAATTATTTTCAAAATAATACCAAAGTGTTACTTGCCTCTTTCATTTCATTGGCATTTGCACTGGTGGTACACAAACAGTGATGGGCATGGCCACTGGGCCTTTGCACGACTCACGCAGTGGCTCCAAACTGCAATAGTGCTTACTTGATTCAGTTCCTCTTAAGATTCTCCTTGATGAAGCAGTAAAAGAATATTAGTTGTATTAAGTTCAAGCTTGCATGGAGCCCCCTTTCGCACAGCCAAGTGTGATGGCTTCTCAAAGACGGTACCTGTGGGACTGGGTTGTGAGCCAAGCTGGACATTTCGTTTCATGGACTACCATTCTTCCTAGAAAGAATGAAATCCCAGTTTACTTGAGAGAATGACTGACAAACAAATGATGATTATTCAGATGGGTATTTGGCAGACATTTCTTCAAAAATGAACATGAGCCTGTCATTTCAAGAGTAACAATGGCAGTGTTTGCTGCCAATGATAAAATTCAAGCATTCAAGCAAAAATTAGAATTTGGAAAACTTGTATCTGCCATCCTGAGCTTGACAGCCTCTGAATATTTGAAGACTTTTCTGATGAGATCGGTGGCAATTATATCAAATTTGATCTTTTGATATTGTATGGTGACACATGCCAATATTTATATGAGTTTACTGGGAAGACTGCACAACACAGTGAATCATCCCAGTAACCCAGGCATGACATTATATGTGCGGGTAAGAGACCCATTCAAAATGCAGATTAGACCAGTCATTTAAGGACGAACAGAAGAAAATGATTTCAGCTCCCACACTGAAATTAACTTTTACAAGAAGAGAACTTGTCACACTTTGGTACAGTACAAACAAGCAGATCTACAGCTACCTGAAAAGACTGTGAAAGAAAACACACCACCCTATCCCAGCTACATATTTCTTCAGATACTTCATTCAGAACCACCTATGGCAACACCCTGACTGCACAGGCAGACAGGCCAGTCCAGCTCTTTCCAATATGCCAGACACTAGAGACGTGCAGAAATGTAAAACAATGCCACTCCTCTGACTACATTTATTTTTGAAATGTGGTTATTTTTCATATTATTAAAAACATGTTATTTATATTCACATGCAATGGCTTTATTTTTTAATGAATTAACAAATTCTGAAACTGAAAATTCTCAATTTCAAAGAGTTAAATATTGATAGATACAATCCACATCAACAGAAGCTCCTTGGGGTCCTCAATAACTTCAATGACTGAAAAGGGCTCCTGAGACCAGAGAGACTGAGACCTGCAGCTTTGATGCAGACACATCCATTAGGCTGGTATAGTTTGGCCTGCCTCACACAGGCCCTACTGCACCCTGCTGCTCTACTTTTTCCATTTGCTCAAGAGCTGTATGTTTGTGCCAACCTTGTGCCAAGCATGGTGCCGATGGCTGCACATCCATTCGTGACTACACACAGCAAGGGCTGGAAGCCCAGGTGGGCCATTTTAAGGGCTCAGAAATGGAAAAGTGGAAGCAGCTTGTCATGCAGGGTGTCATGTGGGGTCTCTGGCCCCCTCCCCACATAAGAACGCAGGATACGGTGAGGCCAAAAAGGAACACCCACGGAGCCATAGATAGGGGAGTCATATCACTATATTCTCGCTGGCGGCATCCGCCTCTCACAATCCATGCTTGCTAGCTCAGCCACCATCTTCTTGCTAGCCCCCACTTTTTCTCTTTCTGCTAGTGTAGCCACAGCAGTTATATTAGTGATCAGTGGCTCACTGGTTACAGCTGTGGCCAACTAGCCACAGCTGATGGCCATCCAATCAGTTGATGGCCATTTACTACCCGAGTGAGGACCTTTCCACGTGAGGGCGAGAGCCTGGAAACTGCACTCCTGGCTCTGTCCCCACAGACAGATAGGAAACCAGGAAGTGCTCAGACCCAGCTGGAGGTTGGGTGTAATGCAGGGACTCAGCTCCCGCTCCCCGCACAAGAACACAGGATATGGTGAGGCCAAAAAGGAACACCCACGGAGCCATAGGTAGGGGAGTCATACCACTATAGTCTCCCTGGCAGCTGGGTTGCAGACACAGGAAGCAGGAGCCACACTATCCACAACCTGCCATCCACTTCTCTCTCTGCCAACCAACCTCACTTGCTAGCTGCAATCCGCTGTGCTAACTGCAATCCGCTCTTGTTAGCTCAGCCACCATCTTCTTGCTAGCCCCCATTTGCTGCTAGCGTAGCCACAGCAGTTATATATTAGTGGCCAATGGCTCACTGGTTACAGCTGACGGCCAACTAGCCACAGCTGATGGCCACTCGATCACAGTTGATGGCCATTTACTACCTGAGCCAGCACATTTCCACGTGAGGTGGAGAACCTGGAAACTGCTCTCTGGGACTCTGTCCCCACACAGCTCTGAAGAGCAGTCTAGGAAACTTGAATGAAGGACTCCATGTTCACCCCCACAGGGTAGGTAACCTGCTCATTCTATTATCACTTTGCCAAAAAAGCCAAAGGGAAAGAGACTATTTGTATTAGCATGCCGCCTCTTCTGATCAGGTTTTCCTGGAAGCTGTGGGGCTTGCAGCAGTCATTTCCACTTTAGTGAGATATACTCAGGTAAACTCCTTATGGCTTTTTCTCCCGAGAGCAGCTGACTGGAGGAGTGGGTCTTTTGCTGCATGCACAGAAAGGTAGATCGCCTTAGAGACTGCAGCTCCTGAGGCGAAAGCAGAAGTGACAGGATGGTAGAGGACACACTTTGAAGCAGCTGAGGATACTAAGGGCCAAAGAATAAAAGCACTCAAAGAAAAGAATTAATGCTTTTAAAATTTCTGTTTTCATTTCTAACATGCTAAGTATCTATAGATATCACCCATATCAGCTAAAGTTATTTAGGGTCTCTTATAATTTTAGGAGTTTAATGAGCTCCTGAGACCAAAACATTAGAGAATCACTCCTCCATGCAGTGGCCAGGCACCCTCAGTCTCACTTTGGCACCGGGATTACTCATCACCTTCACCTTGAACATCTAAAGAGGGGAGATGTGCTGTTCTAGGTGTGACAGGCGAGTTGTCTGTCTGCCCCTGAATTCCATCATGACAGGCCCATCAAGGCACGGGTGCAGGAAAGCTGTTACTGAATTCCTGGCTGGTCTGGCTATCACATGTGGAGGGCAAGAGAGAACAGCAGTGTTTCCAAAGAAGTGAGGGCTGGGCTTGCAAAGGAAGGGACAACTGCTCTGCATCTTCAGGCTGTTTCTTACACAAAGGACCCCAGAAATGATCCTGCCTTCAGAGCACAGGTGACTTCACTGAAAAAAAAGAAAAAGAAAACTCACCAAGAGACCTGGGCCTGCATCCTAATCTAGCGTGTCCCAGGAGAAGGTAAAGGTGGTCCCTGTTCCCCTCACCTTGGAGAGGAGACCACCACAGGTGGGTCAGGGCACTTGAAAGGCTGTGAAATACAGCATATGCTCCAGGTGCCCCAGGGCATGGAAAAACCAGCCCCACTGAGCCGGGCATGCTGGGTTGGACTGACGCCACCGAGGCCGCTTCCCACCTCTGAGGTGTGAGATCTCTGCCAAAGATCAACGTCCAATTGGTTTGAAGAATTCCTGGAAGTTTTGTAAACCTGGGTACATGACTCGATGTACCTATGTATTCTTTCGTTTGTCTAGAACACTTTGTGTGTATCTTCCTCCCCTGTGTGGCAGGCCAAACTCAGCCCGGTCTGCATTCAAATACCAAATGTTTGAAAATCAGGCTTGGCTCCATGGTGTACGATCGAGAAGGACTGACCAGGACAGGTTGAAGGCGGCAGACAGAGACTCAGAGACAACTTTCAGAGGTCACTGAACATGCAGCAGCAACACAGACAGGGTTCCTGACTTCTCAAGGGCCTGCCTCCTACCCTCCATCCAGGCCCGGCTGTTAGAAGAGGCAGCCCCTTGGCCAGGGCAGTGCTCCAGGATGTGGCTCCTAGAAGCATCCACTCAAGCTGGGAACCACATGTGCTAAACAGTCTCCTTCTCCACAAACAGCAGCTCCTCGCAGCCCTCATGTATAGCCCAGCTTGAGCTGTGGTCTGGAACAGTGGGCCCTCAGCCTCGTTGTCTTTTCTTCTCCTCTTCCATCTTCTCCACAAGGAAATCTGGTTCAAAGGCCCTCTGCAGAGCTCTGGCTTCCCACTTTCTTTAAGCAGGGGCAATGCTTAGCACTCCCATGCTGCCCGCTAGCCACCCTTCCCAGCTCCCAGTTCTCTCATACGGAAATGGTCATTTTTCCAGTGCTCCGCCCAGCCACCGTGTGCTCTGAGAATCACCCTCCCAGGACCCTTTTCTGGAATCCTGGGCAGCAGAGCCTCTTCCCACTCTGGGCCAGCCTGGGCCGAGCCTGCATGCAGAAGCCCCTGGTGCTGGCCTCTGGGCTCGCTGGTCTGTGGCCTGGGCCTGTATGCCTGCCTTGCTCACAGCTCCTACCCAACCAAGCCCCGAGCTCTATCTTTTGTAAATTCACCTTTTGGTGGTGGGGGGGAGGCAGTCAGGCACAGGCCTGTCCTCAGGAGTGTCCAACATAGTCCACAGCCAAACCTAAACTTTTCTCAAAGCAAGTGAAAGAAGGCTGAATCTTTTAAACTGGCTTCTGAATGTTTTTATTATTGGCAACCAGATCTCACTGGCAATTTTTCAAGATCTTAAAGCCAAGTGCATTTTCCCTTCCATTCTTTTCTTAAAAATATCCCCAAGAACGGCACCATGGCGATGCAAGACAATGTCCTTGTTAGGAGATGCGTGCTGAAGTGCTCAGGGGAGAAGCATTGTGATGTCTGCAACTGATTTTCACCTGGCGCATGCGCGCGCGCGCACACACACACACACACACACACACACACACACACAATGAGAAAGAGCCAAGCACGTGTTAACTGGCAGTGGATCTAGGTGAGGTAGAAATAACTGTTCATTGTACTAGACTTTTAATGTTTCTGTAAGCTTGAAACTTTTCAAAATTAAATTTGAAGGGGAAAAAAAACTAAAAATGAATCCCACAGTTCCAAGATTATCTCTGCCAATCTCTTGCCAATAGAAGTTGGGCTCAGGGTCTATCCGCCAGTGTCTCTGTGAGCCCATCTGCCTCCTGGAGCCTTTCACAATTGCTCCACAATCATGTCATGAGACAGGGAACTCAAAGCCCTCTCAGTCTCCAGCTTTCCACAAGGCAGTAACTCTTTGGTGGCTTTAAAGTGCCTCCTCGATGGCTGGAGCTGTTCTGCTTACAATAACAATGTGGACTTAAGAGACTGACCAGGGCTGGATGACAGCTTACCCCAGCACTGGCCTGAGACGGCCCAGCCAGTAGCCCCATCTAGTGGTGGGACAGGGGCAGCAAGCAACTCCCCTATGGGCATTGTACCGCTGCCGTCCCCATTCTTTCCCACTTATCTCCCCCTCTAACCCACTCTTCGTCAGCAGTTTGAGAGACAACAGGCAACATAGAAAGAACATGGGCTTTGGAGGCAGCCAGTACACAGTAGGTGCTCAGTCAAACCTGTTGACTACATAGACGGCTCGGATCCAAACCTAGACGTGTGACTTATCGTCATATGGTTTTGAACAAGCTATGTAATATTTCTGAGACCCTGTTTTCTGATCTGAAAAGTGGGGATAATGAAAGCATACTGGGAGTGGTGGTGAAAAGGAAGACAGAGCACTGACGTGGAAGGTCCTGGAACACAGCAAGCCTCGTGAAGGCAGCCATTCCTCAGCCTCGGCTGTGGTTGCCCTGCAATACATGGATCAGAGAAGTCCCCAGGCCTCCAAGGAGACCGGGAAGTGGAAAGCATCGTGGCCCTGCCCTGTGCACAAAGACTCGGGGTGAGGGCTTCAGATGGGATCAGAGTGGGGAGAGCGGCGTTCTCCGCATTTCCACACCAAACCTGGCAGAGCTCCATACGAAGGGCAACAGGAATGCCGCAGGATTGGCAGCGGGGCCTTGAGCTCAGGCTGCCCACAGAGGCCCCACCTGAGGCAGAGATGGGGCTTGCTGTGCAACAGCAGCCCAGGCTGTGGGGAGCAGCCAGGTGGCGGTAAACCAAAACAAGGTGTCACGCTGGGGGGGGGGCATGCGGGGTCTCTGGTCCCGCTACACGCATAAGGATGCAGGATATGGTGAGGCCAAACAGGAACACCCACAGAGCCATAGATAGGGGAGCCATACCACTATAGTCTCACTGGCGGCTGGGTTGGAGACACAGGAAGCAGGAGCCACACCATCTGCAACCCGCCATCCACTTCTCTCTGCCAACCAACCTCACTTGCTAACTGCAATCCGCAATCCGCACTCCGCCACGCCACACCACACCACACTTTGCTAGCTTAGCCACGGCACTTATATCAGTGGCTAGTGGCCACAGCCGATGGCCAACTAGACACAGCTGATGATCATCTACTACCCGAGCCACCACCTTTCCATGTGAGGCCGAGAGCTTAGAAACTGCTCTGTGGGGCTCTGTCCCCACACAAGGCTTCAGGAGAGCAGCAATTCCAGAGGACTGCTGCAGGCACGTGTGCAGCCACCTAGGACACCTGTAGTAGGGAAAATGCCCACAGTCACAGGACGCTGAGCAGTGAAGTGTGAGGATCAAGGCTGGGTTGGTCTGAAGCTATCAGTTCCATACAGTTTTGCCAACAACTTGCATGAACATAGGAACTGTGGTTGTCAAAATTGTGACCCAGTCAACATACAAGTTAACAAAAGCAGGATATAAAAAAAGATTCAACTGGCAAAACAACAGGCAAACACCCACAAAGGTAAAATTTGCAGGGACAAAATGCAGGGGTGGAAGCATGATAGTAAAGGGTGGTTCGTGTGGGAGGAAAAGTGGGGTTAAATTTTTCTCAGGTTCCAAGAGAGCTAATGGGGTGCTGAGAAGGTTAATCACATCCTGGCTGGATCACTGAATATATAATGCCCATGACATGGGAACACTGGCCAACCTAACCTTAGAGCTGGCCACGTCACAGGATTTCCCTGTGTCCCAGGCCAGCTCTGTGGACCACACAGTAAGAGAACGTGGAGACAACAGGTGGAGCACATCCAAACGAAGAAACAAGAGGCCATGGTGGCGAAGGGTCTAAAAGACATAGCACAGGACTCATAGCTGATAGAACAAGGCTGTTTACCTTGGAAAGGAAAAGACTTGATGGCGACACAAGACAAGTATCTTCAACTGTTTACTGAGAGGTTGCCATGTGCCAAGGGAGGAGATCCACTCTAGGACACAAACTTGGCCTAGGTCAGGGGAGACTTTCTCTCAAGGGTTGTTCCAGGACAAAGAAGCTGGATTCCCTGGGTAGCCACAAGAAGGAAGCAGGTAAGCCACATACTTAGAGCTCAGAGGAGCCAGATGGGGCAGAGGTGGGACCAGACTCCCTCTGAGTCTTTCAGCTCTAACATCGCATCATTTTATGAGTCATGGAAGCTTAATCTAACCTATTTTAAAAGCCGATATTCTTTTTTTACATTTTGTTTCAATTACGTTGAGATACAATATTATATAAGTTTCAGGTATACAACATAGTGATTAGACATTTATATAACTGATGAAGTGATCACCCCAGTAAGACTAGTAGCCATCTGACACCACACATCATTATTACAATAATATTTCCTATATTCCCTATCCTGTACTTTACATTCTCATGACAATTTCTATAACCAGCAATTTGTACTTCTTAATCCCCTCCCCTTTTCAAAACCTATACTAACAATGTCCCTCCAACCTGGCAACCATCAATTTGTTCTCTGATCTACCAGTTTGCTTCTGTTTTGTTTGTTCATTTATTTTGTGTGTTTTTTTTACTCCACAAATAAGTGAAATCATATGATATTTGTCTTTCAGTCTGACTTATTTTATTTAACACAATACCTTCTAGTCCATTCATACTATTGCAAATGGCAAGAATTCATTATTTTTTATGGCCAAGTAATATTCCACTTATAGATGTACCACCGTTTCTTTTATTTTTAATTTATTTTTAAAATTTATTGGGGTGACAATTGTTAGTAAAACAGTAAAATTACACAGATTTCAGGTGTACAATTCTGTATTACATCATCTATAAATCCCATTGTGTGTTAACCACCCAGAGTCAATTCTCCTTCCATCACCATGTATTTGATCCCCCTTACCCTCATTTCCCACCCCCAACCCCCTTACCCTCTGGTAACCACTAAACTATTGTCTGTGTCTATGAGATTTTGTTTCTCATTTGTTTGTCTTGTTCTTTTGTTGTTTTTGGTTTATATATCATATCAGTGAAATCACATGGTTCTCTACTTTTTCTATCTGACTTATTTCGCTCAGCATTACACTCTCAAGATCCATCCATGTTGTCACAAATGTTCCTATTTCATCTTTTCTTACCGCCGAATAGTATTCCACTGTGTATATATACCACAACTTCTTTATCCATTCATCTATCGAAGGACATTTTGGTTGTTTCCATGTCTTGGCCACCGTAAACAAAGCTGCAATGAACATTGGAGCACACGTGTCTTTATCTCTAAATGTTTTCATATTTTTTGGGTAGATACCCAGGAGAGGGATTGCTGGGTCATATGGCAAGTCTATTCGTAATTCTTTGAGGAACCTCCACACTGCCTTCCATAACGGCTGCACCAGTCTGCATTCCCACCAACAGTGTATGAGGGTTCCTTTTTCTCCACAGCCTCTCCAACACTTGTTACTATTTGTCTTGTTGATGATAGCCATTCTGACTGGGGTGAGGTGATATCTCATTGTGGTTTTGATTTGCATTTCTCTGATGATTAGTGATGTTGAGCATTTTTCATATGTCTATTTGCCATTTGTATGTCCTCTTTGGAGAAATGTCTCTTCAAGTCCTCTGCCCATTTTCAATTGGGTTGTTTGGTTTTTTGTTGTTGAGTTGCATGAGTTCCTTGTATATTCTGGATATTAGCCCCTTATCGGAGGCACTGTTTGCAAAAATCTTCTCCCATTCAGTTGGTGGCCTCTTTATTTTGTCAATGGTTTCTTTTGCTGTGCAGAAGCTTTTAAGTTTCATATAGTCCCATTCGTTTATTTTAGCTTTTACTTCCATTGCCTTTGGAGTCAAGTTCATAAAATGCTCTTTGAACCCAAGGTCCATAAGTTTAGTACCTATGTTTTCTTCTATGCAGTTTATTGTGTCAGGTCTTATGCTTAAGTCTTTGATCCATTTTGAATTAACTTTGGTACATGGTGACAAATAGCAGTCCAGTTTCATTCTTTTGCACGTGGCTATCCAATTCTCCCAGCACCATTTATTGAAGAGGCTGTCTTTGCTCCATTGTATGTTTTAGCTTCTTTGTCAAAAATTATCTGTCCATATTTATGTGGTTTTATTTCTGGGTTCTCAATTCTATTCCATTGGTCTATGTGTCTGTTTTTCTGCCAATACCATGCTGTTTTGATTATTGTAGCCCTGTAGTACAAGCCAAAGTCAGGAAGTGTGATACCTCCATTATTGTTCTTTTTCCTTAAGATTGCTTTGGCTATTCGGGGTCTTTTGTGGTTCCAAACAAATCTGATGATCTTTTGTTCTATTTCTTTAAAATATGCCATTGGGATTTTGATGGGGATTGCATTGAATCTGTATATTGCTTTGGGTAATATGGCCATTTTAACTATGTTGATTCTTCCAATCCATGAGCATGGAATGTCTTTCCATTTCTTTGTGTCTTCTTCAATTTCTTTCAAAAATGTCTTATAGTTTTCAGCATATAGGTCTTTCACATCCTTGGTTAAGTTTATTCCTAGGTATTTTATTCTTTTTGCTGCAATTGCAAAAGGAATTGTTTTTTTGTATTTTTTTTCTGAGATTTCATTGTTAGTATATAGGAAAGCAATGGACTTTTGTACGTTTATTTTGTAGTCAGCAACTTTACTGTATTCGTTGATTGTTTCTAATAGCTTTTTGGTGGAATCTTTAGGGTTTTCTATATATAGCATCATGTCATCTGCAAAGAGTGATAATTTAACTTCTTCATTCCCAATTTGGATGCCTTTTATTTCTTTCTCTTGCCTGATTGCTCTGGCAAGGACTTCCAACACTATGTTGAAAAGCAGAGGTGATAGGGGACATCCCTGTCGTGTTCCTGAACGTAGAGCAAAGGGCTTCAGTTTTCTCCATTAATTATGAGATTAGCAGAGGGCTTGTCATATATGGCCTTTATTATGTTAAGGTATTTTCCTTCTATACCCATTTTATTAAGTGTTTTAATCATAAATGGATGTTGTATCTTGTCAAATGCTTTTCTGCATCAATTGATATAATCATATGATTTTTGTCCTTTATTTTGTTTATGTGATGTATCACATTGATGGATTTGCGTATGTTGAACCATCCTTGTGCCCCGGGGATGAACCCCACTTGGTCGTGATGAATAATCTTTTTAATGCATTGTTGTATTCGATTTGCTAGAATTTTATTTAGGATTTTTGCATCGGTATTCATCAGAGATATTGGTCTGTAGTTTTCTTTTTTTGTGCTGTCCTTACCAGGTTTTGGTATCAGGGTAATGTTGGCCTCATAAAATGAGTTAGGGAGTACTGTCTCGTCTTCAATTTTTTGGAAGAGTTTGTGCAAGATTGGTATTAGATCGTCTTTGAAGGTTTGGTAGAATTCACTAGTGAAGCCATCTGGTCCCGGACTTTTGCTTTTGGGAAGGTTTTGGATGACTGATTCAATTTCGTTACTGGTGATCGGTCTGTTTAGATTTTCCAGTTCTTCATGGTTCAGCCTTGGAAGGCTATATGTTTCTAAGAACTTGTCCATTTCTTCTAGGTTGTTGAATTTGGTGACATATAGTCCTTCATAGTATTTTTGGATGATCCTTTGTATTTCTGTGGTGTCCGTGATAACTTCCCCTTTTACGTTTCTGATTTTGTTAATCAGTGTCTTCTCTCTTTTTATCTTAGTAAGTCTAGCCAAGGGTTTGTCAATTTTGTTAATCTTTTCAAAGAACCAGCTCTTTGTCACATTAATTTTTTCTATTGTCTTTTTGTTCTCTATTTCATTTAGTTCTGCTCTAATTTTTGTTATTTCCTTTCTTCTGCTGACCTTGGGTTTTACTTGTTCTTCTTTTCTAGTTCTTTAAGGTGTAACATGAGGTTATTTATTTGGGAGTTTTCTTGTTTCTTGAGATAGGCCTGTAATGAGATAAATTTCCCTCTTAAAACTGCTTTCGCTGCATCCCAAAAATTTTGGTAGGATGTATTTTCATTGTCATTTGTTTCTATGTATCTTTTGATCTCTCCTCTAATTTCTTCTTTGACCCAGTCCTTCTTTAAAAGTATGTTGTTTAATCTCCATGTATTTGTGTTTTTCCTGCTTTCTTTTTGCAGTTGATATCAATTTCAAAGCCTTGTGATCAGAGAATATGCATGGTATGATTTCAATCTTCTTAAATTTGTTGAGACTGATTTTATGTCCCAATATATGGTCTATCCTTGAGAATGTTCCATGTACACTAGAAAAGAATGTATAGTCTGATGTTTTAGGATGAAGTGCTCTATAAATGTCAATTATGTCCATTTCATCTAATGTGTCATTTAGGGCTACTATTTCGTTATTTATTTTCTGTTTGGATGATCTATCCATAGCTGTCAATGATGTATTTAAGTCCCCTAGTATAATTGTGTTTTGGTCAATTTCTCCCTTTAGTTCTGTTAGTAGTTGCTTGGTATATTTAGGTGCTCCCTGATTGGGGGCATAAATATTGATGACTGTTATGTCTTCTTGTTGTACAGTCCCCTTCACCATTATGAAATGTCCATCTTTGTCTCTTGTTATCTTTTTCACCTTGAAGTCTGTTTCATCTGATATTATGGCTACACCTGATTTTCTCTGGGTACCATTTGCTTGGAATGTCAATTTCCACCCTTTCACTTTGAGTCTATGCTTGTCCTTGTGGCTGAGATGTGTGTCTTGGAGACAGCATATGGTTGGGTTTAGTTTTTTGATCCAATCTGCTACTCTGTGCCTTTTTATTGGTGAGTTCAGTCCATTTACATTTAGGGTGATTATTGTTATGTGAGGATATCCTGTCATTCTATCTTTAGTTTTCTGGTAAGGCTGTGTCTCCATTGTTTCTTTGCCTTTCTGTTGCTGTCCATTATTTCTGTGTGGTGGTATTCTATGATGTTTCCATTTCTTCTTTTATTACAGTATATATTTCAGTTCTGGATTTTTTTTTTTTTTTTTTTGAGTGGTTACCCTTTAGTTTATGTAAAAGAAAGTTTGACACAATATTCCGTTTTCTTCAGCACGCTTACTTTCTCCATTCCTATATTCCGGTTCAGGCCTTTACTCTCCCCTTTTTTATGTTTTGGTTGCCACAAATTGTCCCTGTTGATGGTGGTCGAATAGCCTCCTTTAGTATTTCTTGTAGTGCAGGTCGTGTATTAGAAAATTCCCTCAGCTTCTGTATGTCTGGAAAGGTCTTTATTCCTCCTTCATATCTAAAGGATAACTGCTGGATATATTATTCTTGGCTCATGATTTCTCTCTTTCAATAGTTTGAATATTTGGTTCCACTCCCTCCTGGCTTGTAGAGTTTCTGCTGAAAAATCTGATAATAATCTAATGGGCTTTCCTTTGTATGTTACCGTCTTCTTTTCCCTGGTTGCTTTGAGGATTCTTTCTTTGTCGTTGATTTTAGACAGCTTCAATACAATGTGCCTTGGAGAAGGCCTGTTGGGATTGAAGTAATTAGGTGTTCTATTTGCTTCTTGGATTCGAGGGTCCAGTTCTGTCCACAAGTTTGGGAAGTTCTCATCGACGATTTGTTTGAATATATTCTCTGTTCCCTTCTTTCTTTCTTCTCCTTCTGGTATGCCCATTATTCTTATATTGCTCTTTCTGATGGAGTCAGAAAGTTCTTGTAGAGTTCTTTCATTTCTTTTAAGTCTCAAGTCTCTTTCTTCTTCCATCTGTGTCATTTCCAGGTTTCTATCTTCGATGTCACTGATTCTTTCCTTCATCTGGTCAACTCTACTACCTAAGCTGGTTATTTCATTCTTAATTTCTTCTATTGAGTTCTTAATCTCCAGAAATTCTATTTGGTTCTTTTTTAAAATTTCAATCTCTTTCGTAAAATGCTCATGCTGTTCTTTGATTGAGTTTCTGAGTTCATTTAACTGCCTATCTGTGTTTTCTTGCATCTCGTTGAGTTTTTTCAGAACTGCAATCTTGAATTCTCTGTCATTTAAGTCACATATTTCTGTATGTTTAAGTGCCTTTTCTGGACATTTTTCACTTTCTTTCTGAGCTATCTTGTTGCCTTGGTTATTCATGGCAATTACTGATTTACTATTTCTCTTCCTAGACATCTACAGGAGTGGCTTCTGCAACAGGTTGATATCAAGCGGTCTTTCTTTTGTTTTCCAGTATTTGTTGGTAGAATGTTTTATTTTTTCTCCAACTGCAGCTTATTTTTCTTCTCCCACACGGTAGTGCTATGTTTTCCCTGCACTACACAGCTTCTCACACAATGGGGGGATTCCCTGGGAGACGGGCTTCTCCTCTGTTAATAGTTCATCTAGGTCACAGGGTGCAGTGTCCCGGTGGGTATGCGGAGAGCTTTTGATGTTCCAAAGCTCTTCCAGCTGCAGATTCAGAGCCCGTATGTTTCAGCAGTTCTGTTTACTCCTGCAGGGATCCGCCCAGATAGGTGGGGTCAGGGGCAGGGTGAGTTGTGAGAGGTGGCCCAGAGCAATGACGGGCGACCACCACTACAGCTGGTCCTGCTTCCACAGCTCCCTCCCCTTTGCCGGAACTAGTTGGGCTGTGAATCTGTCTGCGGTCCACAGTTCTTTGGATCTGACACTGCTACTGTTCCGCTTCTAGCACCGGGCCGGTGGGGGCGGGGCGAGCTCTGGAAGGGGAGGGAGGGGGCGGCTAGTCTCAGTGCCCAAGGCTTCTGTTCTCTGCTCGGCAGTGAGGGCTTAAACCACCGTTTTCAGCCTTCTTCCCTCAGACTTTTCTCCGAGGTCTCTGCTGTGAGCGTTGGGTTCAGCCGTGTTTTATGCTGCCCCCTGAGCCCTGTGGAGCCCTGGCGGAGCCCTAGCAGTCCGATCTCCCACCGCTGCGGTAGTTCCGGGAAGCAGCGAGCTCGGCGCACTGAGCTAGGTCTGTGTCCTGCACCCGCGCGGCTCCGTCTCCAGGCACTTCTCCCTTTCCTCCTCCCCCCACTCGCGTGAATCTCCCAGCTGTAGGTGATTTCAGTCGGTAGTGGGCCTCTTCGTCTTGCCTGTCTGCTGTGCAGGGAGTCTTTGTGGAGTTTTTGTTGTTCGATTCGTTGTAAATTCCAGGGGAGCTTTACAGAGGCTCACCTCACGCCGCCACTTTTCCTCTCTCCCAGATCACTATTCTTTTAATATCTGTAGAATTTGTAATAATGTCGCAGCTCTCATTCCTGATAGTGGTGATTTGTACCTTTTCTCTTTTTTTCTTGATCAGTCTGACTAAAAGTTTATCACTTTTCTTGATACTTCTTTCAAAGAAATAGTTTTCAGGTTGTTTTGGCTTCCTATAATGTTTTGTTTCCTATCTCACTGATTTTCTGCTTTGATTTTTATTTCCTTTCTTTTACTTGCTTTGTGCTTTATTTGCTTTTCTTGTTCTTAAATTGGAAGCTAAGGTCACTGATTTGAGATCTTTGTTCTTTTCTAATATCATCTAATTCTATACATTTTCCTCTAAGTACATCATTGGTTGCATCCCCCATATTTTGACATGTTGGTTTTTATTCTGTGTTCTTTTATGTGATGGTCAGTCAGGTGTTGCCACAAGAGGAGACACAGGAGAGGCTCATAAAAACAAGTTTATTTTGTTTCCTAGAAACAAAAGGCACATCACACCACACTATGCAGGGCCACATAGGGAAGTCTTAGGGTGGTCAGCGGGCAGAAAGTGGGAGGAAGGGGAAAGCTGAGGCTAGAAAATTTATTGGCGTTTTTGTGAGACAGGCAAGGTAGGGCAAGATGAACAATTTAGGATTTGCTAGTTTGACTAATTTCAGTTGGCCCTAAACTATAAGGGTGGTTTCTAATTGCCTGGTACCTGGCCCTGGAATGATTAAGGTGGAGGAATAGTGCCTCCTGGGATGTAAGAGCCAGATAGAAGTGTAGTTCTGGATTGGTTAGTTTGCAGATCGAAGTCATGCTCCTGACTGAGCACTTTGCTAGCTCAAGAATTGGCTAGCCCAAGGAGGGGCTGTCTCTCCCAAGCTAGAAAGGTTTCAAAATGTCAAAACATAATATACAGAAAATAAAAATATAAACAATTCAGTTTTCATTTTTACTCAGTTTAAAATATTAATTTCCCTTTTGTTTTTTCCTTTCTATTTAGAATTGTATTACTTAGTTTTCAAATATGTGTGGGTTTCCCAAAGATCGTTCTTTTATTGATTTTTAATTTAATTCCACTGTGGTAACAAAACATAGCTTGTATGACCTGAATCCTTTTAAATTTATTGGAAGTTGTTGTATAGCTCAGAATTCAATCTGCATTAGCAAATGCAGATATGAAGTTAAAAAGAATGTGCTCTGCCATTACTGGGTGGTGTTCTATAATGTCAATTACTGTGTTTCCCCAAAAATAAGACCTAGCTGAACAATCAGCTCTAATGTGTCTTTTGGAGCAAAAATTAATATAAGACCCTGTATTATATTATTATATATTATATTATATTAAATATTATATTAATTATATTATAAATACCCGGTGTTATATTATAGTAAAATAAGACTGGGTCTTATATTAATTTTTGCTCCAAAGGATGCATTAGAGCTGATTGTCTGGCTAGGTCTTATTTTGGGGGGAACACAGTAGCTCAAGTTGGTTGGTAGTGCTGTTCAAGTCTTCTATATCTTTAATGGTTTTTGGTCTACTTATTCTACCAATTATTGAGAAAAAGGTATTGCAATCTCTGAACATAATTATGAGTTTGTCTATTTCTTCTTTCAGGTCTATCAGGTTTTGCTTCATGCATTTTAAAATTATTATTAGGGACATACATGTTTAGAATTATTATTCTCTCCTTATGAATTGACCCCTTTATCATAATAAAATGACACTGGTAATTTCCCAGTATCAATACAGCCACTACAGATTTCTCTTGCTTAGTGTTAGAATAGTGTATATATATTTTCCTTTCTTTTTTTTTACTTTCAACCTATTTGCATCCTAATATTTAATTTTGTAGGCAGTATAATTTGGTTCTTCTTTTCAAAATCTGACATCTTTGCCTCCTAATTGAAGGTGTTTAGATCATTTCCTACTTATTCTCCATTTATTCCATTTGTTCTTTATTTCCTTCTTCCTCTTTTTCTGCCTTCTTTAGGGTTATTTTTCATGATTCCATTGTATCTCTTACATTAGCTTATTAGCCATAATTCTTTGTTGTTATTTTAGTGGTTGCTTTAGTGGTTGTTTTAACTTATCAAGGCTATTTTCAAGTCATATTACACCACTGCATGTATAACACAAGAACCTTAAACCAGTATACTTCCATTTCAACCCTCTTGGCTTTTATGCGATTGTTATTATATATTTTAGTTTTATAAACTCTACATTATCTTTACTTTAAAAAATTATCTTTTTTTACTGTAGTAAAATATACATAAAATTTACTATTTTAACCACTTTTAAGTGCACAATTCAGTGGCATTAAGTACATTCACACTCTTGTGCAACTATGATCACTATGTATCTTCAATTCTTCCTTTTAAAAAAAGATGTAAAAAATAATCTTTCATATTTACCTTTGAAAAAAGATGTAAAAAATAATCTTTTATATTTACCAGGGGTCATTTATTCCTTTGTGTAGATGTAGGTTTCTACATTTTCTTGAAGAATTTCCTTTAACATGACTTGTAGTGCAGTCTGCTAATGATGAAATCTTTCAGCAGTCCAATATCTGAAAAAGAATTTCACTTTTGTTTTTGAAAGATCTTTTTGCTGAGTATAGAGTTCTAGGTCATTATTTTTTTCTTTCATTTCTTAAACAGGTTGCTCCACTGTCTTCTGGCTTGCATGGTTCTTGATGAGAATTCTGCTGTCATATTTATCTATATTCCCCTGTACATAAAGTGTCCTCTCTTGCTCCTTTTTAAGGATTTTCTTTATATCACTGGTTTTAAGCAATTTGATTATGGTATACCTTTGAGTAGTTTCCCTTGTATTTCTTGTGCTTGGGGTTCAATGAGTTTCTTGGAAATGGGGGTTTATAGTTCTCATCAAGTTTGGAAAAATTACAGCCATTATTTCTTTTTTTTCTTTTTCTATTTTCCTTTCTCCCTCTTCTGCTTCAGGGACTCTGAATACATACATATTAGGCCACTTAAAGTTACCGAACAGCTCACCAATGTTTTGCTCATTTTCAGTCTTTTTTTGTGTGTGTTTCATTTTGGACATTGATATTGATATGTTTTAAAGTTCACTATTCTTTCCTTTTACAAAATATAATCTCCAACAATCCCACTGTTTTAGTTATCAGTCGCTGTTGAAAGAGACTGAAAAAAATTTTTAAACTATCAACAGAGTCCTTCTAAAAATCAGTTTGCCCTTCACTTTTTCTCTCTCCTTTTGCATTTTACTATATAAGCAGCAAGAAGAAATCAGATGGCCAGCAATCCCTCTCCTGGGTATCTACCCAAAAAATCTGAAAACATTTATTCATAAAGACAAGTGTGCACCAATGTTCATTGCAGCTTTACTTACAGTGGCCAAGACATGGAAACAACCAAGGTGTCCTTCAATAGATGAATGTATAAAGAAGTTGTGGTATATATTCACAATGGAATACTATTCAGCGGTAAGAAAAGATGAAATAGGACCATTTGTGACAACATGGATGGATCTTGAGATTATAATGCTGAGTGAAATAAGTCAGACAGAAAAAGCAGAGAACCACATGATTTCACTGATGTGTGGTATATAAACCGAAAATAACAAAGGAACAAGACAAACAAATGAGAAACAAACACTCGTACACACACACAATAGTTTAGTGGTTACCAGAGGGTAAGGGGGGAGGGGGTGGTAGATGAGGGTAAACGGGATCAAATATATGGTGATGGAAGGAGAACTGACTCTGGGTGGTGAACAAACAATGGGATTTATAGATGATGTAATACAGAATTGTATACCTGAAATCTATGTAACTTTACTAACAATTGTCACCCCAATAAACTTCAATTAAAAAGAAATATCAGATGGCACCTTGCACAATTTGCTTACAAATTTTAGCAAAGCTTGCAAATCTATATGACATGGTTCATTAAGCACATTTTGCTTTCCACAGAATTAAACATGATAGTGCCATGAATTTTGGGGGGCATGGTGTAACACAGTTCCCCCTTCCACCATTTTCCAATAACATGATTCTTACTTCCTTTTAAGCACTCACTGGTAGTATCTCTAAAGTCTGGGTTTCTACTAGTAGTCTGTTGAAGGCAATTTAGGCATTCTCTAACATGTTCCTCAAAATCCTTCCAGATTGAGACATAAGCATTATGGCAGAGTGAGAAGACTCCATTGTTTTTCCCCTTAAATTTACAACTTGTCACACAACTATAACTCAACAAAGGATTTCTTGCTCAACACAAACACACCTGAAGATACATACATAGAGGCATGTGAAGGTAGGCATATTGGAAAAAGCAGGGGAGGTAAGACAGGGGAAGGACAGGGATGGTGGCCACAGGTGCAGCTTGGCACCCACCCACTGTGGCACCAGTGAGTGTGGTAAGTAGTGGAGAAGTCAGGCTGAGGCCCTCACACTACTGCCTGGAGCTTAAAAGAGGTAGAAGCCATTTCCCTTTGGGAAAGAGTATTTCCCTTTTTCCCTCTCCATGGCACAACCATGGAGGTAGAGGTGGCTGGGAAACTTTAAACAAAATGGCAGAGCTACAAGATCAAGAATGTGCCCCTTTGCCCCACACCCCCCAGGTAGAGCCCAGTAAAGAAAGCAAGGAAGCTTTAAACAACACAGTGGGGCTGATAGCCTTCATAAGAATGGGGAAGAGCTGAGAGATCATGAATTTATATCCCCTGTCATGCACACCCTGACAGAGCCCAGTAAAAAAAGAAAAGAAAAAAAGCGAATAGAAAGTACACTACCTATCAACCTGCTATATTGAGAGGAAAATAGTATCCAAACAAAAAAAGAGTTTACTACCTCAAATGCAGAGGCAGAGAATCCATCAAATAACATGAAAAACCAAGGTAACATGGGGGCACACAAAAAATGAAAAGTCTCCAGAAATCAAACTCAGAGTCATGGAAGATGAAGACTTAAATGACAGAGAACTCAAGGCTGCAGTTATTAAGAAACTTAACGACATACAAGAAAACGTAGACCATTCAATGAGCTCAGACATAAAATTAATGAACAAAAGGAATACTTTATCAAAGAGAATGAAACTATAAAAAAAGAAACGAACAGAAATTCTGGAACTGAAGAACTCAATAAAGGAGACGAGGAAGGGACTACCGTGTCAGAAATAGAGCAAACCAAATGGAAGAGAGAAATAGAGAAGATAAAAACCTAGAAATGACCCAGGAGAAAGAAGAGAGAGAACTAAGAGGGGAGGGGAGGGGAGGGAAGGGGAGGGGAGGGGAGGGGAGGGGAGGGGAGGGGAGGGGAGGGAAGGGAAGGAGAAAGAAAGAAAGAAAGAACTGACTCTATGAGAACTATTTGACTACATTAGAAAGAGCAACATAAGGATAATTAAGTACACCAGAAGGAGGAGAGCGGAGAAGAGATCAGAGAGCCTACTCAAAGAAATAATTGATGAGAACTTCCCAAGCCTATAGAAAGAATTGGACTTTAGAACAGAGGAAGCTAACAGAACACCTAATTATATCAATGCAAAAAACACCCTCGCCATATTTTATTCAAACTGTCAACAATGACAAAGAAAGAATTCTAAGGCAGCCAGTGGTGGGAAAAAGACTGTACCCTGCAAAGGAAACGCCATTAGATTATCGTGAGATTTCTCAGTAGTACAATACAAGACAGGAGAGAATGGAAGGAAATATTCAAAATATTGAAAGAGTGGAACCATCAGCCAAAGATAACATACCCAGCAGTTACCCTTTAGATATGAAGAATAAAAGCATTCTCAGACAAACAAAAGCGGAGAGAATTTACCACAAGACCTGTATTACAAGTGTTGAAAGGAGCTCTTCTACCAAAAAGAAAAAGAAAAAAATATATAAAACTTTCAGTAAGATGACTAACCGACAGAGGAAGGAAACTGCAAATCTACTTCGGAACAGGATATTAAACAATTATAACATAAAAGCTAAAGGAGAAAAAAAGGGATCCTTAGAAAATAACTATAAATACTACAATTTTAAAGGCACAACATAAAAAAAGGATAATTTGTGACAACAAAATAATAAAAGGGGAGGAAGAAAAGGACTGAATGGGCACAAGTGAATGAAGACAAGAGGTAATTAGAAAGAAAAGGACTATTGTATGTATGTGACATTTTATACAAACCTAATGTTAACCACAAAACAGAATCCAGAGTTGACACGAAACACTAAAAAAAAGGGGGGGGGGGGAGTGGGGAACAGAGAAAAAAAATCATAGAAAACCACCAAACTAAAATGTCAGAAAGAATCACAAGGGAAACAATGGAGTTACAGAGCAACCAGAAAACAAAAGATACAATGGCTGTAGTAAGTGCGCATATACCAATAAGCACCCTAAATGTAAATGAATAGAACTCACCAATTGAAAGGCACAGAGTAGCAGGATGGATTAAAAACAACACCCAATTATATGTTGCTTACAGGAGACTCATCTCAGCTCCAAAGACCAAAACAGATCCAAAGTGAATAGGTGGAAGATGATAACCTCAAGCAATGGCAAGCAGAGAAAACAGGTGTAGCAGTACTTATATCAAAGAAATTTCAAGATAAAAAAACAGTAACAAGAGACAAAGATGGACATTTTATAATGCTAAAGGGAACAACTCATCAAGAGGATATAACACTTATCAATATATATGCACCCAACCTTAGAGTACCAAAATACATATATAAGCAAATACTAACAGACCTAAAGGGACAACATGACCAAAACACAATTGTAGGAGACCTGAATACCTCCATTGCATAGATTATCCAAACAGAAAGTCAATAAGGAAATAGTCTTAAATGACACATTATACCAAATGCACTTAATCAACAAATATTTTCCAACCACACTAGTATTAAACTGGAAATTAACTACAAGAAGAAATCTGGAAGAACCATTTCACTCATGTGGGATATAAAACTGATAGCAACAAGCAAACAAAACTCCTAGGCACAGACAACAATATGGTGGCTACCAGAAAGTAAGGAGGGGAGGGGGAAAGTAGAAAAGGGTAAAGGGGTCAAACATGGTGATAGACTGACTCTGTGTGGTGAATCACAATGTGATATATAGATGATGTATTACAGAATTGGACACCTGAAATCTATGTAATTTTATTAACCAATGTCACCCCAATAAATTTCATAAAATTTAAATTAAAAAGGCACTTGGCACATAGCAGGTGCCCGATTTTTTTTAAATGTAAAGAAAAATGCTTAAAATTTTAAATTGAGTAGTTTAAAATAACATTTATTATCTCACAGTTTCTGTGCATCAGCAATCCAGGTCCTTAGCTGGGTCCTCTGGTTGAGGGTCTCTCACAGGCTACAGTCAGAGGTTAGGTTAAGGCCACTGTTATCTGTCTCGCTGAATGAAGGGAGCATCCATCTCCCCACTCACTGTACGGCTGCTGACAGGATTCTGTCCACTGTGGGCTGTTGGAATGAGGCCCCCTCAGTACCTTGCCATGTGGGCCTGTCCACCAAGCAGTTTGCTTTATCAGAGCAAGCAAATGAGAAGTGTCAGAGTGTTGAAACAAGATGGAAGTCAGTCTTTTGTAACCTAATCCTGGATATCCCATTACTTTTGATTTTATCCAATAAAAGCAAGTCTGTACTTCCAGCTCGCACTCAAGGGAGGGGAATACACAGGGCCTGAGTACCAGAAGGTGGGATAACTGGAGCCATTTCAGAAGCTGTCCCAAACACCCACAAAGTATACTTTTCATTTTAGACATTGTAGTTTTCATCTCTAGAAGTTTTATGTGGGTCATTTTTATATTTTCCACGTCAACTTAATATTAAAAATCTTTCCTCTAGCTTTGTGAACATATGGAATGGTTACAACGTTTAATGCCCTGTGTACTAATTCTATTATCTGGATCATTTCTGAATCCATTTGATTTCTTTTTTTCATTGAATCGTATTTTCCAGGCTCTTTGCTTGCCTGGTAATTTCTGATTGGATGTCAGACATTGTACTTTATTGGTTGCTGGATACTTTTTGAATTGCAATAATTAGCTTTGCTCTGGGATGGTGTTAAGTTACTTGGAAACAGTTTGGTCCTTTCGGGTCTTGCTTTTAGACTTCATTCAACAGGACCGATGTAGCATTAGGTTAGGTCTAAGTTTCCACACTACTGAGGCAAACCTTCTAGAAACTATAAGATACCCTGTGGTTTATGGGGTTGTTCACTCTGGCTGGTGGGAACAGGAAAAGGCCAGGCCTTGGGTAAACTCCCTGATGTATGCGGTTTCTTCCCAGCCTCAGGTCCTTACATGCATGTGCTAACCCGTGCTCAAGGGAAGAATCAAGGGAACCTAAGCAAATCTCTAGTTTTTTATGCAGCTCTATTTGGTACTTTGTCCCTGCAAAAATCTTATATAGGGAGGAGGAAACAAGTAGAAAGAGGGTGTCAGGAAGTGGGATGAACGGGAATGGCATGGTCAGTCAGCAGATCATACAGTATTTTACCCTGAGTCTAGCCTGTTGTCAGGAGGGGCTGTCGCCTAAGAATGAGCCAAAACCCCGGGACCTGGGGGAAGGAGAATCTTAACCAAGGTTTGGGTAACAAGCATTTTGTTCTAACTGATCATGTCTTCATGACCTATGCCTGTGTGCCTTTCTTTTAGGGAGCAATCCTGCTTTGTCTCTTGCTTAACACCTTTTCTTTCGTATCAGCAATAATAGAAAAACAGTCCAAAGACATTTTTCAGAGTAAAGAAACTAGCCATTAAAGACCTAAGGGTCTTTAGACTAAGGAGATATTAGAAGAGGAATCCAGTCTCCCAGAAATACCAGAAACGTGTTTTGGAAGAGAAATAAGAGGTCATTCACTCAGAGATTATCTACCAGGAGCTATGTGCACTGGTTTCCTAAGGAGGTGATGAGCTTCAGGTGACTGAGAGGACTAAACGCAGTGGGTGCACACAGTGAAGGCAGCACTACAAATGTTCAATCTCATCCCTCTGCCTGGACTATCCACCCCCAGCTCCCGGGCCTGGCCTGTCAACAGCTCCACCAAGTGGCAATTCCTCTCTTCTCGTCGCCCCAGTCACTCCCTGGGGACATGTGGGCTCCATCTCACTCCTCCCCTGTTACAAAGCAGGGCCTCAATGGACGGTTGTCATCCAGACATGACCCCGCATATGACACGGTACAAGGACATCGATAATGAAGTGTAGTTAAATGGTCCATTTGTTAATTCAGGAGAACATTAAGATAAATACACCTTAAATATTACAAATTTTTATATACAGGAATGAACTCCCCTATATGACTACTCAAGTTTGAAAAGACCAAAAAATATAGTCCCACCTACTTTTTAAAACCCTGGATGACCCATGAAGACAGAACCAAGTTCTTGATGCATTTTATTCCACACAGTCAACAGATATTGAATCTACATCAATTTGGCCAATGCTAGAGGAAAGCACATGGATATAGAAATGGAAAGAAAATGTTACGCTGAAAATCCCTTTTCCAGTGTTGGTCTGAGCACCCAGCCTTCACCTGCATGATTCCATGGGCGTCACTTCCGGAAGCGCTTGAACAGTGGGTGCACGTGCTTAGTGGCAGTCCTGCTCCGAGCCGAGTGGTACTCCATGTACACGGTATCGTCGGCCCCAGACATGGAGCTCATTGTACCAAAGCGCCGAGACACCTGTGGGGGACCCGGCCCACTGTCAGTTTCCAGGGGGAAAGACATTCCTTTTATAACATTCATAATAAGTTTATAAAATTTATAAGTTTAACAAATTTTATTATTTTTTTATTAATATTTATTAACCACTTACTATGTCTCAGGTACGGTTCTAAGCAGTATTTACAACATATTAATTTATCTAATCCTCACAACCATTGTAATCTCCATCTTATAGAAGAGAAAACGGAAACACAGAGAGGTTAAATAGCTTGTATAAGATCACACAGCTCTTAAATAGATGGGACTTGAACCCAGGTGTTCTGGCTTCTGCCTCTCTTAATGAAAATTTCTGGAGAATTTTTTAACAATGAGGGCAGAAGCCCCTCAAAATTTCCTGAGACTCCGCCGTAAGTTTTTGAATCAGGTGGAACCTTGGGCACATAATGAATGCCCACACCTCAATGACATCAGCTGTGAAGTGGGGAGAACCACATCTGCCTGGACACAGGCTGTGAACAGAAACCCCTCAAGTCCAGGGTGTGACCCAGAGCCTGGCACAGCACTCACACCAGATCATAATGGGTACGCAGGCAGGCAGTGAGGCAATGCCTGCGACAGCCCCCTGTGAGGTGGGACCAACCAACCGCACCTCAGAACACAGTCAGAGGCAGGAAGTTTCTCTGGGGCTTCTGTGTCGGGTGCCAGAGAGAGATCAAGCCCCCACCCCAGGTCTGAGAGGAGAAAGGTGTCAGGGAGCAAGAATGGCAGCAGCCCCCAGGTGATGCTAGCTCTCTCTCCTTGCTCCAGTCATTGCTCACCTTTTGGCTCTAATACCGATTCGTTTCCAAAGCACCTAACTAAACTATATTTTTCTCCTTGGAGGGTCTGATAACTCCTCATAATGACACTTTCATTAATTATACCATATTGTACTGGCCTGGCATGTAGTAGGCATTCAATAAGTATTTGCAGAATAAATGAGAAGTTGAGTATTTTCAGAGAACTCTAAATTTTTCAAAGTGTTGAAACTACAATATGAGTTGATCATCAGACCCATCTTACAAGCTGGAGGCTCAGCCCAGTGACTGAGGAGGAAATCAAGACACAGCGATTTGCCCAGGCCCATCCCAGACCTTCCTGCAGCCACCCCAGTGAGAGCCTGCGGTCATATTTGTCCTCCTGGGCTCCTACATCATAATAGTACCACACTTACACCAGACTGTTACATGAACAGAGCAGGAGTCCATTTATAGAAACCGTGGGCTAAGCCATGTGAAACAGTATGTACAGAAGCAAGGACACACACGAACAGTTAACAGGTTGTTACTATCCTTTTCTCTACAGTTGCCTGTGTTTTCCAAGTTTTTCAGAAAATTGCACAGGTGCATGCACGCGCACACACAACCGCACGTCTGCGTGTCTAAGACTTTGGTCCTTCGGGAGAACTGACACCTGGAGCCACACCAACTCACCTGGCTGGATCTGGAGCCAAATTCTCCTGCCACCACCTCTTCTTCAGCATCCAAGTCGGTGGCTGCCAGGACTTTCTGTAAGAGCTGCTGTTGTTCCTCTTTTGTCGAAAATGCCAACTCTTCCTCCTCCATGCCAGCAAGCTTTGTGATCACCTGCGAAGCCAAAACCAGCAGGCAACATGTCCTCTTGTTTTCTCTCCCTTGGCCCTACCCCCTCTCCTCTGGGTTTCTTTCCTCAGGCCCGCAGAGCAGGGAGCTCATAGTGGAGAGCTCCTCTGGGCAGCCCAGACACCAGTTTCAGCAGCTGCTGTCAGCAAGGACGATTGTCAATGACTGTGAGGCAGGAAAGATTACAAAGATGCTAGAGAAATCTGCTCCCAACACACAGCCACTAAATGACCACTTATGGAAGATCCACAGGGATCTTGGTGATTTGGAAACACCCACTCTGGTAGTTTTCCCATCTTGCACCAGGGAAAGGAAGGTACCAGATATTGGACGGCACAGCCTGCTGCCCCGAAGAAGGGCCTTCCACCTCCCAGCTTGGACCCAGGGCTTCTAGCAGGAGGGAGCACTTACGAATAACAAAATGACGAGAACAGACTTACAAGGTTTTTTATAAAAGAGTAAGATGACAAAAGACCTGGTTTTCATTTCTTTGGGGATAATTTACTACTACAAGGCCTACTTATCCCTGCAGAAAGCTTGGATTGATTGTGTAAAGGGAACTTTTTTCCTCTCTTTAATTCTTCTCAGAGTTTTAATTAAAAGAATATTCCTAGAAGCAGGATCTGGCTGAGCTCTTCTAGTGGCCGCACATCTGCAGTACAGACATGGGACACCTCTGCCCTGGCCGGGCCTGGTCACCCCGCCCGGGTCATGACTCTGGGAATTCTAACCTGGCCGCTCTCAGCGGCACCACTGAAGGGAGGAAGATCTAAGCTGCTCCTGCAAACACAGACAGCTGGTGTTCAGGTGTCTTTTGTCGAGCTCACCCTTCAAGAACCCACCGCACCTCCTGACTCTGTGCTTCTCCCATACCTGTGACTGCCGGAGGCGTCAGGAAGCAGGAATGCTGTCATCAGCACCCACTTTTATACAGAAAAGTCACAATGCAAATCCTGCAAACACTGCCCTAAGAGTCCTATCCTCTAGCCCAGCATGAGGAGTCTGAGAGTGTCACTGCCTCTGGCTAAAAGAGGAGGTGTCAGACAACCAGTCTTCTTGTCTAAGGCTGACAGGCCCTCGTTAACTTACAGAAAGACCCACTCTGAAGTATCCGACAAGGCAGCCCAGTCTGCCTCAAATCAAGAATCCAGGAACCTGTATACACAAGTTCTAGTGAAGTTCTTTCAGTCCCCTGCTTCCAGCATCCTCCACCCACCCTTACAAATAAAAACCCTTGGGAACTAACTCCTGATATAAATTATTTGTGCCAGCAGGAAAGAAAGCAAAAGCCCCAGCCACTGAAAGCTAGACAAAGATTTAAAATTTCACAAGTCATTCAAATACCTGATTTGTACACTGAATAGTTCTAATGCCTGTGAGGCTCGGCTTACCACCTGGGAAGCGCTGTCCCAGCCGCCTGGAGGGGGCACCCCCTGACAAAGTAACCTGAGGGGCACAGACTTACATAGTGAGGGCCACAGTTTCAGACTTACATAGTGAGGGCCACCTCAAGTCCTGTGAGGTTTGCGCATGTCCCCCAACATCTAATGGTCTCTGCACAGGACAACTGTACCAAGTTCCCAGGCAGAGATTCCAGCCTCTTGCGTCAGAGGATCTCTCCTTTGACCATTCACTGTGGGAAGCTGGAGGTAGGAGGAGATCCTGCACTATGTTCTCCCTCAAATCGCCCTGCAATCATGCAGACAAAGGGAGTCTGCAGCAGGGCCTCCAGCCCCCTCAGTGCTGTGCCTGCCCAAGCTCCATCGCACACTGGTGCGAACAGTGGTCCCACTTCTCCTGGAGGCCTGGGTACAAAAAAAAAAAAGCCATGGTGCCACTCTGACCAGACACCAAATGGACACATACCTTAAAGCTATAGCCCTGGTCTACCAAGAACCTCTGCCGCTTGGTTGAGTAGGCCATTTCCTGTGTGTCCTGAGATACCAGCGAGTAGAAGAAGGCATTGTACTCCTCTGCAACCATCCCTGGGAAGAGAGCAGAAAGGACATTAGCTGTGAGAATGCGGGAACTAACGGTCAGGACTCAAAAGCAAGGAATGCAGTAGGAGAGCTTTGTAGTCAGGGGTGACCGGCCTGACTTTGTAGAGGGACTTCATCAAAAGTGAAAATCTGTGTGCTTCAAAGGACACATCAAGAAACTGAAAAGACAACCCAATTATAAAATGGGTTAAGGATCTGAATAGACATTTCTCTCAAGATATACAAACCCACTCCAACTCAATGAGGAGCCCCTTCAACAGCTTCCGAATCGGTCTCACCCCCATCAGCCCTTGTCCACAGTCTACCTAAGGAGTGGTGTTAAAAATGCAGACCTGAGGAGGTGAGTCGAAGATGGTGGATTCGATAAATACTATGCCTGCTGCCTCCCAGGATCACATCAAAACTACAACTAAATTATACAACAATCCACCTCAAGAATCATATGAAGACTGGTTGAGCAGAACTCCTACAATTAAGGATATAAAGAGGCCACATTGAGACTGGTAGGAGGGGCAGACACAAAACAGGCTGACCCTAAACCCACAGGTAGTGGATGAACGCTAGGAGGGACACCTCAATGGCAGAGGCACCCCCTGGATAGGGCGGGGCTCCCTAGACCAGAGGTCTTGCGCCAGGAAGAGGACTTCCCACAACATGTGGCACTGAAAATCAGAGAGGACTCTATCTCTCCATGCTGGTGAGATGGAAGGCAGCAGGAAACCCAGACGCGCTCTTATAGAGCCTGGACACAGACTCATTCGCCTGCAAAGACTCACATGGTCTCTGGTGGAGGGATAGCAACTCAAGAGGCCCAGAGACATACAGGGAAAGACTGAATTGTGTGACTTAGAAGAAAAGGCTGGAAGGACAGGAGCGATTATTATCCCTGTGTGGAGCCTGACACACGTGTAGCCTACAGAAGCACGCCATCTTTTCTGTGTTGAGCCCTCCCCAAAAGGGAAAAACCTGGGACTGCACTGGTCTGGCGAAACCTGCGTGTGTGCACTGCCTTGGTGATGCCCTGGGTCCCCAAGCCCCACACAGCTGGTGCTACATTAACTGGGACACTCTTCACTGCTGGACTGCTGGCTCCACCCCCACAGGCTGCGGAAGGCTTTAGGCAGTAATGGATGGCCCATGGTGGCCTGGGAAACGTTTGGTGATAGGCGGTAACCCAAGACCTGCGCTGCAGCCACTCTTGGGCAGCTCTCAGGGATTTGTGAGCCTGCAGCAAGGGGTGGCTGCCTGCAGTGTTCTAAGAGCATTTTGCAAAGTGGTCACAGGCCAGGAAGTGCTCCAAGGAGAGCAGTGGCTGGCTCTAGGGAGCTCTGCAAAGTGGTCACAGGACAGGCATTGGCGCAAGAAGTGACCTTGCATTAACTCTGTAAAAACTACCACTAGCAATTTTTGACTCCGAGACTCCACCCCGCCCAGGCAGGGCTGCATCACAGAAGGATACTCTCAACTCCGGGTCAAACAGCTGGCCCGCGCCCCAAAGGGTGCTCTTTCAATAGCTGAGCCTTACAGGTTCCTGACAGGTGGCAAATAGGACTAAAGGACGCTGAGCTTTTCCTAAGTGGCCCCACGTCCAGTATCAGTGGCAGCCAGCCTCGGTTCACATCGAGCCCAGCCCACATGACTCCAGGTCCAGCACAGGCAGCAGTCAACCACATACAGTTCTTTGGCTCCTACAAGATAGGCGCAGGTAAGTCACATGCATGGCTGAAACTGCCCTGCATGAGAGCCCCAGAAAACACACACAGAGGCCAGCCTCAGACTACACCACAGCACTGGTTAGCCCCACAAACGGCACACCCAAAGGGGGGTGTCAACAGGCACAAGAGCCCACAGAGGTGAAGCCCCCTCTGAGGAGTCAGCACCCACACAGCAGCTCATACACTGTGGGCGCAGCCAGTCCTCACAGTCAGTCAGCTGGGAGCCAATCCCACCCACTGATGAACCAAAAGCAATCAAGGCTCAACTACAACAGGAGAACACACACAACACAAGGGACACTCCTGGAACACACACACAGGAGATTATGGAGATTGTGCCATTGGACTACACAGTACACATACTACATAAGGGCATCCAGCAAAGACTTGAGAGACATAAATGACCTACGTAATACACAGAAGGAAACACAGAGCAGCAGCCAGAATAAGGAAAGAAAGAAACATATCCCAAATAAAGAACAGGAGAAACCTCCAGAAATACAACTAAATGAAATGGAGGCAAACAACCGACAAGAGACAGAGTTTCAAACACTGGTTATAAGAATCCTTAAGGAACTTACTGAGAATTTCAACAAAGAGATAGCAAACATAAAGAGAACACAGAAACCATAAAAAAGAACCAGTCAGAAATAAAGAATACAATAACTGAAAGGAAGAATACACTAGAAAAAAATCACCAGATTAGATAAAGCAGATCAAATCAGCGATTTAGAAGACAAGGTAGCAAAATACACCCACTGGAACAACAAAAAGAAAAAAAGAATGAAAAAAACAAAACAAATATAGCTTTGGTGACCTTTGGGACACGATCAAACGCAACAACATTCATTATAAAAGTACCAGAAGGACAAGACAAGAAGCAAGGGATTGAGAACCTATTTGAACAAATAATGACCGAAAACTTCCCTAACCTGATGAAGAAACTTGACATACAAGCCCAGGCAGTGCAGAGTCCCAACAAGATGAACCCAAACAGGTCCATACCAAGACACACCATAGTAAAAATGGCAAAGGTTAAAGACAAAGAGAATCCCAAAAGCATCAAGAGAAAGACAACTAGTTACTTACAAGGGAGTTCCCATATCAGCTCATTTCTCAATAGAACCTTTGCAGACCAGAAGGGAGTGGCAGAAAATATTCAAAGTAATGAAAAACAAGGGCCTACAAACCAAGACTCCTCTACCCAGCAAGGCTATCATTTAAAATTAAAGCACAGATAAAGCGCTTCCCAGATTAAGAAAAAGCTAAAGGAATTCATTACCACCAACCCAGTATTATAAGAAATGTTAAAAGGCCTCCGTTAAGCAGAAGAAAGGAAAAAACAAAGCACCAAGATCAGAAATATGAATAATAAAATGGCAATAACTATGTACCTATCAATAATCACTTTAAACATAAATGGATTAAATGCTCCAATCAAAAGACACAGGGATAGCTGAATAGATAAGAAAACAAGACCTACGCATATGCTGTCTACAAGAGACCCCCCACCCCACCCCGAGATCAAAAGAAACATAGATACTGACAGTAAAGGGATGGAAAAAGATATTTCACACAAATGGAAACAAAAAAAAAAGCTGGGCCAGCAATACTAATACCAGACAAAACAGGCTTTAAAATGAAGAATATAGTAAGAGGCAAAGAAGATATTACATAATAATAAAGGGACCAATCCAACAAGAGGACATCACCCTAGTAAACATTTATGCACCCAACATAGGAGGACCTAAATATATAAAAAACAGATATTGACCAACATAAAGACAGAGATCACCAGTACTGCATAGTAGGGGAATTTAACATGCCATTGACACCAACGGACAGATCTTCCAGACAGAACATCAACACGGAAACAGTGGCCTTAAATAACACAATACAGCAGATAGATTTCATTGTTATTTTTAGAGCATTTCACCACAAAACAGCAGAATATACATTCCTCTCAAGTGCACATAGAACATTTTTCCAAGACAGACCACATGCTAGGCCACAAAACAAGTCTCAACAAATTTAAGAAGATTGAAATCATATCAAGAGTGTTCTTTGACCACAGTTCTATGAAACTAGAAATCAATTACAAGGAAAATAAAAAAAGAAAAACACACAAACACATGAAGATTAAATAACATGCTACTAAATAATGAACGGCTCAACAATGAGATCAAGGAAGAAATCAAAAGATACCTTCAGACAAATGAAAATGAAAACACAATGACCCAAAATCTATGGGACACAATGAAAGCAGTCCTAAGAGGAAAATTCAAAGCAATGCAGGCCTACCTAAAAAAAACAAGAATAGTCTGAATTTATACCTAAGGGAACCAAAAAAAGAACAAACAAAGCCCAAAGTGAGCACAGGAGAAAATAAATATCAGAGTGGAAATAAATGAACTAGAAACTAAAAATATTTTAAAAATTAAAAAACAAACAAACACAATTCAAAAGATCAATGTAACCAACAGCTGGTTTTTTGAAAACATAAACAAAACTGACAAACCTTTAACCAGACTCATCAAGAAAAAAAGAGGGGACCCAAATAAATGAGAAGTGACAACCGACACCACAGAAATACAAAATTTTTAAAGAAAATACTACAAACAACTATATGCCAACAAATTGGACAAACTGGAAGAAATGGATAAATTCCTAGAAGCATACAATTTTTGAAGGCTGTTATCACGAAGAAACAGAAAATCTGAACAAACCAATTACTACCAATGAAATCGAATCAGTAATCAACAAGCTCCCAACTAACAAAAGATGAATTTTATCAAACATTAAAAAAAGAATTAACACCTATTCTCCTCAAACTATTCAAAAAAATCCAGAAGGAGGGAAGGCTCCCAAGCTCATTTTACGAGGCCACCATTACCCTGATTCTAAAACCAGACAAAGACATTATACAAAAAATTATAAGCCACTATCCCTAATGAATATATATGCAGAAATCCTCAACAAAGTATTAGCAAACCAAACTCAGCAATACATTAAAATGATCACACACCACGATCAAGTGGGATTCATGCCTGGTATGCAAGGTTAGTTCAATACCCACAAACCGATTAATGTGATACACCACATAAAATGAAAAATAAAAATCACATGGTCATATTAACAGATACAGAAAAAGCATCTGACAAGATCCAACATCCATTTATGATAAAAACTCTCAGCAAAGTGGGAATAGAGGGAACATACCTCAACATAATAAAGGCCATATATGACAAACCCAGAGCTAATATCATAATCAATGGGGAAAAGCTAAAAGCAATTCCCTTATGATCAGGAGTAAGACAAGCATGCCCACTTTCACCACTTTTACTCAACATAGTACTGAAAGTTCTAGTCACAGCAATCAGACAAATAAAAGAAATAAAAGGCATCCAAACTGGAAAGAAGGTAGGAAATCTGTCATTTGCAGATGACATGACACTATATATAGAGAACTCCAAAGATTCCACCAAAAAACAATTAGAATTGGTAAATGAATTCAGTAAAGTAGGAGGACACAAAATTAATACTCAAAAATCAGTTGCATTTTTATACACCAGTAACAAACTATCTGAAAGAGAAATTAAAAAAACAATTCCATTGACAATTGCATCCAAAAATAAATAAACATTTATGAATAAATTTAACCAAGGAAGTAAAAGACCTGTATTCAGATAATTATAAGGCATTGAAGAGATAAATTAAAGAAGATACAAATAAATGGAAACATATACCATGCTCATGAACAGGAAGAATTAATGTAGTTAAAATGTCCATACTACCCAAAGCAATATATACCGTGTTTCCCCCAAAATAAGACCTAACCGGAAAATAAACCCAGCATGATTTTTCAGGATGATATTCCCTGAACATAAGCCCTAATGTGTCTTTTGGAGCAAACTTTAATATAAGACCCAGTCTTATTTTGGGGGAAAACGTGGTAGATTCAAAGCAGTCCCTATCAAAATACCAATGGCATTTTTTACAGAACTAGAACAAATAATCCTAAAATTTATATAGAACAATAAAAGACTCTGAATAGCCATTGCAATCTTGAGAACTAAGAACAGGAGGTATCATCAAATTTACTACAAGGCCATAGTAATCAAAACAGTTTAAATACAGACACATAGATCAATGGAACAGAATAGAGAGCCCAGAAATAAACCCATGTCTATTTGATCACTTAATCCATGACAAAAGAAGCAAGAATTTACATTGGGGTAAAGAAAGTCTATTTAATAAATGACGCTGGGAAAACTAGACAGATACGTGCAAAAAAATGAAGCTGGACCACCTTCTTACGTCATATACAAGAGTAAACTCAAAATGAATTAAAGACTTAAATGTAAGACCTGAAACCATAAAACTCCTAGAAGAAAATATACGAAGTAAACTCTCAGACCTTACTCTTAGTAATATTTTTATTGATCTATCTCTCCTCGGGAAAGGGAAACAAAAAATAACAAATGGGAGTACATCAAACTAAAAACTTTGTGCACAGCAAAGCAAACATCAACAAAACAAAGACATTCTACTCAACTGGAGAAGATATTTGCCAATGATACATTTGATAAGGGATTAATATCCAATTTACTTTAAAAATCATACAATCCAACACCAAAACATCAAACAATACAATTTAAAAAATGGGCAGAGGACCTGAACAGACATTTCTCCAAAGAGGACATACAGATGGCCAACAGACATATGAAAAGATGCTCCACATCACCAATCATTACAGAAATGCAAATTAAAACCACAATGAGATACCACCTCATTCCTGTCAGAATGGCTATCATCAATAAATCAGCAAACAAGTCCTGGTGAGGATGTGGAGAAAAGGGAACCCTCATGCACTGTCGGTGGGATTGCAAATTGGTAAGCCACTATGGAAAACAGTATGGAGTTTCCTTAAAAACTTAAAAATAGAACAATCTTTTTCTATTGAGAAAAAGGAGAACAGTAATTCCACTCCTGGTAATTTATCCAAAGAAATCCAAAACACTAATTCAAAAAGATATATGCACCCCTATGTTTACTGCAGTGCTATTCACAACATCCAAGACACGGAAACAACCAAAATGCCCATCGGTAGATGACTGGATAAGAAATTGTGGGGGTGGCCGGATGGCTCAGTTGGTTAGAGCATGAGCTCTTAACAAGGTGGCTAGTTCGATTCCCACATAGGCCAGTGAACTGTGCCCTCCACAACTAGATTGAAACCAACGGCTTAAGCTTGGAGCTAAGCTGCAAGTAGGCGGCCAGTTGGCTCAGTAGTTAGAGTGCGGTGCTCATAACACCAAAGTCGCTGGTTCGAGTCCCAAATGGGCCAGTGAGCTGCACCTCCACAACTAGATTGAAAAACGACTTGACATCCTGGAAAAACACACTGCTCCCCAATATTCCCCAATAAAAAAAAAGAAATTGTGGTACATTTATACAATGGAGTATTACTCTGCCATAAAAAGGAATGAATCTTACCATTTTCAACAACATGAATATTATGCTAAGTGAAATAAGTCAGCTGAGAAAGACAAATACCATATAATCTCACTTATATGTGGAATCTAAAGAACAAAATAAACAAAGAAAATAGAAATAGGCATATAGATACAGAGAACAAACTGATGGTTCCTAGATGGAAGGGGGTTTAAGGGATGGGTGCAAAAGGTGAAGGATTAGGAAGTACAAGTTTGTAACCACAAAATAGTCACAGGGATGTGAAATATAGTGTGGGAAATATAGTCAATAATGTAAAGACTATGCAGGGTGTCAGACGGGTACTGGACTTATTGGGGGGATCATTTCATAGATTATATAAATGCCTAACCACTGTGCTATATACCTAAAACTAATCTAAAATAACAATTAATGTCAACAGTAATTAAAAATATAAATCTAGGGTGGCCAGATGGTTCAGTTGATTAGAGCGCGAGCTCTAAACAACAGGGTTGCTGGTTCGATTCCCACACGGGCCAGTGAACTGCGCCCTCCATAACTAGACTGAAGACAATGAGCTGTAAATGAGCTGTTGAGAGGAGCAGCCAGATGGCTCAGTTGGTTACGGCATGAGCTCTCAACAAAACGGTTGCTGGTTCAATTCCCACATGGGATGGTGGGCTGCATGCCCCTCAACTAAAGATTGAAAACGGCGACTAGACTTGGAGTTGAGCTCCACCCTCCACTAGATTGAAAAACAATAACCTGGAGCTGATGGGCCCTGGTGAAACACAGTGTTCCCCAATATTCCCTAATTGAAAAAAAAAAGAAAACATATATACATATATATACACACACACACACATATATACATATATATATATATATATATATATATATATATATATATATATATAAATCACGAGATGTAAAGTTCAGCATAGCTAATATAGTCAATGGTATTGTAACAGCTATGTACAGTGTCAGAGGGGTACCAGACTTGTTCAGGTTATCATTTGTGAGGGTTGTACATGTCTAATCATTATGTTGTTTTGTACACCTGTTAAATTAAAGAATAAAAAATTTTTAAATGTTTTAAAAGATATAGAAAGGGCCAATAAGCACACGAAAGATGCCCAGTATCATTAGTCATCAGGGGAGATACTATTTGGTACACATTAGGATAACTAGAATTCTTAAAAGACAGATAATTATAGTTGTTGCGAAGGATGTGCAGAGTTGGAATCCTCATACGTTGTTGGTGAGAACGTAAAATGGTGCAGCCACTTTGGAAACAACCTGGCAGTTTATTAAAATGTTGGAGTTAGACTATGACCCAACAATTCCACTCATACTGTGTTAATGAAAGACCAGATCTTACATTAAGTTTTGCTCCAAAAGACGCATTAGGGCTTATGTTCAGGGGATGTCCTCCTGAAAAATCATGCTAGGGCGTATTTTCCGGTTAGGTCTTATTTTCAGGGAAACACAGTAGATATATGCCATAGAGAACTGAAAATACGTCCCCACAAAATTTGCACATGAATTTCGTAACAGCATTATTCTAAGAGCCAAAACTAGAAACAATCCAAATATTAATTTATCAGATTATTTATTAGATGAATGGATAAATAAAATGTAGTGTGTTCATACAATGGAATATTATTCAGCAATAAAGAACAAAGTTCTAACACATGCTGCAATATGGATAACCCTTTTGAAAACACTATGGTAAGTGAAAGAAGACAGAAGAGGCCCAAATTATGATTTCATAGATTAGTCGTTGCCTGGTGTTGGGGTTTGGGAGGTAAAGGAAAATGAGTTACTGCTAATAGGTTAAGGGATTCTTTTGGGTGTGATGAGAATATTCTAAATATAGATTGTGGTCACTGGTGCAGATAAGCTAGCATGGTGACGTTAATTCTAAAAAACGTTTTTAATTTTCAGTCTGGTAGGCATAATATCTGCTTTCTTGTTGCTGCACAGTTCTTTGGGGCACAATGTTGCTTTAGATTCAGTCCAAAGATTATTTTGCCCCGCTTTAACATTCCAAAGTTTTGAGGCATAAACTGTGCAAGGCAGCTCTGGGAAGGCAGCTCCGACTCCATTTTAAAGTGGCTCCGTTTACACTATTTTTTTACAACTATAATCATCATGTTGTACATTACGTCCCCAGCATTTATTTACCTTGTAACTGGAAGTTTAACCCTTTTGAACACCTTTATCCAATGCCCCCACAGCTACCCTCTGCATCTGGCAACCACAAATTTGAACTCATTTTTTCTGGGTGTTTTTTTTTTTAAGATTTCACATATGAAATAAGGTATATGTCTTTCTCTGATTTACTTCACCTAGAATAATGCCCTAAAAGTCCATCCATGTTGTCGCAAAGGGCAGGATTTCATTTATTATCGGTGAATAAAAAAGGATATTGTAATAACATATATACCACATTCCAGTGTAATGTATACCACATTCTCTTTATATATTCACGTTTTGATGAGCACTAAGATGGTTCCCATATCTTGGCTATGGTAAATAATGCTGCAATTAACATGGGGGTGCAGATAATCTCTTTGACATAGTGATTTCATTTCTGTCACATATATACCCAGAAGTGGCATTGCTGGATGATATGGTAGTTCTATCTTTTTGAAGAATCTTTATACTGTTTTTCATAGAGGCTGTACCAATTTGCAATCCCATCACACAAGGGTTGTTTTTTGTTCACATACATGGCACCATTTATTTCTTCTTTTTGGTAATAGTCATTCTAACAGGCATGTGATGATATCTCGTTGTGGTTTTGATTTTCATTTCCCTCATGATCCGTGATGTTAACAATCTTTTCATGCACCTATTGGCTGGCCATTTGTATATCTTCTTTGGAAAAATATCCATTCAGCTCCTCTGCTCCTTTTAACTGGATTATTTGGGCTTTTTGCTATTGAGTTGTGTGAGGTTTTTACATATTTTGGATGTTAACCCCTTATTATGATTTGCAAGTATTTTCTCCCATTCCATATGTTACCTTTTCATTTTGTCAATCACTTCCTTTGCTGTGCAGAAGCTTTCTAGTTTCATGTAATCACGACTTGTTTATTTTTTATTTTATTTGTTGCTTTAGATGTCTTATCAAAAAATTCACTGCCAAGACCCACATCAGGGACCTTCTTCCTGTTTTCTTGCAGGAGTATTATATTTTCCAGTCTTACATTTAAGTCTTTAATCCATTCAGAGTTAATTTTGTGAGTGGTGTAAGATAGGGGTCTAGTTTCATTCTTTTGCATGCAAATATTCAATTTCCCCAGCACCATTTACCAAAGAGACTATCTTCTTTCCATTGATTATTCTTGGTTCCATTGAAAAATTAGTTGACTAAATGCTTGGGTTTCTTTCTGGGCTCTTGATTCTGTAACATTGGTCTATTTCTGTTTTTATGCCAGCACCACAGTTTTGATTACTATAGCCTTATAACATAGCTTGAAATCATAAAGTGTGATGCCTGCTTTGTTCTCCTTCTTTCTAAGGATTGCTTTGGTTATTTTGAGGACTTCTGCGACTCCATATAAATTTTAGGATTGTTTTTTTCTACCCTTGTAAAAAATGTTGCTGGAGTCTTGATAAGGATTGCATTGAATCTATAGAGGGCTTTGGGTAGTATGGACATTTCTACAGTAATAATTCTACCAATTTATTTACATAGAATATCTTTCCATTTACTGGTCTTTGATTTCTTTCATCAGTGTCTTGTACTTTTCAGTGTAGAGATCTTTTCACCTACTTGGTTAAATTTATTCTTAAGTATTTTACTGTATTTGATGCTATAGTAAATGGGATCATTTTATTTACCTTTCAGATAAATAATAGTGTATAAGAACACTACTGATTTTTTTTCTTTAAGTTTTGGGGGGAAACAATTGTTAGTAAAGTTACATAGATTTCAATTACATAGATGTACAATGTACATAGGTGTACTATTCTGTAATACATTAACTATATCTCACATTGTGTGTTCACCACCCAGTCAGTTCTCTTTCCATCACCATGTATTAAACCCCATTTGCCCTCTTCTATAACTCCCCTCCACCCTTGCCATCTGGGAACCCTGAAACAATTGCCTATGTCTATCAGTTTTTTTGTTTTTTTTTAAAGATTTTATTGGGGGAGGGGAACAGGACTTTATTGGGGAACAGTGTGTACTTCCAGGACTTTTTTCCAATTCAAGTTGTTGTCCTTTCACTCTTAGTTGTGGAGGGCGCAACTCATCTCCAGGTCCAGTTCCCGTTTCTAGTTGCAGGGGGCACAGCCCACCATCCCTTGCGGGACTCAAACCGGCAACCTTGTGGTTGAGAGGACACACTCCAACCAACTGAGCCACCTTGGAGCTCGGCAGCAGTTCAGTTCAAGGTGCCGTGTTCAATCTTACTTGCAGGGGGCACTGCCCACCATCCCTTGTGGGACTCAAGGAACTGAACTGGCAACCTTGTGGTTGAGAGCCCATGCTCCAACCAACTGGGCCATCTGGGAGGCAGCTCAACCTCAAGGTGCCGTGTTCAATCTTAGTTGCAGGGGGCGGAGCTCACCATCCCTTGCAGGACTCGAGGAGTTGAACGGGCAACCTTGTGGTTGAGAGCCCACTGGCCCATGTGGGAATCGAACTGGCAGCCTTCAGAGTTAGGAGCATGGAGCTCTAACCGCCTGAGCCACCAGGCCGGCCCCTATATCTACGAGTTTTTGTGCTTTCAGTTCTTTGTCTTGTTCTTTTGTTGTTTGCTGATTATATACAACATATCAGTGAAATCATATGGTTCTCTAGTTTTTCTGTCTGACTTATTTTGCTTAGCATTATAATCTCAAAATCCATCCATGTTGTCACAAATGGTATTATTTCATCTTTTCTTACCGCAAAATAGTATTCTATTGTGTGTATATACCACAACTTCTTTATCCATTCCTCTATCGAAATATTTAGGTTGTTTCTATGACTTGGCTGTAAATAAAGCTGCAATGAACATTGACGCACACATGTCTTCATTTCATGGACAAATGTTTCCAAACTTTTTGGGTAGATACACAGGAGAGGGATTGCTGGGTCATATGGTAATTCTATTTGTAATTTTTTGAGGAACTGCCACACTGCCTTCCATAGCAGCTGCACCATCTGCATTCCTGCCAACAGTGCATGAGGGTTCCTTTTTCTCCACAGCCTCTCCAACACTTAATATTTGTGTTGTTGATGACAGCCATTCTAACTGGGATAAGGTGATATCTCATTGTGTGTGTTTTTTTGTTTTGTCTTTTTTAATTTATTGGGGTGACAATTGTTAGGAAAATTATATAGATTTCAGGTGTACAATTCTGTATTACATCATCTATAAATCCCATTGTGTGTTCACCACCCAGAGTCAATTCTCCTTCCATCACCATATATTTGATCCCCCTTACCCTCATCTCCCACCCCCCCACCCCCCTTACCCTCTGGCAACCACTAAACTATTGTCTGTGTCTATGAGTTTCTGTTTCTCATTTGTTTGTCTTGTTCTTTTGTTGTTTTGGGTTTATATGCCACATATCAGAGAAATCACATGGTTCTCTGCTTTTTCTGTCTGACTTATTTCGCTCAGCATTACACTCTCAAGATCCATCCATGTTGTCACAAATGATCCTATATCATCTTTTCTTACCGCCGAACAGTATTCCATTGTGTATATATACCACAACTTCTTTATCCATTCATCTATCGAAGGACATTTTGGCTGTTTCCATGTCTTGGCCACCGTAAACAAAGCTGCAATGAACATTGGAACACACGTGTCTTTATCTATAAATGTTTTCAGATTTTTGGGGTAGATACCCAGGAGAGGGATTGCTCGGTCATATGGCAATTCTATTCGTAATTTTTTGAGGAACCTCCACACTGCCTTCCATAACGGCTGTACTAGTCTGCATTCCCGCCAACAGTGTATGAGGGTTCCTTTTTCTCCACAGCCTCTCCAACATTTGTTACTATTTGTCTTGTTGATGATAGCCATTCTGACTGGGGTGAGGTGATATCTCATTGTGGTTTTTATTTGCATTTCTCTGGTGATTAGTGATGTTGAGCATTTTTTCATACATCTATTTGGCATTTGTCTGTCCTTGTTGGAGAAATGTCTCTGCAGGTCCTCCGCCCATTTTTCAATTGGGTTGTTAGTGTTTTTGTTGTTGAGTTGTATGAGTTCCTTGTATATTTTGGATATTAGCTGCTTATAAAAGGCGTTGTTTGCAAAAAAAACTCCCATTCAGTTGGCTGACTCTTTATTTGTCGATGGTTTCTTTTGCTGTGCAGAAGAAGCTTTTAAGTTTGATATAGTCCCATTCATTCATTTTAGCTTTTACTTCCATTTCCTTCAGAGTTAAATTCATATAATGCTCACTGAACCCAAGGTCTACATGTTTAGTACCTAACTTTTATTTTATGCAGTTTACTGTTTCAGGTCTTCTGCTTAAGTCTTTGATCCATTTTGAATTACTTTTGGTACATGGTGACAGATAGCAGTCCAGTTTCATTCTTCTCCATGTGGCTTTCCAATTGTGCCAGCACCATTTACTGAAGAAGCTGCCTTTGCTCCATTGTATGTTTTTTGCTTCTTTATCAAAAATTATCTGTCTATATTTATGTGGTTTTATTTCTCGGTTCTCAATTCTATTCCATTGTTCCACGTGTCTCTTTTTCTACCAAAACCATGCTGTTTTCATTATTGTTGCCCTGTAGTACCAGCTAAAGTCAGGTAGTGTGACACCTCCGGCATTGTTCTTTTTTCTTGGTATTGCTTTGGCTATTCAGGGTCTTTTGGGGTTCCACACACATCTGATGATTTGTTGTTCCATTTCTTTAAAAAATGCCATTGGGATCTTGATGGGATTGCTTATCTGTACATTGCTTTGGGTAATACAGCCATTTTAACTATGTTGATTTTTCCATTCCACAAGCAAAAGAATGTCTTTTCATTTCGTGGTGTCTTCTTCACTTTCTTTTAAAAATGTCTTACAATTTTCAGCATATACATCTTTCACATCCTTGGCTAAGTTTATTCCTAGGTATTTTATTCTTTTGCTGCAATTGCAAAAGGAATTGGTCTTTTTAATTTCTTTTTCTGAGATTTCCTTTTTAGTATAAAGGAATGCGATGGACTTTTGTACGTTGATTTTGTAGTCAGCAACTTTACTGTATTCATTCATATTTCTCATAGCTTTTTGGTGGCGTCTTTAGGGTTTTCTATATAGATCATCATGTCATCAGCACAGAGTGACCATTTAACGTCTTCATTCCCAATTAGAATGCCTTTTATTTCTTTCTCTTGCCTGACTGCTCTGGCAAGGACTTCCAAAACTGTTCAAAAGCAGAAGTGATAGGGAACAGCCTTGTCATGTTCCTGAACGTAGAGCAAAGGGCTTCAGTTTCTCACTGTTAATTATGATATTGACTGAGGGTTTGACATATATGGCCTTTATTATGTTAAGGTATTTTACTTCTATACCTATTTTATTAAGAGTTTTAATCATAAATGGATGCTGTATCTTGTCAAACGCTTTTTCTGCATCAACTGATATAATCACGTGGTTTTTTTCCAATATTTTGTTTATGTGATGTGTCACATTGATGGATTTCCATATGTTGAACCATCCTTATGCCCCAGGGATGCACCCCACTTGGTCATCATGAATCATCTTTTTAATGTATTGTTGCATTCTATTTACTAGAATTTTGTTTAGGATTTTGGACTCTGTATACATCAGAGATATTGGTCTGTAGTTTTCTTTTTTTCTGTTGTCCTCACCAGGTTTGGGTATCAGGGTAATGTTGGCCTTATCAAATGAGTTAGGGAGTAGTGTCTCTTCTTCAATTTTTTGGAACAGTTTGAGCAGGATTGGTATTAGATCCTCTTTGAAGGTTTGATAGAATTCACTAGTGAAGCCATCTGGTCCCAACTTTTGCTTTTGGGAAGGTTTTCGATGACTGATTCCATTTCCTTACTGGTGATCGGTCTGTTTAGATTTTCCAGTTCTTCAAGGTTCAGCCTAGAAAGGCTATATGTTTCTAAGAACTTGTCCATTTCTTCCAGGTTATTGAATTTGGTGGCATAAAGTCCTTCACAGTATTCTTGGATGATCCTTTGTATTTCTGTGGTGTCCGTGATAACTTCCCCTTTTTCATTTCTGCTTTTATTAGTGTCCTCTCTCTTTTTATCCTACTGAGCCTACCCAAGGGCTTCTCAATTTTGTTAATCTTTTCAAAGAACCAGCTCTTTGTCACATTAATTCTTTCTGTTTACTTTTTGTTCTTCATTTCATTTAGTTCTGCTCTGATTTTTATTATTTCCTTTCTTCTTCTGACCTTGGGTTTCATTTTTCTTCTTTTTCTAGTTCTTTAAGTTGTAACATGCAGTTATTTATTTGGGATTTTTCTTGTTTCTTGAGATAGGCCTGTAATGATATAAATTTCCCTCTGAAAACTGCTTTTTCTGCATCCCAAACATTTTGGTAGGATGTATTTTCATTCTCATTTGTTTCTATGTATCTTTTGATCTCTCCTCTTATTTCTTCTTTCACCTGGTCATTCTTTAAAAGTATGTTGTTTAATCTCCACGTATTTGTAGTTTTTCCTGCTTTCTTTTGCAGTTGATATCCAATTCCAAAGCCTTGTGATCAGAGAATATGCTTGGTATGATTTCAATCTTCTTAAATTTGCTAAGGCTAGTTTTATGTCCCAATATATGCTCTATCCTTGAGAATGTTCCATGTACACTAGAAAAAAATATGTAGTCTGGACTGCTTGCGAAAAATGGCGGCGTGAGGTGAGCCTCTGTAAAGCTCCCCTGGAATTTACAACGAATCGAACAACAAAAACTCCACAAAGGACTCCCTGCACAACAGACAGGCAAGACGAAGAGGCCCACTACCGACTGAAATCACCTACAGGTGGGAGATTCGCGCGAGTGGAGGGAGGAGGAAAGGGAGACGTGCGCGGAGACGGAGCCGCGCGGGCGCAGGACGCAGACCCAGCTCAGTGCGCCGAGCTCGCTGCTTCCCGGAACTACCGCAGCTGTGAGTGAGGGAAGAACTCGGACTGCTAGAGCTCCGCTTGTGGCCCACAGGGCTGAGGGGACAGCATATACCATGGCTGAACCCAACGCTCACAGCAGAGACCTCGGAGAAAAGACTGAGGGAAAAAGGCTGAAAACGGTGCTTTAAGCCCGCACTGCCGAGCAGAGAACGGAGCCTTAGGCACTGAGACTAGCCGCCCCCTCCGACCCCTCCCAGAGCTCGCCCCGCCCCCACCTGCCCGGTGCTAGAAGCGAAACAGTAGCCGTGTCAGATCAAAACAACAGAAAATCTGCTGTTTTGAGAACTGTGGGCCGCAGACACAAATTCACAGCCCAACTAGTTCCGGCAAAGGGGAGGGAGCCGTGGAAGCAGGACCGGCTGTGGTGGTGGTTGCCGCCATTGCTCTGGGCCACCTCTCACAACTGCTCTGCCATTGCTCTGACCCCACCTATCTGGGTGGATCCCTGCAGGAGTAAACAGAACTGCTGAAACATACGGGCTCTGAATCAGGAGCTGGAAGAGCTTTGGAACATCAAAAGCTCTCCGCATACCCACTGGGACACTGTGCCCTGTGACCTAGACGAACTATTAACAGAGGAGAAGCCCGTCTCCCAGGGAATCCCCCCATTGTGTGAGAAGCAGGAATAGTGCAGAGAAAACAGCACTACCGTGTGGGACAAGAAAAATAAATTGCAGTTGGAGAAATAATAAGACATTCTACCAACAAGTACTGGAAAACAAAAGAAAGACCTCTTCCTATCAACCTGTTGCAGAAGTCACTCCTGTAGATGTCTAGGAAGAGAAATAGTAAACCAGTAATCGCCATGAATAACCAAGGCAACAAGATAGCTCAGAAAGAAAGTGAAAAATCTCCAGAGAAGGCACTTAAAGATACAGAAATATGTGACTTAAGTGACAGAGAATTCAAGATTGCAGTTCTGAAAAAACTCAACGAGATACAAGAAAACACAGATAGGCAGTTAAATGAACTCAGAAACTCAATCAAAGAACAGCATGAGCATTTTACGAAAGAGATTGAAATCTTAAAAAAGAACCAAATAGAATTTCTGGAGATTAAGAACTCAATAGAAGAAATTAAGAATGAAATAACCAGCTTAGGTAGTAGAGTTGACCAGATGGAGGAAAGAATCAGTGACATCGAAGATAGAAACCTGGAAATGACACAGAAGAAGAATGAGACTTGAGACTTAAAAGAAATGAAAGAACTCTACAAGAACTTTCTGACTCCATCAGAAAGAGCAATATAAGAATAATGGGCATACCAGAAGGAGAAGAAAGAGAGAAGGAACAGAGAATATATTCAAACAAATTGTCGATGAGAACTTCCCAAATTTGTGGACAGAACTGGACCCTCGAATCCAAGAAGCAAATAGAACACCTAGTTACCTCAATCCCAACAGGCCTTCTCCAAGGCACATTGTATTGAAGCTGTCTAAAATCAACGACAAAGAAAGAATCCTCAAGGCAGCCAGGGAAAAGAAGGCGGTAACTTACAAAGGAAAGCCCATTAGATTATCATCAGATTTTTCAGCAGAAACTCTACAAGCCAGGAGGAGTGGAACCAAATATTCAAACTATTGAAAGAGAGAAATCATGAGCCAAGAATAATATATCCAGCAAAGATATCCTTTAGATATGAAGGAGGAATAAAGACCTTTCCAGACATACAGAAGCTGAGGAATTTTCTAATACACGACCTGCACTACAAGAAATACTAAAGGAGGCTATTCGACCACCATCAACAGGGACAATTTGTGGCAACCAAAACTCAAAAAGGGGAGAGTAAAGGCCTGAACGGAATATGGGAATGGAGAAAGTAAGCGTGCTGAAGAAAATGGAATACTCTAAATATCAAACTTTCTTTTACATAAACTTAAGGGTAACCACTCAAAATAACGAAGAACTGAAATATATACTGAAATAAAAGAAGAAACAGAGGAAACATCATAGAATACCACCACACAGAAATAATAGACAACAACAAAAAGGCAAAGAAACAATGGAGACACAGCCTTACCAGAAAACTAAAGATAGAATGACAGGAAATCCTCACATATCAATAATCACCCTAAATGTAAATGGACTGAACTCACCAATAAAAAGTCACAGAGTAGCAGATTGGATCAAAAAACTAAACCCAATCATATGCTGTCTCCAAGAGACACATCTCAGCTACAAGGACAAGCATAGACTCAAAGTGAAAGGGTGGAAATTGACACTCCAAGCAAATGGTACCCAGAGAAAATCAGGTGTAGCCATAATGATATCAGATGAAACAGACTTCAAGGTGAAAAAGATAACAAGAGACAAAGATGGACATTTCATAATGGTGAAGGGGACTGTACAACAAGAAGACATAACAGTCATCAATATTTATGCCCCCAATCAGGGAGCACCGAAATACACCAAGCAACTACTAACAGAACTAAAGGGAGAAATTGACCAAAACACAATTATACTAGGGGACTTAAATACATCATTGACAGCTATGGATAGATCATCCAAACAGAAAATAAATAACGAAATAGTAGCCCTAAATGACACATTAGATGAAATGGACATAATTGACATTTATAGAGCACTTCATCCTAAAACATCAGACTATACATTCTTTTCTAGTGTACATGGAACATTCTCAAGGATAGACCATATATTGGGACATAAAATCAGTCTCAACAAATTTAAGAAGATTGAAATCATACCATGCATATTCTCTGATCACAAGGCTTTGAAATTGGATATCAACTGTAAAAAGAAAGCGGAAAAACACAAATACATGGAGATTAAACAACATACTTTTAAAGAAGGACTGGGTCAAAGAAGAAATTAGAGGAGAGATCAAAAGATACATAGAAACAAATGACAATGAAAATACATCCTACCAAAATTTTTGGGATGCAGCGAAAGCAGTTTTAAGAGGAAATTTATCTCATTACAGGCCTATCTCAAGAAACAAGAAAACTCCCAAATAAATAACCTCATGTTACACCTTAAAGAACTAGAAAAAGAAGAACAAGTAAAACCCAAGGTCAGCAGAAGAAAGGAAATAACAAAAATTAGAGCAGAACTAAATGAAATAGAGAACAAAAAGACAATAGAAAAAATTAATGTGACAAAGAGCTGGTTCTTTGAAAAGATTAACAAAATTGACAAACCCTTGGCTAGACTTACTAAGATAAAAGAGAAGACACTGATTAACAAAATCAGAAACGTAAAAGGGAAGTTATCACGGACACCACAGAAATACAAAGGATCATCCAAGAATACTATGAAGGACTATATGCCACCAAATTCAACAACCTAGAAGAAATGGACAAGTTCTTAGAAACATATAGCCTTCAAGGCTGAACCATGAAGAACTGGAAAATCTAAACAGACCGATCACCAGTGAAATTGAATCAGTCATCCAAAACCTTCCCAAAAGCAAAAGTCCGGGACCAGATGGCTTCACTAGTGAATTCTACCAAACCTTCAAAGAGGATCTAATACCAATTCTGCACAAACTCTTCCAAAAATTGAAGAAGAGACAGTACTCCCTAACTCATTTTATGAGGCCAACATTACCCTGATACCAAAACCTGGTAAGGACAGCACAAAAAAGAAAACTACAGACCAATATCTCTAATGAATACCGATGCAAAAATCCTAAATAAAATTCTAGCAAATCGAATACAACAATGCATTAAAAGATTATTCATCACGACCAAGTGGGGTTCATCCCGGGGCACAAGGATGGTTCAACATCAAATCCATCAATGTGATACATCACATAAACAAAATAAAGGACAAAAATCATATGATTATATCAATTGATGCAGAAAAAGCATTTGACAAGATACAACATCCATTTATGATTAAAACACTTAATAAAATGGGTATAGAAGGAAAATACCTTAACATAATAAAGGCCATATATGACAAGCCCTCTGCTAATCTCATAATTAATGGAGAAAAACTGAAGCCCTTTGCTCTACGTTCAGGAACACGACAGGGATGTCCCCTATCACCTCTGCTTTTCAACATAGTGTTGGAAGTCCTTGCCAGAGCAATCAGGCAAGAGAAAGAAATAAAAGGCATCCAAATTGGGAATGAAGAAGTTAAATTATCACTCTTTGCAGATGACATGATGCTATATATAGAAAACCCTAAAGACTCCACCAAAAAGCTATTAGAAACAATCAACGAATACAGTAAAGTTACTGGCTACAAAATCAACGCACAAAAGTCCATTGCCTTCCTATATACTAACAATGAAAGCTCAGAAAAAGAAATACAAAAAACAATTCCTTTTGCAATTGCAACAAAAAGAATAAAATACCTAGGAATAAACTTAACCAAGGATGTGAAAGACCTATATGCTGAAAACTATAAGACATTTTAGAAAGAAATTGAAGAAGACACAAAGAAATGGAAAGACATTCCGTGCTCATGGATTGGAAGAATCAACATAGTTAAAATGGCCATATTACCCAAAGCAATATACAGATTCAATGCAATCCCCATCAAAATCCCAATGGCATATTTTAAAGAAATAGAACAAAAAATCATCAGATTTGTTTGGAACCACAAAAGACCCGAATAGCCAAAGCAATCTTAAGAAAAAGAACAATAATGGAGGTATCACACTTCCTGACTTTGGCTTGTACTACAGGGCTACAATAATCAAAACAGCATGGTATTGGCAGAAAAACAGACACATAGACCAATGGAATAGAATTGAGAACCCAGAAATAAAACCACATAAATATGGACAGATAATTTTTGACAAAGAAGCTAAAACATACAATGGAGCAAAGACAGCCTCTTCAATAAATGGTGCTGGGAGAATTGGATAGCCACGTGCAAAAGAATGAAACTGGACTGCTATTTGTCACCATGTACCAAAGTTAATTCAAAATGGATCAAAGACTTAAGCATAAGACCTGACACAATAAACTGCATAGAAGAAAACATAGGTACTAAACTTATGGACCTTGGGTTCAAAGAGCATTTTATGAACTTGACTCCAAAGGCAATGGAAGTAAAAGCTAAAATAAACGAATGGGACTATATGAAACTTAAAAGCTTCTGCACAGCAAAAGAAACCATTGACAAAATAAAGAGGCCACCAACTGAATGGGAGAAGATTTTTGCAAACAGTGCCTCCGATAAGGGGCTAGTATCCAGAATATACAAGGAACTCATGCAACTCAACAACAAAAAACAAACAACCCAATTGAAAAATGGGCAGAGGACTTGAAGAGACATTTCTCCAAAGAGGACATACAAATGGCAAATAGACATATGAAAAAATGCTCAACATCACTAATCATCAGAGAAATGCAAATCAAAACCACAATGAGATATCACCTCACCCCAGTCAGAATGGCTATCATCAACAAGACAAATAGTAACAAATGTTGGAGAGGCTGTGGAGAAAAGGAACCCTCATACACTGTTGGTGGGAATGCAGACTGGTGCAGCCGTTATGGAAGGCAGTGTGGAGGTTCCTCAAAGAATTACGAATAGAATTGCCATATGACCCAGCAATCCCTCTCCTGGGTATCTACCCAAAAATCTGAAAACATTTAGAGATAAAGACACGTGTGCTCCAATGTTCATTGCAGCTTTGTTTACGTGGCCAAGACATGGAAACAACCAAAATGTCCTTCGATAGATGAATGGATAAAGAAGTTGTGGTATATATACACAATGGAATACTATTCGCAGTAAGAAAAGATGATATAGGAACATTTGTGACAACATGGATGGATCTTGAGAGAGTAATGCTGAGCGAAACAAGTCAGACAGAAAAAGCAGAGAACCATGTGATTTCACTGATATGTGGTATATAAACCAAAAACAACAAAAGAACAAGACAAACAAATGAGAAACAGAAACTCATAGACACAGACAATAGTTTAGTGGTTGCCAGAGGGTAAGGGGTCGGGGGGTGGGGGGTGGGAGATGAGGGTAAGGGGGATCGAATATATGGTGATGGAAGGAGAACTGACTCTGGGTGATGAACACACAATGGGATTTATAGATGATGTAATACAGAATTGTACACCTGAAATCTATGTAATTTTACTAACAATTGTCACCCCAATAAATTTAATAAAATAAAATTAAAAAAAAAAAAAATATGTAGTCTGACGTTCTAGGATGAAGTGCTCTATAAATGACATTTCATCGAATGTGTCATTTAGAGCTGCTGTTTCTTTCTTTTCTGTTTGATCTATCCATAACTGTCAATGACGCATTTAGGTCCCCTAGTATAACTGTGTTTTGGTCAATTTCTCCCTTTAGTTCTGTTAGTAGTTGCTTGGTATATTTCGATGCTCCCTGATTGGGGCCATAAATATTGCTGACTCTTATGTCTTCTTGTTGTATAGTCCCATTTACCATTATGAAATGTCCATCTTTGCCTCTTGTTACCTTTTTCACCCTGAAGTCTATTTCATCTGATATCAGTTAGGCTACACCTGATTTTCTCCGGATACCGTTTGCTTGGAGTGTCAATTTCCACCATTTCACTTTGAGTTTATGTTTGTCCTTGTAGCTGAGATGTGTCTCTTGGAGGCAGCATATGGTTGGGTTTAGTTTTTTGATCCAATCTGCTACTCTGTGCCTTTTTATTTGTGAGTTCAGTCCATTGACATTTAGGGTGATTATTGTTATGTGAGGATTTCCTATTATTCTACCATTAGTTTCCTGGTAACACTGTGTGTCCATTGTTTCTTTGCCTTTTTGTTGTTGTCTATTATTTCTGTGAGGTCGTATTCTATGATTTTTCCCTCTGTTTCTTCTTTTATTACGTTACATATTTCAGTTCTGGAGTTTTTTTGAGTGGTTACCATGATATTTATGAAAAAGAAAGTTTCATATTTAGAATATTCCGTTTTGTTCAGCATTCTTACCTTTTTCCATTCCCATATTCCGGTTCAGGCCTTTACTCTCCCCCCTTTGTTTTGGTTGCTACAAATTATCCCTATTGTTGCTGGTCCAATAGGCTCCTTCAGTATTTCTTGTAGTGCAGGTCGTGTGTTAGAAAATTCCCTCAGCTTCTGTATGTCTGGAAAGGTCTTTATTCCTCCTTCATATCTAAAGGATATCTTTGCTGGATATATTATTCTTGGCTCATAATTTCTCTTTCAATAGTTTAAATATTTGTTTCCACTCCCTCCTGGCTTGTAGAGTTTCTGCTGAAAAATCTGATAATAATCTAATGGGCTTTCCTTTGTAGGTTACCGTCTTCTTTTCCCTGGCTGCCTTGAGGATTCTTTCTTTGTCACTGATTTTTGACAGCTTCAGTACAATGTGCCTTGAGGAGAGGGCCTGTGTCCCAGGAGGATGTCATATCTTAGCAACCATGTCAGTATCTGCCATGCCCACAATTGAGGTCTGAGCTCTTTACCACAGTTAAGAAGCAGAGAATTCATGCCTTTTGCTTCCTCATTCACTGGGCCTGTGATGCCCCGTTGCAAGCTATAACTCAGGGCACCACATTTCACAAGTGAGAAGGGAGGTATACACCTGTGCTTGCCCAAACTGTTCCTAGCAGGCCCTCCCCTTACTCCTAACTGGAGGTCCAGGGGACAGCTTCCAGGCTTCCAGGTCTCACCCTTCCACTGGAGGCCCAGCTCTGCTTTCTCCCTTCTAGGTCCCCATCACTAAGCACTGCTATCCAGGCTCCTCTTACTGTCTACCAACACTCGTGCTCATCTTACTGTCTACCAACACTCGTGCTCATCTTAGAGAATATCCATGTGAGTTCCAGGCGGCTGCCATGGAAAACACCCACATAGTCACCCCCAAGGCATGAGAAATAACAAGGGCCCGGGAGACCTCGGTCCTTGCTTTGGGACCCCCTCCCCGAGAGTATACCTAGCCCAGGAGCTCAAGCTTGCCGTCATGAATGCACAAGCAGTTTTTCCCTACCCTCTTCCTGTCTGAGGTGGACCAAAAGGAGAGACCTCCTGGAACAAAATGGGGAAGACCGTCTTTACCTTTTTTGGCTCGGAGCACTCGCCCTAGCCTCTGAGCCTCCTGTCGCCGGGAGCCACCATGAGATGAGATCTGAATGAGAACATTTGCTTCTGGGAGATCAAATGATGTATCACCCACCTATAGAAATGAAGCAGCTATGTGTCTGGGAAGGTTTTTACATATGAGACAAAAAGAAAAAAAATTCATTCAACTGGCCTCAAATTTCAAATTTCAATTTAGAAAAACAATCACCATCCTCTTCTCTCTGTACCATGGTCTTTTGGAGGCAGGAGGCCTCCAAAGTGTGAATTCTCCTGAGAGCTGCCCTAAAGCTGTCAGGAGCCACAGTCACCACCATCTGTCTCAGCCACATTTCCAGTGTGGCTAGGGGCCCAAAGACAAGAGGACCCTATCAACAGAGGCTCTGTCAGTGATTCTTACTTTTTGCTATAGAATTAGGACTGCAGAAAACCATCCACACTATTAACTGGAGACCAGCAGCACATGTCAGACACATGACCTAGTGGGGGCCACTGCCTGCACTGGGTTGGATTCTGACTGGGAAGCTGCCTCAGCTTGGGGGCTCCAACCATCTAGGTTCCCCCACAGACGTCAAAGTTTGGTGCTGATAGACACAGCCATGATTACCTGAGGTAAACCTCATTTCTTTTGGACTCTGGGTCTGTTTTAATCTGAATGACTATTCTAAACAGTTGGGCCACAGCTTCTAATTGCAAATTAGAACCATCACCAAGCTGGCCGCATACAAGTTTGCACTGTGCTTAGCTTCACCACCACCAAGGCTCACCGGGAGCCTGGGCAAAGGCTGCCCATGACCCACAGGAATCTCCCAGCTCCACAAAAAGAACCTCATCCAAATACCTACTTCTGCCAAAGTAGGTAATGAACTTTTATCCTTTTTATAAAGTAAATACAACTTAAACTTCCTGTACGCCAAAAAGAGGTGGGAAAAACTTTAGTCAAGCAAAAGGACTTTATAGATTATGCATAATACATAAAACCCTAAATCTGCTTGTTCCATTCCCCAGATACTGAACATGTGAAAATGTAAACTGACACATGATGCTCCTTCAACAAACACCAATTCACTGCCCAGAAATTATCCAGTGTCTCCCAGATCCTGGGGTTGTTGGTAACTCACCACCACCCTGCATGCCACACGGACCTTAGATATGAAGATGGTGTTGATTTTGGGATTGTGCTTGAAATTCTGCAGAATCTGCATCCTTTCTCCCTGGGAGGTAGGACCATAGATATAGGGTCTAGAGAAGAACAAAGCTGTATTAGGAAGACCAAAGTATCATTTCTCGATCATCCTGAAAAACACATCGGGGAAAAAGAGCTCCTACAAAGTTCTCTCTCCCAGGAAGTCCCCTACTGTGCAAGAATATCAGGAGACCCATAAAAATGAGTGGCAATACGCCCTCCCAACCCCTCTTCCAACACACACACACAGACGCACACACACACACACTTCATCCCCTCCCCACTGAGCTGAGGTTCAAATTACCATTCCCTTTGGGATTCCCTTCTTTACATTTTTGTTTTTGGACTGTGCTCTTTCCTGCTTCAACGCCTTTAGCTCTAAGCTCAGCATCTATAAAAAGAGAATCCTCCAGATTTCATGAAGCCCAATGGGAGTGGCAAAGGCAATATTATTTGCAAACAAGTTTGGAAGCAACTGTTTCCTAATGACACAGGCATTCCTCAAGGCAGGAGTACAAAGGAACAAACTTTTCCCCACTGACCTCCTATAACACTAAGTTCACAACTCTTTAATTCCCAGCTCTCTGCCAAAGGGCACAACCCTATCTGATGGCCTCACTGGTCATCACCTCTTGGCACCTGGCAATGCCATTCTTCTGCCATTCATGGAATGACCTGGTTTCTGTAACTTCTCAGGGGTGATAACAGTGATTATGACGATGACAATGAAGAGAACAGCTATCAGGTCTACAGGTCCCATCCACACCAAACAGTGTCCAGGGAAGGATCAGAAGGCTCAAGTTTTGATCCTCCACACTACGCTTCCCACCAGTGTGCCAGAAACTGCTAACGGATGTACCTGAAATAGCAAACCCATTGCCTGTGGGGAAGTTGGGCAGGACCTTGGGATAGCTGGACACAAAAGGCTGATGTCCTCCTCAGTCACCCCAACCACTGCAAGCCTATTACACGAGTGTTCAGGACACCACACTAATCTTATTATTTTCTATGTGTCTTATGCTATGAAAAAGGTTGGGAAACTCCACTCTTCAGAAGAGCCTGTCTCTCGATATCCAGGTTTTTAGGTGTTTTTTCTCCCCCCCATCATCAGGAGAACACAACAGAGCCCTCAGTTTCTGAAGGTTTCCCACACAGGAAATGAAACAGAAGACGAACCATTCTTCAGAAGAGCACCTAACATCTGTTGAACACCTACTAGATGATAGGCACATGGATCTTCTGAGGTGGGTGGTGGAAAGTGCACCTGACAGAGCAAGAGGAGGCTGAGACAGGTGAACACTACTCTCGAGGTCACATAGCTAAGAGGAGTTGCTGGGAGTCACACCCAGCATGTCCGACTCCAAAGTAGGTGTCCCAGCCACTGCCTTACATACCACATCACCTAACAGGCCCTCCTGTGAAGTACTTGAGTGACACCTATTCCTTCTTATTAAGACAGGGAGGAACCCCAAGCTCAGAGACTCCCTGCTGCACAGGATCCACAGGATCATTTTAAAGCAAGAAAACAAGACAGAGAAGAACACTTCTTACATTTATAGGCCAGAGGTACACAAAACAAAGGTAAGTAAAAGCTGTAATGATCTTTCCGGCATCCATGAGACTGCCACGACCTGCTGCCCTTCACTATGCCAGACAGGCTCAGATTCCACAATGCTGGTAAAATCGGTGTCCCTGACCAGGCAGATACTCAGGAGGCTAAAACCAAGGGACAAGCCTCAGGTGTGTTCAAATGTAGGTGTGGGGACGAAACCTGAGGAAGAAGGCTCCAGGAAGAATCTGGACAGAGTACTAAAATCGGGGGTGCAGTGAGGGTGCTAAGGAGGGAATATGACAGAGTAAATATACGCACTGTCTTATTGCCCTCTCGAATTGACACTAATGTGGCAGTAAAGGACTGAAAAGACACAAATCCATTTCCAGTCAAGATTGCAGAGTAGGTCCACGCTGTGCTCACCTCCTATCAGGACATCAATTACAACGGAATTACAGAACAACCATCACTTAGAATCACCTGAAGTCTAGCTGAACCAAAGCACTACAATTACAGACATACAGAAGAAACCACCTCAAGACTGGGAGGAGGGGCAGAGACACAGAACAGTCTGGTCCCACACCCGCATGTCACCATTAAAAATCGGTATGGATGTCTCAGCTGTGGAGGTTCCCCCCAGAAAAGAGAAGGGTTCCCACCACATACCAGGCTCCCTAGCCCAGGGTTCCAGTGCTCGGAAGAAAAGTCCCCACACTTCTCACTGTGAAAACCAGTGGATATTGTGGCTGAGTGAGACAGAGGGCAGCTGGAGTCCCAGGCCCACCTCTTAAAGGGCCCGTGTACAAACTTACTTGCTGACGGACTCACTCACTCCGAACTACAATGCTGGGGCAGTAGCTCAAAAGGTGACAAGGACACACGGGAAGGAACTGAACAACCTGGCTTTAGTGAGGGCTAAAGGGGAAGCTTTCTTTAAGATGGAAGAGATGGCAGGAGTCATTGTTTTTTTGTTCAGCCCTCTCCTCTCCCGGTATGCAGATGCAGGCAGACCCCATATCTGAGTCTCCATTAAACTGGCTATCACCTTTCATCTGTCCTGCCCTAGTGATTCCAGGAGACCCCACTCCACCCAACTTTTGGGCAGCCCATGCCACTTCCAGTGGCTTTTCCGTACAATCTGTTTTAGCTCATGCTGCTAACTTTCCTAAAAATCTCTCAAAGGTTCGCAAAACCCAAACAAGCAGCATCTGGCTTCAGCATGACCCATACCTGTGGTGAGCAGCCCTAAGCCGGGCACTAGCAACAGGCAGACTTGCTTCTCAGATTAGGCTCTCGAGGCACCTCTATGCCCAGTGTGGGCAGTGGCCATCTGCGGGTTGCTATGTGGCTCATACCAGGTGGCCTCAGGCAGGGCACAGACTGCTGCTAAACTTGGCCTGCAGCAGGTTGCTCCCAGGAGTCTCCCGGGCTGGCACACTGGTGGCAACCTTCAGAATAAGCCAGAGAATCACCTGGCCGCATCCAACAATGAAACACCCAAAGAGCAAACGGCGCAGGCACCAGCACCCTGCTAAAGTGAACCCTGCTCTACCTGTAGTCAGCCCTTGCACTACAGCTGCTCCACTGTAGTCACGGCTAGTCCTCACAACCAATCAGCCTGAGGGCCAATCCCTCCCACTGACGTACGAACAGTGAGCAAGGCACAACTACAATAGGAGGGCACACAAAACCCATACAAGGGACACACACGGAGTACTCGGCTCTGGTGACAAGAAAGACTGTGCCACTGGGCCCCAAAGGACACCTACTACATAAGGCCACCTTGCCAACACTGGGAGACATAGCAGATTTATCTAATACATAGAAACAAACACAGGAGGCAGCCAAAATGGGGAGACAGAGAAACATGTCCCAAATAAAAGAACAAAACAGAGCTCCAGAAAAAGAGCTAACCAAAATGGAGACAAGCAATCTACCAGACAGGATGGGAAAAAGATAGTTCATGAAAATGGAAACAACAGCTGAGGTAGTAATGCTTATACCAGACAAAATAGACTTTAAATCAAAAACTATAACAAGAGACAAAGAAGGACCTGGTAATCCCACTTCTGGGTATTTATCTGAAGAAACCCAAAGTGCTATTTTGAGGGGACATGTGCATCCATATGTTCATTGCAGGATTGTTTAGAATGGCCAAGATGTGGAGGCAGCCTGGGTGTCTGTCAATAGAAGAACGGATAATGAGTAAGTGGTACACACGTACAATGGAATACTGCTCGGCCATAGATGGGAATGGGCTCTTGCCATCTGCGGCGGCATGGATGGACCTGGGGGGAAGGTGTTGTGCTGAGTGGAGTGTGTCAGACAGACAAAGACAGATGCAATGTGATTTTGCTTATATGCAGAATCTAAAGAACAAAAACCAAAACAGAAACAAACTCATAGATACAGAGAACATTTTGATAGTTTTCAGACTGGAGAGGGGTTGGGGGTGAGTGACAAAGGGGACGGGATTAAGAAGTGCAGATTGGCTGTTACACAGTAGTCATGGGGATGTAAAATACAGCATAAGAAATACAGTCAATAATGTTGTAATAACTATGTATGGGGTCAGATGGGTACTAGATTTGTTGGGGTGATAGATGGGAAGGGGTTGGGGGACAGGGTGAAAAAGGTGAAGTGATTAAGAAGTAGTTACAAAATTGGTAGTTACAAAACAGTCATGGGGCTGTAACTAAAACATGGAGAATACAGCCAGTAATATGGTAATAACTATGTACAGTGCCAGGTGGATACTAGATCACTTATTAAATTATACAAATGTCTAACCACTATGCTGTGCACCTGAAATTAATGTAATATTTAATGTCAAAATAAATAAATAAAGTGTGAAAAAGACGTAAACCCACAAGGGCAAAGATAACAGGAGAAGAAGTAACAGCAGAATAGGGGAGTAACACCAGGGAAGTCAAGAAGCAGATGGAGGCAAGCATGGTAAATGAGCTAGGGACTAGAGAAAGCAGAGCCCAAAGCTGGCAGGAGGGAAGGCCAACAGAAACCAGTGCACCTTCTATGCAGCACACAAGAGCATTTGGGAACTAGTCACCAGCTTCCTCTAAAGGAACGTGGTGAGGAGGCTGCAGACAGAGGACTGGCAGATGTGTGTATGAGGAATAGCAGCCAGGAGTACTTCCTTGCACCTGGAAAAAACCTAGAGGCTCACTTCCTGGACTCTGAGCAGCTCTGTACTTAGGGCTCTCAGGCACTGCTAAGGGCAGAGGCAATGAAAGTGAAGAATGAAGGGGACCCTCCCCCACCACATGAAAAATGAAGGGGACCCCCCACCACAAGAAGAATGAAGGGGATCCCCCACCACTTGAAGAATGAAGGGATCCCCGCACCACATGATGAAGGGGATCCCCCACACACATGCTGATAGCCAGGACACCAGAAGATACATGTCTGGAGAAACTGTCCCCCACAAGAGAAAAGACCCAGAGAGTTAGCACTTGGCAAGTTCTTAACAAATTGCCAGGTCCCTGCCCAGTCATGCCACGGTGAGGTGCACAGGTCCACAAACCCGCAAAGCTATGCAGGAAGGCCAATCGACTTTCTAGTGACCGGCTCTTAAACAAGAAAATACAACCAAGGGATACCAAAAATCCAAAGGGCTCTGAAGGTGAAACAATCAAAACAAACAAAAATTTGAAAAAAAGACAGACTGTGTAGGGAACAGAAGAAAGCTTTAAAAGCTTTAACAGCCGCCCCACCCAGAGAAGACACTGTACTCATGAAACAAGAACGGTTAGCAATAAAGAACACTTGGAAATTCACAAAAGCTTCAATAGAAGGGTTGGAAGACAAAAGGGTAAAAAATAGGAGAAAAAAGATCAATTTGGAGAAGCTGTTTAGAAGATATAATATCTTACCAGCAGGGATTCAAAAAAGAGAGACCAGAGAAAACAGCAGATGAGTAACAAAGAAAAGACAAACTCTTGACTGAAGCACATGAGTTTCCATACTGAAGGGGTCTACCGAGAGCCCACCACAAGAGGAATAAAAGACAACACTAGGAGACAATGTTTTGAAATCTCAAAAAAGAAAACAAAGATTCTGAAAGCTTCCTGAGAGGGGAGCACACAGGCACAAGCGATGACATGCAGAGAGGGAGGAGTCAGCAGGGCAGCCAGCTTCCCAGCAGCTGCACTGGGGTCCCGAGAGAAACGAGCTCTCCCTGTAACACTCGGAGGCCCAGCCAAACTACTGATCAAGTGTGATGCTGAATAAGGACATCTGCAAGCAAAGTCTTAAAAAATTTTCCTCCTACATGAGTTCTCTCCAGAATTTACTGGCGAATCAAGTCACTCATCAAAATGAGTGACCAAAAAGGAGGAAACGGGAGATACAGAAACAGGGGCGGGAGCACAGGGGATTCACAGGACGATGACAGAGGGGGGCCCAAAGATGATGGCTGGGCAGCATCTCTAGTCCTAGGGAGCAAGCAGGCCAGAGCGGAGCAGGACCAAGTGCGGCAGGGATCCTACCAGGGAAACAAAGAAGAAAGGGACTGAGAGACTAGCGGACAGGTCTGACCCTACTGAGAGGGAGTGTATGGCTGCATGAAGGGTCTGAAGAGGAGTAATTAAGTGGAGAGAAAACCAAACAAAAGCAATAATGAAGCAATTATTAACTCCAGAAAAAAACAAATGTTTACAAAAAAAGAACATGTAACCCTAGTACACTATATGCTTGGTTTGAACAATATTTACACCATAAAATAATGTAACACTGAATACTAACTTAACCCCAAACGTATTTGGGAACACAGGGGTCAAAGGAATGGTGTATGTAAGAGCTAAATTCTCAACTGCCGTAGTAGGAAGTTAACAGGTCGCTTCTATAATTAATAATCAAGAAATTGCTATATAAATTATTACTTAGCAATATGAAGGTAAACAGAGAAGAGCTGAAAGTGGCTACCTCTGGGGAACAGGAATTGTGGCTGGGAAGACAGGTACAAAGAACTCCTGTTTTTCATAACAATCTATGATACTCCGATAAAAAAATAGAATCTTTTCTAAATTAAAAAAGGTGCAATATCAGAAATTTAAGAAACTTAATTTTTCTGTGTCTGTTTTCTCATCTATAAAATGGGAATACAATGACCTCATACGCTGAGGTGAGGATTAAAGCACAGCTTGCTAAAGAGAAGGTGGTCTAAGTGCATTCTTCCCTCTGCATCCTACCCCACAAGAACGAAGGCCAGTCTCCAGAGGGCCGTGCCTTCTGCTCACAGCAGCTGAAGCCCTCTGTCAGTGCAGCAGGAAGGTTGGTCCTCTTCCTCCTCACCCTGGTGGGGCTACAGGCTGGCGAGGACTCTGGTGGGTGTTTCCTAAGAAGCTCTTTCTCAACGCCAGGCCACACCTGGATGCTGACCCAGTCTGCCTTGCTTCCTGGTCCCTGGCCCACCTAGAATGCTCATTTGGCCTGACACTCCCAATGACAACTCGTGCCCACCTTTGGAGCCCAGCTGTAAAGCAGCACGATTCTAGCCCCTAGTCCCTGGGCTCAGGGTGACCAAGCTCCCGTATCTACATGCTCTAACCTGACTCCGACCACCTGCTCCTCTGTCTTTCCTGGTTTCTGGGACGGGGGCCACAGGACCAGAACCTGTAGATCCTAGGAAGTTCCTGAGAGCTTCGAGAAAAAAACAGGCACCTTCTACACTCTCACATGGGGAGGTAAACTGGCTTTAGAAGCAACACCTAACTTCTACGCCCTTACTTGTTCAGCTGAATGGCGTACTCCTTCAGGGCAAACACGTTATCAGCGAAGACAATAATCTTGTCGTTCCTCCTTTCATGGAACTTGATCAGAAACTGGCAAGCTCTGAATTTGTTGGGATTCATCGTATACAGCAAGATGCGCTTCTTGGTTTTGATTGCCACGTACTCCCTGTAAAACTCAGGAGACATCGGGCACCAAACCTGTGATACAATAACCGGGGATCAGTTTGCAAGTTTAAACATCACCTGATTAGAAACTCCTGAAAGACCATTCATTTAGCAAAATTAACTTTAAAACAAATTAAAACAAAACCAATGGTATGTGAATTATCTCAGTATAACTGCAAACACACACACACTCACAAAACCAAACCTAGTACCTAATGCTGAACCAGTACACTCTTTCGTGTTAATCAGTTCACAAAGATTTTCAAATGTATCGATATCCAGGGAATTATTTTCATAGCAGCTCCAAGTGAGGGAAACCAGAACTCAACCAGTGATGCAAGCAATACTTCCCACTTAGATCACACCCCACACACAAGTCCACACACAGCACTGCATGCAGAACTGCACACACACATCTTGGCTCTGTCTGTTGAGTGAGCCTGGCAACGAACACACCTAGCACCCAGATCCTGGTGTGTAAATTACATTCTCTACTGAAAAGCTCCGTGGAGAAATGGCTGATTCCAGGGCCAGGGCAGGGCAAGTACCAGATGAGTCAGAAATATTTTGCTGGGCCACAAAGCAAGGAAGTGCTTAAAGAAGGATGGGACATAGAAGCCACCTTGAAGGTAGTCCCCCCACTGGTCACATCTGAGACAATCTCAGCATCCAAATCAGAATGGCAGTAACACTCCAGAGGGCCTCCTCTGTGCCAGGCTCTATGCTTGGGCTGCTGACAAGCTAAAGGAAGCTCAGGGAAGTATACTGAAGTGTTATGAGTTTTAAAGGTCTCAAGGCTGTGTACACATATAAAGAGCCCTCTGGGAGCTTTGCACTGGCATAGGCCACAAAGCCTCCACCAACGGACTCCGGTGCCACTTCTGTGTGATCACCACAAACCATTTCTTCATGCTGCCACCACTGTGGAATTATCTGCCATTACTATATGCCAAACTCGGTGCTGAGCTCAAATCATTAAGTTTTGCTGTTAATATTTTCTGGTTCCCTCTGGGTCATATCCTGTAATGACTCCTACTTCTTTATAACCAAAGCAATTCTCTTTCCACAGTAAAATCTTTAAAATCCTGCATTTCACAGACTATGAAACATAAATGGCCAAAAAACATATAAAAAAAATTCTCAATGTCATTAATAAAAAGGAAAATACAAATTAAGACCATAAAGGAATACCATTTCACACTTACGGGGTTAACAAAAATTAAAGGAAAACAATTCAATATTAGGTACTAGATAGAGATGGAGCGACCTCACTCGCCAGTGATCAGTGTTACTTGGTGCCGTCACTTTGGAAAACAGAGTTTCCCGTGACGTGACTAGGAAAGTGCACATCTGCAGAGTATATCTGCCAGAGCAGTGGCCTTCAATCTTGGATCACTCTATGTCACAAACTAAACATTCACACACACAGTTTTAGGAAATAACATATACCCTTAATACATATCATGCATTCTGTTAGATTCCATTCTATCCTGGTCATGACCCACCAAAGTGATGTCACCATCTACTACAGGGTCAGTCCACAGTGTGAACGAGTTTTAGAAAAACTCTGACACAAGGGTCCCAAGAAACAGATACAATATTTGCAGTAATATTGTCATTACAGCAAAAACACTAAGCTCCAAATTTAGAGAGACAGAAAATAAATCAGAGGCTAGCTAGGCGGGAGTAGAGGTGGGGACACATTGCAAATGGTCACTTCTGGGATAACGGAAATGTCCTAAAAGTGGGTTGTGGGGATAGCTACACAACTCTACATTTAATAAAAATCACAGAAGTTATAAATCACAGTATTTACTTACATAGGTGAATGTCATGGAATTTAAACTAAACCTTGGTAAAGCTGTTAAAAAACTTACCAACCCAAATGTGTGTCAACATTAGAAAAGATTTTTGTATTTTCACTGCTGTGTAATATTCCATTACATACCAAATTGTGGTATATTTGCACAATGGAATAATACAAAGCAATTCAAAGGAATGAATTACAGCTATGTTCATCATCAAAAAAAAAATGCATTGTGCAAAGAAAAAAAATACTTAGCAAACAAGTCACACAACATACATAACCCGTTTCTATTTGTACGAACAGAAAGATTAAAAAAGAAAAAAAGGCAAAGCGAAACAACATGTTTACGGAATTATACACAGGAGGTAAAATAATAAGGAAAAGCAACAGAATGACAAAGCTAAGCTCCAAGACACTGGTGCCCTGGCAGGGGTCCGCAACTAGAGAGGAACAGGGCCCCCAAGGTCCTGGCAGTGTTATCTCCTAAGATGGGTGGTGACTGCACAGATACAACTAAAGGGCAGGGAAGCTTTGCAACTGAGCTAGTCTCCTGCACAGGGTTGTCACACTGAGCTTTACCCACCCTTTCAGGACAAAGGCCACCCTACTAGTGCCATCAAGTGACAGGCATTTTAAGTTGCGAGAAAGGATTTCTGTTGTTGTTGCTTCTGAACATGTATTTTTAACATATACCTGTGCAGGTATTCGTTATACAACAATATTGGAAAAATGTCTTCTTAGAAATAATATAATCAAGGTCATAGGCACCTTCTGGGTGAATCAAAACCAACAGCTTTTGGCACGTGGGCATGGCCTGGGTGAAGGTGGGCAGGAACACGCTAAAGAGCTCACTTTCAGAAAGGAGAAGGAGCGTGGCCTTGGAGCTGGCCTAATTTGGATGAGCAACTTCCTTCACCGTTGACTGGGTGCCCTGACAGGGTTTTGTCTCATGTCTGGGCAGTGGCAGAACACCGCCGCTCACAGGGGCCTGAGAGGACTGCATGAGGGCCTGACTGTGGGTCTGAGTCATGTCCTGAGCTACCTCCGCACACTGGACTTTCGCGATGTAGCCGACATTCTGCAGCTCCATCCAGTTGGCTTCGTAGAGCTTGGGCCCGATCAGAAAATTTAAGTCGACAATTTTGTCATCTTCCCGGACCAGCGTTGCAGTCAATCCCAGCTTGCAGTGGGCCTGCACGATGGTGAGCACCCGCCGGAACATCCTGGCTGGGGAAACAATTGGCGAGTCACACTGTCACTTGTTTAAATGCTCAAGTACTACACAAAGCCTTGCAACGTACACTGGCCTGTGACATTACATGGGCTAAGCCCTGGATTTCTGGACCATAGGAAGCTGGCTCTAGAAAGGAATGACAGTATGGGAATGCCAAATCATCCCTGCTAGACCTCAGCAAAAGAAGGCAGGAAAGAGCAAGAGGACAAGAGGGAGAAGCTCCAAGTTAGTGAATCCCATGCTCTTCCCCCACTGAATCCCACTCCGCTAAACCCCATGCTCTCCCCACCACCGCAGACCTGTCAGCAGGAGTACCAACAGCAGCTTGAAACACAAACTACAACACTCAGCATGCCACTGAGCTCTGAATTATGCAAGGGATTTGTTCACACTGAAACCGGCACCTAGGACACCAGGGAGATGGCTGGGTATCTGGGAGGGTCAGAGGAACAAAACGATTTGCTCAGCTTCCTACCTTCCCAGAAACCAAGAAGAAAACAGTGAGAGTTGAACCCAGACCCCCCACCCACTTTAGGAAACTCCCTTCTCCACAGTCCTCCAATTAGTTTCATTTTGGTCCACCGGCAACTTCCTGTATTCATTTCTTTTGAAATGTTCTACTTCTTTTGATTTATCAAATTAAATAAACACATAAAAGTGCATGAGACATTAATTTTAAAAGACCTAATTTATGAGTTACCATGGCTCACCTTTTAAAAATTCTAATACTTGACTCTTGAACAACAGAACTTTGAACCGCATGGGAACATAAAGGTTAACTGTATTTCTGATCCAAGGTTGGGAATCTGCGTGATTCATAGGCTCACTGGTGTCCCTAACCCCCGAGTTGTCCAAGGCTCAACTGTACTCTGAAGGAAGGTTAAAATGTTTGAGTGATACTTACCTTGCAATACAATTAAATAAAGGTAAGGTTAATGATAACAGTGATTAACAATCTGACGAATGAGAGGTCAGACTGCACCAAAACACAAACCAAAAACGTAAGAACAGTGAAATGAGGGCTGGCTAACCCCAAGTAAATGTCCAGGTCTCATGGAATTTCACATACTGAGGCCTAATATGGTTTGCACACATGCTTGGAAGACAAACAAAAAACCAGTGTCAGGGTAGCCAAGGACCCCAGACCAGGACACCCGCATCAGAAAGACACGGTAGGCATGGCCCTCGAGACAACGACCTAACGTGGGTCCAGGGAGGCAGCACTGGGGAAAGCCCAAGGATCATGAACCCCAGGGAAGCACAAGTCAGACCCTGCCCGGTTACTGCAGACAGAAACAAGCCCTCCCTGGGGCATCACCCTGACGACGCTACACTGACAGCCATGATGGCCATCACAGGGAAAGAACATACATACAACGAAGGGCACAGCTTGATAAATTTTTCCAGATACATATGCATTACCTGTGGAACCACCCAGATAAAAACGAGTGTTCTTAACACCCCGAAGTCTCTGCTCTGACTCCTGTCAATACTAGCACTCTCCCTCAAGGACACCATGACTGACTTCAGGTACCAGCGAAGACGTCTGCCTCCTTTTTGAATTTCCTAAAAATGGCATCACAGTACGTACTTTTTGTGTGTCGTTTGTTTCACTGGACATGATGTCATGGTTGTCACCTGACATTTATTTGTGTGACTCTGTTTGTCCCTCCCACTTTTGCCAAGCACAGTGCCAGCTACTTAAAAGGTTCTCGATAAATACTTGTTAAAAGAATGAAATTGGGGGCCAGCCCGGTGGCTCAGGCGGTTAGAGCTCCATGCTCCTAACTCCGAAAGCTGCTGGTTCGATTCCCACATGGGCCAGTGGGTTCTCAACCACAAGGTTGCCACTTCAATTCCTCAAGTCCCGCAAGGGATGATGGGCTCTGCCCCCTGCAACTAAGATTGAACAAGGCACCTTGAGCTGAGCTGCCGCTGAGCTCCCAGATGGCTCAGTTGGTTGGAGCGCATCCTCTCAACCACAAGGTTGCCGGTTCGACTCCTGCAAGGGATGGTGGGCTGTGCCCCCTGCAACTAGAAATGGCAACTGGACCTGGAGCTGAGCTGCACCCTTGACAACTAAGACTGAAAGGACAACAACTTGAAGGTGAACATGCCACAACTAAGATCGAAAGGACAACTTGACTTGGAAAAAAGGCCTGGAAGTACACACTGTCCCCCAATAAAAGTCCTGTTCCCCTTCCCCGATAAAATCTTTAAAAAAAAAAAAGAATGAAATTGGCACAGTGCCTCCCATGCGTTAAGCGCTTAATATATGTCAAGTGCTTCTTGCCAATATATGCCAAGAACTTCTTATTAATATACAATGGCCTGACAGGGGTCCTATTGGAAGATCTGTAAAAGAACACAGCAGTCTTTATCTTTTGAGATAAATCTCAACAATGTGGTAAATATTTAACAGTCCAGGAACTTATTCTGATTTGCTAGAATTCCCTTATTTCGTATTTGCTCTGGTCTGGTGAGCGTGGTCAGGCCATGGGGCTTACAGGGCCTGAACTCAAAATTCCTTCAAAGCTGTTTGGTTTCACTCTTCTATCCAACCAGGGACAAGATGACCCAGGGGACCACAGGGAAGATAGAGACACACATGGCGAGTGTGAACTGTGGGGCACTCCGCTATAACCTCACTACCAGGTGACCAATCCCAAGCCTGGCTGCCACCTTCTGGGGCCTGGGACCCAGGTTAAAGAGGAACACCAACATATACTAACTACAGCCTCAAGCCTTCCTAAACTTCAAACACAGATGATACAATTTTCTGTATCATCAATTTCCAATCCAATCAGACCTAATATCCACCCTCTTCCAATTTATTTTTCTTTTAGTTTTTAAATTATTACACAGTAAAACTGACCTTTTCCTGGGGGGTAGGTGGGATCGGTTTTATAAATTTTAACACATGTACAGATTTGTGTAACCACGATTATCAGGATACAGACCAATCCATAACCCCAAAACCACCTGCATGCCCTCCATTTATAGCCACACCCTCCTCGCCCCACCCCTGGCACCCACTGATCTGTCCCCATCACTATAGTTTTCTTTTCAAGATGTCCCATCAAAGGCATCACACACTATGTAACCTTGGGGACTGGCCAACCCCACAGCGAGCGACTCTGCACACAAGTGTCTTCCTTCCCACTGTGGAGCAGCGCTCCCAGGGACAGACGCACCATTCAGTCACCCACTAACAGGCATGGCGCCTGCTGCTAGGTTTTGGAAATTATGACTAGAGCTGGAATAAACATTCACAAACAGGTTCTTGTGTGAACTGATTTTTCATTTCTCTAGGATGGACACCCAGGGGTAGGACTGTGGGGTCATGTGGTAATTTCCTAATAAACTGCCAAACTTTCCCAGAGCAACTGCACATTCTGCACTTCCTCTGGCAATGTGTACAAGTTCCAGTTGCTCCGTACTCTACCAGTACTGGGTATTGGCCATATTTTTCACTTTAACCACTCTAATAGGTGTATACTAGCATCTCACTGTGGTACTAATTTGCATTTCCCTGAGGGCTAATGATGCCACCTTTTCAAATACCTATTAGCATCTGTATATACTTTTTGGTGAAATGTCTATTCCTGTCTTCTGCCCATTTTCTAATGTTGCCATTGCCTGAATGTCTAATAGGCCATCAAATTAACACGTCTAAAGCCTAACTCCTCAATATCGTCCTCCAAACCTGCTCCTCCTATAGTTTTCCCCCTCTCTGTTAATGTCCACTCCCTCCTTCAAAGTGCTCAGGCCAAAAACCTTACAGTCATCCTATACTTCCGTCTCTCAGCTCCCACATCCACCCTGTCAGCCTCACCTTCACAACGCATCCAGAATTAGATCACCTTCGTTCTTACTGGGTCAAGCCTCTTCTTGGGGTTCCAACCCATGTAGCAGCTGCTACACTTGCTTCCTTCAGTCTATTCCAGCACAGCAGCCAGGGTGATAGTTTTCTAGCACTAAGTCAGACCACGTCACCTCTGCTCAAATTCCTCAAACGGCTCCCTACCACTCAGAGTATAAGCCTTACCATGACCTACGAGGTCTAACAGGATTTGCCCCAACACGCTACTGTCTGCCCCTCTCCAACCTCGGCTTTGCGTGCTCTCCTGTCTGTTCTCCTCTAGTCACAGGGCCACCATGCCAAGCACTTTCCCGCCTCAGAAAATTGCACCATATTCCTTCTACCTGAGAGGCCACTGATCTCTACCTGTGGCGTAGACATCTAGGTATACTGGGTATCTTCAGACACCCCAGATGTGCTATAGGAGCTCTCATTACACAGAAAAAACCAGATGCCAGAACCATTTCACAATATTTTGAATACTCCATGTGAAAATGCCTCTCATTTCATTTCATTCATAGTATCTCTAACTGACACTTCATTTACCAACAGTTTGTCTGATCAAGAAAGGTTTGCCTGGAATAAAAGTGTCAGGCGGGATCTCTGGTCCCGCTCCCCGCATAAGAATGCAGGATGTGGCTAGGCCAAAAAGGAACACCCACGGAGCCATAGATAGGGGAGTCACACCACTGTAGTCTCGCTGGTGGCTGGGTTAGAGATACAGGAGGCAGGAGCCACACGATCCACAATCCGCTCTCCACCACTTACTAGCTCAAACACCATCTTCTTGCCAGCCCCCTCGTTCTGTTAGCGTAGCCCCAGCAGTTATATCAGTGGCCAATGGCTCACTGGTTATAGCTGACGGCCATCCAATCACAGCTGACGGTCATCTACTACCCAAGCCAGCACCTTTCCACGTGAGGACGAGAGCCTGGAAACTGCACTCCTGGCTCTGTCCCCATAAAAAGAAACACACTATACATGCACGTTACAACGTGGATGAACCATTATGTGAAGTGAAAGAAGACAGATACAAGAAAATACACCTGATTCTGTTAATATGCCGGATGTTCCCAGAAACGGCTATGGAGTGAGAAAGCCATTTGGGGCTGCCTGGGGCCAGCGAGGAAAACAAGAACTACAAATGAGTATGAGGGAGAGATTCTAAAACCAGACCACGGTGACCGAGGGCTGCACAACTACATAAACTTACTAAAACTCTTGAGTTGTATCCTTATAGTGGGTGGATTCTAGAGTATATAAATCGCATCAATGTAGCTGTTTTAAATAAAAGGATTGCCTGCAATACTAGAAGGAGGGCTTCTGTAATATATTAAGAATCAAAAACCACAGCCTTCAAATAAAACAAACAACACTACCGCAAGGACTTTATAGTCGTTTCTGGAAGACCATAGGTTAAGGGCAAGCTGAACTACAGCAATAAGACAGAAAAAGAAAGATACCACTTTCTGAAGGACCACCTGGGCCAGTGATTATGGAAGCAGAGTGTGCACACCTGCCCACCACCCCCCTGACCCAGCCCCACATCTTAGGACTCATTTAGAAGCTTTACCCAGCAGGCCTCTCCAGCGAGGTGGGTGTACTGCCGAGTCCATCCCTCACCCCCCACTGGAAATCAGTGGGAGTCCTCACTGAGTGGGCAGCTCAGCTCCCACCCTGCTGACCTGGGATGGTGTGTACTTCGTCCAGGATCATGAGGCCCCACTCCTGAGTGCGGAGCCATTCCATGACCCGCTCCGCCTCCCAGGACCGCTTGGTGGTGTGGCCCAGCATGGAGTAGGTGCTAATGGCAACGGAGCAGCCTATGGGCTTGTCCTTGGCGTCCGAGGTGAAGCGGCAGATCTGGCTGTCGTCAATGGTGGACCACATCTTGAACTGGGCTTTCCACTGCTCCACAGACACAGCTGAGTTGCCCAACACTAGACAGCGTTTTCTGACAGTGCACGCAGCTGTCACACCAACCAGGGACTTGCCAGCACCTACAAGAAACCAGAGAATAATCCCACCCAAGGCCAGGTGGACATGAAGGACAGAGATACAGGGACTAGCAGCACACAAATCTGAGCAATTTGCACTGATCACAGCTGACACTGTGGGGTGTTTACTGCTCCAGACCATTTCTTCTCTAGAAAAACGAGACGTGCCACTTACATACAAATATAACAAGGAAAAGAGACAGGTGCTGCGGCATTTTACACGCATCTTGTTCAAATGCTAGAACCTCAAAACTAAGCAGAGATGAGAGACACTCCTATTGTTGCCATCTTCTGTGGGAAACTAAAGCCACAACATAACCTGCACGAGGCCATGGGCAGTGGTGCTGCTGGGTACAGTGTGCCCAGCGCACAGACTGCACAAAGGAGGGACCCAGGAAAAGACAGCTGTTGTGACTACACCACAAACTGGGCCAAGAGGCCAGAAACGCAGGAAGTGCGTACACTACTGACAAAGACAGACAGGCTGAAATTCCAGGAGCTTCCGCGTTCACTGCCATCCACCATCAGAAGATCAAGATAAAAACCAAGCTACTTCTTTAAACAGCAATTCTTCCTTTACCAGGAACATGCGTCAAAACAACTCATGGAGCTTTAAAAAAAAAAAACAGGAAGAAGAAAAAGGTGAAGGCACAGGCCCCTTCCCTGCAGACTGTGCCTCCTTAAATCGGGGACAGGGCCGCTGGTGAGTCTGTTGTCACTGCCAGCCAGGAACCTAGGACAGGAGCTGACACGACTGGTATCAAACAGGCGCCAAAGGGCCTGCTACTGCCCTTCTGTGGCTGTGCACAGTGTAAGCAGCTGCCCAGGAAGAAGGCAAGTGTCTGTGCCAGGGACCCACCCACGCACAGACTCCTAAGCCTGACTGCGAACAACCTCGCCAGGCTGTAAAATAACACAGCTCTCATCCCTCAGTTTTCCTTCATTCCCCTAGATTTTCACCTTGCTGAGATGACTTGTTTACCGTGTATCCCCGCCTCAGCAGGACGAGCCTGAGGTCAGGAGAGTTGTTCTGTCTACCACTACACCTCAGTGGGGGGTCAGGGCCCTGCATACAGCAAGCACTCAAGTTATCTGTCCAGTCATGAGTCAGAGTCACCTGACCTTGGCCGTCCCATGGTGTCATTTAGAGTGTGATTTAGAGAAAAGCGCAGAGAGAGAGCAGGAGGCAGCCTGGACATCCTCTTCATTCGGGTGTCACTTACCACAAGGAAGGACAATGACCCCTGACCGTGCACGCCCATTCCCAAACATCTTCCGCAAGCTCTTCTCCTGATAAGGTCTAAGGACAGCCGTGGGTTTCAGATCAATGTTGATATCAGGGTTGACAGAATCGTTCCGGAAGTCGTACTCTGCCAACAGAGGATACTCCAGGTGGATGCACCGCTTCTGGAGCTCCTCTATCATCTCCTGGGGGGTGAGCACAAAGGAGGTTTTACAACCTTGTTCACCCAAATGCGTGCTCATCAACAGAACACATTCTAAGGGACGCAGTGGTCAAAAGAATGGCAGTTTATCCACACTTTTGCAATTTTAGACCTTGCTTGATAACAACTGGGTTAAAACATAGAAAAACAACCCAAATTAAGGACACAGACAAAATTAAATCCAACCAGCCACCAAAAACGCCCCTCAGGCACCATTTCTCACACTCCCCAGGAGCTTGTGAAGGCTGACTCACCAGCCTAAGGAATGGGACACTCAGATCTCACTCAATTAGAAAAATGATGCTGTGGCCCACACACCAAGAAGGAGAAAGCAATTTGGGAGACCAGCATTACTTCCTCTCGCACAGACTGCAGAGTACATGCAGCGCTGGACCACCTTGACACTGGCTTACAGAGGGAATCAGGAGGGCGCTCATCCACTAACCTGCTTGACTTCAAAAGATACTGTCTGTGTCTCCTCTTCTTCTTCCTCATCCTTGTCCATTTGCTCATAGAAGTCAAATAGGTCTGTGGGGATGTCAGACTTGCCCTGTGGATCTGTCGCCCGGGAAGTGGAGGGCCCTCCACTGCCCTCAGCAGTCTTAGTAATCTATAAGAGAAAGACAAGGTCTGGGTTCACATATTTAAGCCCCATTAACAACATGAGCCGAAGGTGTAAGCAAGCTGGGGGACCAACAGGGTGCCAATGCTGGGCTAAAAGGCTGCGAGCTGCAGTCCTGACTGACTCGGGAGCCACATACAGCAGGTCTGCTTGTGAACGTCTCTGTGATGAGTTCAGTCGCCTCCCCCTCAGAACTCCTCAGGCGGCATTCCCGAATCACTGGATCCTGAAGAAGATGCTGGATGACATCGGGGTGGGAGCTTTCAACGAAATACCTACAAGAGATGAGGAAGGAGGTGCCTACTGACTGGTATACCATCTTCAGAAGGTTCCACTGCTCAATTAGATGGTCTGGAAACTATGGCCTCATCCCTCTCTTCTTTCTCATTCTCCCACAACCCTTTGCCAAATGTCAGCTAGGAGCTACTGGCCATGATATGACACATAAGAGTTGTGGGCAAAGACCAACTTTGAAGACAAATAAACAGGAGTCTGAGCCCCAGCTCCACTGCTCAGAACAGGTGGCCAGTGAACAAATTTTCAGATTTGGCCACATCACTTCGTTTATTCCTTTTATCACCTTCCTCAGGAGTAGGTGTTGGTGCAGAGCAGGCAGTCCACAAACATTAGCATCATAATGCCTGGTGTGCAGAGGGTGAAAGAGCCTCAGACGGGCCTGTCACAGAAACCCTTACCTGTTGTGCTTCAGGACCAGCTTGACCTTTCCGTAACTGACAGTACACAACTGCAAGGAGTGACAAATCAAACGGCAAAATTAGCAGTATGCAGCTTACTCATTCATTCATTCCTGGGCACGTCCCACAGCCTACCAGTGAAATGAAGAGTTCTGTTATGGTAAGAAAACCTCAAGGGCCAGATCTGCCTAACTGAGCTTTTCTATTAGCCTTTTCGAGAACAAAAGCTTCCTCTTGCCTGGCTAACCCCTTCATTAATAAAACACTGCTTACAAGTCTTCATTTACCCTTTCCCTTTCTTCGCTATACCCACAGGTTCATCCTGACACACCAGCATTACTCCAGCTCCCAGCACAAAGCTGGCCAGAGTGTGTGTTCAGTAATGGTTTGCTGAGTACATCATATGCCAAGCTTCCTGGCCTCCTCACAAACTTCCCCAACTAGCATGTGAACTTCGTGATGGTAAGGAATACAGCGTACATCCTCCCAGTTTCCCAACAACCTCTAGGATGGAATGCAGTAAGGTCGTGCGGTGGTGATGACAAGTCACCACTCAGCTCCACGCTGTATTCCTTACCATCACACTGCTGCCCCCTGGACATGCCCCTGCACCGACACCTACATCCCTGCAGGAAGCTCCCAGCCAGGACTGAACACAGAGGGAACACACGCAGGGTGCAGGCCCTTGTCCTACGTGGTCTTTCACATCACAAGATATAGGAACTCTCTGCAAGACTCCTGCCAGGTTCTCTGAGATGGGATGCATGGCTGTACTGGATGACTGTGGCACTCATCTTCTGCCATTCCAGATTTGGGAGTCAGCACAGGACTACAAAAGCCATTGTCCATCTGTTCTAAAAGGCATTCACCTATCTCTCAGAACAAACCCAAGCATGTTCAACTGCTCTTCACACGGAATGCTACCCACTTCAACATTAGAAGTTTTTTTGACTCCCCATAGTGGAAATTGTTGACTATTATCTGGTACAGGTATTCAGCCTTAGATTGCTGCATTAGTCTACTTGGGCTGCCAAACAGAACAGCATAGACTGGGTGGTTTAACAACAGAAACTTATTTCTAGAAGTCTACGATCAACATTTCTAGTAAAGGATGTCCTTCCGGCTTGTAAAGGGCCACTTTCTCACTGTATGCTCACGTGACCTCTTCCTTGTGTACAAACAGAAAGAGCACACAAGCCTTCTGATGTCTCTTCTTATAAGGACACTAATCCTGTTGGATCGCGGGCCCACTCTTGTGACCTCATTTAACCTTAATTACTTCCTTTCTCTAAATACAACGCATTAGAGGTTAAGGCTTCAAGATATAAATTTTGGAGGGAACACAATTCAGTCTATAACACCATTCACTTTGGGCTGCATTCCCAAATAAGCGTGGCCAGAATGGACCGGAATCACTACCCGCACTGTGGGAGTACCCCCTGGCTAAGAGCAGCTCATGACAAGTGTGGCCTTGGAAAGAACGCAACACTGGGTCCAGAGAAGCAGCTGGGGAATCGGTTAGTATGCTCCCCACACTAGGCCTGAACAGCATCTTCATGATGGCCACAGGTAACTGTGGAGTACCTGTCCCCACAGTACTACATTAGGAAGGACGATAAAACAGCCAGTCTTTACCCCACTTGCCTTAATAAACTGAATAATCCCATCGGGGACTCCCGTCTTGCTGAGCTTCCTGAGGTACTCAGTGATATCACTGGTTTGCAGCCCGACGCTGACAGCTGCATACAGGGAGTAGGCAGTCAGTTTGTACTCATGCACATGGGTTGGTCGGCACACTGGCTCTGCAATAGCTACCAGGAAGTCTTGAGCATATTTGTAAACTGGAGAGAAGGCTTCTAAGAAAATGTGGCCATCAGGAGCCTGCGAAACACCATACAGACACAACACACATGAGTTGCAGAGACTACTAGACTCTTTCTCATATCATTATCTGTAAAGGATAAGCTGCCCAAAAAGTGATCTCTTAAGCTATCCAATCCCAGGTCTATTTTTGTAAGCACTCCTTCAGCTAACTGTGGGGGCCTGTTACTTAAATCACATACAAGGAGTGGAGAAAATAGGTTTCCAAAGTCAGGGAAAGCCACCTTCCCAGCCAGTAAGTTACCTTTAGGCTAGATTTCAAATGAATGCAAAACATTAATTACCTCACGCTGAGCAAAAAAAGCTGCCTAGCAAATTGTCTTCCATTAATTTTAAAAAATGGGGAATTAAAATGTTACATAACAAAAGCCATTTATTCAGTAGATAAAAGTATTTCCAAACCTGTGGTGGAGTAGAGACAAAGGGGAGTAAAAGAGAGGGTTAGAGATGTAGAAAGCTCCCCGGCCAGCTTCGATGAGCAGCCTGCATTTGTTTTGGCTCCACAAACTCTCGCTGGGCCCTGCTCTGGCTGACGGTATGCTTACCACCCAGAGGGGCCTGGACACGTGGTCGTCCTTCAGTGGCATCTGCAGCCTGTAGTCCTTGGCTCCATACTCATCCAGTTTGGTGCTGGACTCATCCACCTGCTTCCCGGCCGCGGAGGGGACCGCCTCCTGGGAGTCGTTGCCAGGGACGTCGTCTTCATCTTCTTCCTCGTCCTCGTAGTGCCGCTTCTTGGACTTCTTCTTATCTGCAGAGAGCGACACAGATGTAAGCCCAACAGGAGCCCTGGTTTCCCTGCACCCTGTCCAGCGGCACAGCGGGGAAGCTGGCGGCAGCCTGACCCCACTAGCGCACACACTCCCGGGGTCCACCTCCGGCCGCCACTTTCGGCCGCGGCGTCCTCTCTCTGACTGTGCCCACCCGGCCCAGGACGCAGGGCTGCCCAAAGGTCAAGGATCGCCACCCGCCGGCGGTGCGTCGGGACCCGACGTGAAGGCCGCGAGAGACAGCGGGGTTGGCCACCGCCGAGGAGCCCGGAATGGCCCGGAGGGGACGATGGGCACGAGTGAGGGCAAGCCGAACGCGCCCACGCCACCTCTCACCGCGGTCCGCCCGGTCTCTTTTGCCCATGGCGCGGGTAGCCGCTAACAGCCCGTGCCGCCTCCCGCCGTGGCGGCAGCTCAGAGACTTCCGGTTCAACCCGGAAGTTTTTCTACATCCATACAGGAAGTCCCGCCTCTGGGCTTCGGGCAGCAGCTTGGGTGACTCAGCCGAGGCCCTTTTCTCCCCATTCTTTCTTTTAGGCAATGAGAGCTTGTTTTGATCGGCGGGCACAGTTTTAGCCGCTGTGGTAGTACAGAGAACAAAGTAAAGGCCTTGGCTTCCTGGGACTTAAATTCCACCACAGAGATGTGTTAAGTAAACAAATTTGGTGTTAAGAAATAAAACAGGGCCTAGAGTGACAGGCAATGCCATTCTTAATAGAATGGTCCAGGAATACTTCTTGCAGTGATGTTGACCCAAAGATCTGAAGAATCTGAAACTGTGTCCTCTGTAAACACTAAGGTGGTGCGGTGTGGGTGGGCCTAGGCCGCAGCCAGCACAAACATGATGGCAACACAGGTTTGGCAGTTAAGAATGTGGACTGAAAAGGGGCTACATGTTAAACCTGACAAGTTCAGGAGACTGAAAATAACCATATAGGATGGTGTAAACATAAAAATTCCTAACTAAGATGGGCCATGGTGGGAAGTCACATCCTTGGCCTGTAGCTTCCTTGACAAAGGTCAGTCTTTACCTTGAGTAAGTCTGTCTGTCGTCTTTTTGCATCTAAGATAACATACCCTTGGAATGTCAGAGTACTCCCTTTCCAGACAGCCCCCACCCTCCCCCCACTGCCACAGGGCACAACCCACACCAGAGCAGGAAACTACAAAATCCCTCATTGTTACCTTGTCCCCCAAATACTACTATCTCTACCGTAGGTGCTGTAAAATGCTAACTATCCTGTACCACCAATGTGAAAAAAAATGTGTCTCTCCACTTTACTTTTTATCCAATCCCAGAGATTTCCCCGCTTTGCTTTATCCCACTCCCTTAATCTACAACCAGTGGATTTCATGTAATCTCTTTCTTTGATTCAAATGTATAAAATAAGTTGTGCAACGGCGATTTTCTGGAGCATTTTCTCAATCTGTTGAGATTTTTCTTCCCGGCAATTGTCATCAGTTTGGCTCAAATAAAGTCTTACAAGCTTTCTCTAAGGCTGGATGTTTTTTCATCAACAAGACGAACAAAAAGGGGACTCTTTAATAAATACGACAAATATAGTGACAGAGAGACCTCACAGAGTGGTATGATCATAAATTCCTAACTGTACATCATGATGAGTAGTCATGCCCCAGGGCATATAACTTTTTTTTTTTTAGTAAAAGGCTTATTTTTGCCTTAAGCAAGCCCTGACCATTATTCTTTTTTTTTTAGGATTTTTTTTTGGGGGGTAGGGGAACAGTGTGTACTTCCAGGGCTTTTTTCCAAGTCAAGTTGTTGTCCTTCCAACCTTAGTTGCGGAGGGTGCTGTTCAGCTTCAAGTTGTTGTCCTTTCAGTCTTAGTTGTGGAGGGCGCAGCTCAGCTCCAGGTCCAGTTGCCGTTGCTGGTTGCACCATCCTTTGTGGGAGTCGAACCGGCAACCTTGCGGTTGAGGGGATGCGCTCCAACCAACTGAGTCATCCGGGAGGCAGCTACACAGCACCTTGAGCTGAGCTGCTGTGTTCAATCTTAGTTGCAGGGGAGCCCACCATCCCTTGCGGGACTCGAGGAATTGAACTGGCAACCTTGTGGTTGAGAGCCCACTGGCCCATATGGGAATCGAACCGGCAGCCTTCGGAGTTAGAGCATGGAGCTCTAACCACCTGAGCCACCGGGCCGGCCCCCTAACCATTATTATTATGCATCTAGGTTAACACGCCTCTGAAATGCCTCTTTTTCAGACCACTTGGAGAACCGCCCTAAAATAGAGGACATAATCTTGTTAACTATCCTGTAATCTAATCCCCGACTTGCTTTCTCCCACCTTTATGTAATCTTCCTTACATTCCCTCACTAATCTCCAATTTAAAAAAACTGTCATTCTGGGAAGGCTTTTTTTCAGTCCAGGCACATCGTCAGTTTGGCTCAAAGAAACTCAAATGAACTCATAAAAATTATCTACATAGACAAGTGGGGGAGAAGTATGGCTGGGACAGTGGGGAAGAGGACACAGTACAGTATGTGCAGAGTAGTGGTTCTCAAAATGGGGTCCCGTGGCTACAGCAACATCATATGGAAACTGGTTAAAACTAATTAGAAAGGCACAAAAGCAAAGTATTCGATACCACCCAGACCTACTGAATGATGAAATTTTGCAGGTGGGGCCTAACAATCTTGCCCTCCAGAAGATTCTGGTGCTCAAGTTTGAGAACCACTGATACAGAGCCTTGGAGGCCTTTGCAAAAACTTTGGATTTTATTATGAAATGGCAAACTACTGGAGAGTTTTGAGCAGAGAAATGACAATCTGATTTAGTATTAAAGAATCACTCTACACTAGCTGCTCTATTGAAGATAGACTTTACAAGGTGAAGGTCAGCTATTGCACCACTCCAGTTGAGAAATCATTGGCTTATCTACCCAAAGATGCCAACACCGAGACACATAATAATTAAAATGCCAAAGGTTTAAGACAAAGAGATAATCTTAAAAGCAGAGAGAAAAACAATTAGTTACCTACAAGGGAGCTGCCATAAGACTGTAAGCTAATTTCTCAACAGAAACTTTGTGGGCCAAAAGGGATTGGCATGAAATATTCAAAGTGATGAAAAGCAGGGATCTATAACCAAGATTACTCTACCCAGCAAAGATGTCACTTACAATCAAAGAAGAGAGAAAGAGCTTCCTATATGAGAAAAATATGGAGTTCATCACCACCAAACCAGTATTACGAGAAATATTAAAGGGACTTCTTTAAGAAGAAGAAAAAAATAAAAAATATGAACAAGAAAATATCACAAAGAAAAAAATTCTCACTGACAAAGGCAAACACATAATAAAAGCAGTGGATTAACCAACACTAAAGCTAGTGCAATGGTTAACAGATAAAAGTTGGAATATCAGGTATAATTACAACAGTAAATTAAGGGATACAAACAATACACACAAAAAAGATGTAATAATGACAAAAATATAAATGTGGAGGGAGTGAGTAAAAACTGGAAGTGATTTTAGAATGTTTGAACTTAAGCAACTTAAAATAGACTGCTATAAACATAGCTTGGTATATACAAAGCACATGCTAACCACAAATCAAAACTCCACAAGAGATGTACAAGAAGTAAAGAGAAAGGAATCCAAACACACCACTACAGAAAGCCATCAACCTACAAGAGAAAAGACCAAGAGAATAAGAAAGGTACAGAGAACTACAAAAAAAAAAAAAAATCAGAAAACAATAAAGTGGCAATAACTACATACTTATCAATAATTACTTTATATATGGATCAAATGCTCCAATCAAAAGACAAATTGATGAAGAAGTTGTGGTACATATGTACAGTGGAATATTACTTGGGCATAAAAAATGAAATCTTACAATTTGAGGCAACATTGATAGTCCGAAGGGTAATAAGCTAAGTGAAATAAGTCAGACAGAGAAAGACAAATACCATATGATTTCACTTATATGTGGAATCTAAAGAACAAATTAAACAAAACAGAAACAAACTCATAGAACAATCTGATGGTTGCCAGATGGGAGGAGGGTTAAGCAGCTGGATGAAAAAGGTGAAGGGATTTAGAAGTACAAATTGGCAGTTACAAAATAGTCATGAGGACATAAAAGTACAGCTTAGGGAATATAGTCAATAATATTGTAATAACTATGTATGTTGTCAGGTGGTTGCAAGACTTATGGGGGGGTCATTTCATAAGTTATATAAATGTCTAACCATTATTCTGTACACCTGAAACTAATATAATATTGAATGTCAACTGTAATTGAAAAAATTTTTAATTTTTTTTAAATCACTTGCTTTACTAGGGTAGTACAGGTGTAATGACCTCTAGTTTCATTGTGAATATATTTTAAAGCCAGAACTGGATTTGCTGACTGACTAGAAAATGAGAGAAATGAATAAAGGATAACTCCAAGATTTTTGGCCTGAGCAACTGCAAAAATGACATACCTTAGGGGATGTACAAATATGAAGGGTGGTTTTAGACACATTGAATGTGAGTGGCTGTATTAATCTGCTCCAGTGTAATAATAAAATACCACAGGTAGTGTGATTTTAGTGTGAAGTGTGAAAACAAAAGAAATTTATTTTCTCACAGTTATAGAGGCTGGAAGTACAAGATCAAGATCATGTTCCCCTTCTGGCTTGCAGATGGCTCCCTCTGGCTTTCTCACTGTATCCTCACATAGAGGTTGGGGAAAGGACAAGCTCTCTGGAGCCTCTTCCTCTTCACCTAAGGGTACCAGTTTTGGCAGATTAGGACCCCACCCTTATAACCTCGTTTAACATTTATCACCTCCTCACAGGCTCTATTTCCAAATACAGTCACATTATGGGTTAGGGCTTCAATATAGGAATTGTAGAGAGGATGCAATTCAATCCATAGAAGTGGCTTATTGGACAATCAAATGAAGTGTCAACAAAGAAGTTGGATAACCTGAAGTTCAGGGACCTAGAAATATGTTTGGGAATTGTCAACATATCTATGGTGTTGAAGCTGTAGAACTAATTGAGGTTACCTAGGGAATGACTGTAGGTAACAGAAAGGTCTGAGAACGTTTCAGTGAAGAGGCTGGAAGATGAGGGAGAACCGGGCAGCATCAGTTGGAGAGCAGCGAGACAGGAAAATCAGGGATCCTGGAAATCCTCATTTCATAACTTCATTTTGAGGTGGAGGAACTTATTGACTGTGTAAGATGCTGCTGATCAGCTAAGCAAATTGAAGACTGAGCCACAGAATTTGCAATTTAGAAATCAGTTCTCAGCTAAATGGCCTTCAGTATATTGGTTTGTGGTCCCTGCTCTAAATGAATTTCACTTACTCAAGAAGTGGAGGAACCACAACTTTAAAACTGGCTTTTGCATTTTAGTATTTTCTTTGATTAAAGTAATACATGTCATTCAAAAATCTTGGAACACAGAGAAACGCATAGCAAAGGCTATTTAAATCGTACGTAATACACTAGCTATCTACATTTTGGTTTATTTTCTTCCAGGCTTCCCCCCCCCCACCGTGAGTAGGTATTTTTACACCATGAAGATGTTACTTTGACATGATTTTATGTCCTCCTAACATAAGCTTTTTCACCTCTCATTAAAATGAATGTTTAATGACTAATTTGCCATTGCATGTCAGTATCATAATTTATTTACTGAAACCCTGATTTGGGGGCATTGGGATCATTTCAATTTATCTTATTATAAATAGCTCTATGATGAACAGCATTGAATATAAATGTTTAACTCTATCCTGGTTATTTTCTTAAGGCAAACTCCAAGAAATAGAAATACTGGGTTAAACACATGTCCTTTTTTTTAAGCTATTACTGCCAAATCTGGTTAATTTTACTGAAAGTTGTGATGAGGAAGAATGGCTAATATTTGCATAATTAAAAAAATATTTCTCTTTAATATATGTGTTCAGAAAAGTGGATAAACACATGCAGAAGAATGAAATTGGACCTCTACCGTACACCACTCCAAAAATTAACTCAAAATGGATTAAAAACTTAAATATAAAATCTGAAACCATATTAACTTGTAGAAGAAAATATAGGGAAAAGCCTCCTTGACATTGGTCTTTGCAATAGTTTTTCTGGATATGACAACGAAAGCACAAGGAACAAAGGCAAAAATAAATTGAATATTATATGAATATTAAAAGTTTTTGCACAACAAAATGAAAAGGCACTCTACAGAATGGGGATAAATATCTGCAAACCATATATCTGATAAGGGATTAATATCCAAAATATATATATTTAAAAACGTATACAACCCAATACTAAAAGAAATCCAACTAACAATTGGGCAGAGTTACTGAATAGACATTTCTCCAAAGAGGACATACAGATGGCCAACAGGTACATGAAAAAATTCTCAACATCACTAATCATCAGGGAAATGTAAATCAAAACCACAGGGAGATAACACCTCACATCTGGTAGAACGGCTATCATTAAAAATACAAGAGATAACAAATGTTAGCGAGGCTGTGGAGAAAAAGGAACCCTTGTGCAGTTGGTGGGATTGCAAATCGGTGAAGTCACTATGGAAAATAGTATGGATGTTCCTCAAAAAAATAAAAATAGAACTGCCTTATGACCCAGCAATCCCATGCCTCGGTGTTTATCCAAAGAAAATGAAAACAGGATATTGAAGAGATATCTGCACTCCCATGTTTACTGCCGCATTATTCACAACAGCCAAGATGTGAAAACAACCTGAGTGTCTGTCCGTGGGTGAATGGAAGAGACAGATGATAGATAGATAGATAAATAAATAGATATACAATGGAATAGTATTCGGCCAGGAGATAAAAGGAAATCCTGTTATTTGTTACTGTGAAGGTATTTTTTTAATATATAATTAACATTTACAATAAGTAGACTTTAAGTAAAGCAGAATACATTCAATAGTATGGGTGGGCCTCATCCAATCAGTTGAAGGCCTTAAGAGCAAAAACAGGTTTCCCAAGGAAAACAAAATTCTGCCTCCAGACTGCGATGCAGAAGTCCTGCCCCTCTGGAGAATGTTACCCCAGATTTCGTTAAAGGAAAGTGGGCTGCTGCTTTAATAAATACCCAAAAGTGTGAAAATGTCTTTGGAATTTGGTAATGGGTAGAGGCTAGAAGAGTTTTGAGATGCATGATAGAAAAAGCCTCGAGTGCCTTGAAGAGACTGTTGCTAGAAACATGGATTTTTTTTTAATTAAAATTTATTGGGGTGACAACTGTTAGTAAAGTTACATAGATTTCAGGTGTACAATTCTGTATTACATCATCTATAAATCCCATTGTGTGTTCATCACCAGGAGTTAGTTCGCTTTCCATCACCATATATTAGACCCCGTTTACCCTCTTCTAGAGCCCCCCTCCCCCCTTACCCTCTGGTAACCACTAAACTGTTGTCTGTGTCTATGAGTTTTTGTTCCTTCGTTTATCTTGTTCTTTTGTTGTTTTTGGTTCATATACCACATATCAGTGAAATCATATGGTTTTCTACTTTTTCAGTCTGACTTATTTCGCTTAGCATTATACTCTCAAGATCCATCCATGTTGTCACAAATGTTCCTATATCACCTTTTCTTACCGCCGAATAGTATTCCATTGTGTATATATACCACAACTTCTTTATCCATTCATTTGTCGAAGGACATTTTGGTTGTTTCCATGTGTTGGCCACCGTAAACAAAGCTGCAATGAACATTGGAGCACATGTGTCTTTATGTATAAATGTTTTCAGATTTTTTGGGGTAGATACCCAGGAGAGGGATTGCTGGGTCATATGGTAATTCTATTCTTAAGTTTTTAAGGAACCTCCATCCTGCCTTCCATAGTGGCTGCACCAATCTGCATTCCCACCAACAGTGCATGAGGGTTCCTTTTTCTCCACAGCCTCTCCAACACTTGTTACTATTTGTCTTGTTGATGATAGCCATTCTGACTGGGGTGAGGTGATATCTCATTGTGGTTTTTATTTGCATTTCTCTGATTAGTGATGTTGAGCATTTTTTCATGTTTATTCGCCATCTGTATGTCCTCTTTGGAGAAATGTCTCTTCAGGTCCTCTGCCCATTTTTCAATTGGGTTGTTACTTTGTTGTTGAATTGAAACATGGATATTAAAGGTGATTCTGCTGAGCACTCAGATGGAAATGAGAAATGTTATTGGAAACTAAAGGAGAGGTGATCCTTGTTATAAAGTGGCAGAGAATTTAGCTGAATTGTGTTCTGTTGCGTGGAAAGAACTTCTAAGGGATGAAATTGGATGTTTAGCTGAGATTTCTAAGCAAAAGCTGAAGGTTTGGCCTGATTTCTCGTTGCTACTATTAATAAAATGTGAGAGTAAAAAGATAAACTGAAGAAGAAATTGTTGAGCAAAAAGGAACCAGATTTTGAAGACTTGGAAAATTCTCAGCCTATCCATACAAGTAATGGGAAAGAAGGCTCTGGAGAAAAAAATGAGGGTGTGGCTGCAAACTATTTGCTAAACAGATTATTAGGCTTGGGATTTATGGATGCCATCAACTATGTCAGCAGAAACCCTGGCAGGTTGGCAGGGGACAGAGGTGAGACTAAATGAAGGAAGGTGTCAGACTTCTGGGACTCTGCAGGCAGGAAAGGGGCTGACAAGGCTATTTGGCTGCAGACATGTTACCCTTCAAGGAAAGGAAGAATGACTTCAGGGCAGGGCGGAGGCCGGCAGAGCTGTTGCTACCACCATGGTCCTGAAGGGACAGGCTCAGGGTGCAGGTCTGATGACTCTTTGGGCCATCACCTCAATGGGCTCCTCAGGACAGAGCACGGAGCCAATGAGGATTTTCCTCAAGTCTGAAAACCAAATGCAATCTGCCCTGTTAGGTTTTAGACTTGCTTGGGACCCAGTCCCCTTTTTTCCTTCTGATTTCTGTCTGCTAAGATGGACACCTATCCTACAGATTCACAAATGAAAAGGAGTTTTGCTCTAGCAAGAATCATACCCCAGATCTTACCTGTAATTGAGCTGAATGATTTAGATGATGGAGATTTGAGTTGATGACGTTTAGATGTAATGTTATAGAGCGATGCTGGAATGATTAAGACTGGACTATGGTGGGATGGGGTTAATGTATTTTGCATGTGGGAAGGGTGTGAGTTTTTAGGGGCCATTGGGCAAACTACTCGTACAATGCGTTTGTTATCCCCTAAAGATATTTCGAAGTACTAACCCCCAGTACTTCAGCATGTGACTTATTTGGACATAGGATCCGTACAGTCAAGTTAAAATGAGGTCATTGGGTGGGCCCTCATCCAGCGTGACTGGTGTCCTTATAAAAAAGAGACACACACACACAGAGGGAGAGTACCATGTGAAGACAGAAGCAGAGATTGGAGTTATGTTGCCATGAGCCAAGGAGCCTGGGGCGACCAGAAGTTGGAGGAAGAAAGAACGGATCCCCTCCATGTTTCAGAGGGAGCATTGGCCATGCCGACCCCTTAATTTTGGACCTCTGGCCTCGAGTTGAGACAATAAATTTCTGTTGTTATAAACCAACCAGTTTGCGCTCCTTTGTTACAATGGTCCCCATTGTTGGACATACAGAACATCAATTTGGGGCTTTTCTAACTGTATCTTAGGACCTCTGCAGCCATTTCCACAGAATTAATTCCTAGATACAGAATTGCTGGGTCAGAAGATACACAAGATTCTGAGGCTTTTGATTTGGCATTGCTAAATTGTCCTCTATCTGAAAATATTTAATGATCTCCAATGCTGTGGAAATATCCATGCCTTACACTTCGACAGTAGGCTTTGTTTTTGCTGCTTTTAATTTGGGTAATCAAAGCATCCAGAAAAAGATATGCCAGAGCATGTTGGGTAGGACATTACAGATTTATACCGTGGATTTAGTTGCAATGTTTCTAGACTAGTCTGTGCTTGATCTCCTAGAAAGTGATCAGTTCAGGCAAAGGAAGAACAACTGCAAAAGCACTGTGTCCAAGAACAGATCTGGAGAAACTAGTAACAGTGGAAATAAATACCAGCTTTATTAACACTCAAAGTGCCATTCATTTATATTCATTCCATAGTCCAGCAGGTTACTTAGAGTAACCCTTTGCACCAATCTTTCAAAAAATGAACTAACATGTAAGAAAAAGCAATTTTCATTGTGTTAATTATTGCAGGCCTTCATGCATGATAAATCTAAACAAAGATGTGTGCCAACAATATACAAATTTCCATATATAAACAAGGTCATTGATCACTAACAAAATATAAACATGGTTTCTTTCACGTTAGATTTTTTTTAAAAGCTATTTACCAGCAAGAAAAAACAAGTCCATAAAAACTGTAAAACTCAGAAATTTTATACATTTTTACAAGCACAATTTTGAATCAACAACACAAAGTCAAAATATGCATGATATGTGGCACAAACCACACTGTATGTGGCTTCTGGTAGGTTTTCCTAATCATACCGGCTCCTTGTAACATATTAAGCTTAGTGACATTCATTTCAACAGTGGACTTTATTCCTAACACAAGTAATTTCACATGGTACTGCATATTAAAAACAAGGTTTTCCTTAAGTACAATAACGTTGTCAGATCGGAAATGTAATTTCCTTTTTTTATTTTCTGCCAGTTACTTAAACATACACAGTACAGTGTAAAGACACACAATTATGTTTGGACATTCTTAAACCAATTTGTAGTCAATTACAGAGAATCACAATATATGAACGTATTGTTTTACACACGAGGTTTGACCTTGCCCAGTAAGAAAAAAACTGAGAGTTGAAATCTTTGGGGTAGAACAATAGAAACATTAAAAAACAACAGTAGGACCGGCCAACAGAAACTGGAGATATAAAAATCTTGTCTCTCTTCAAGACAACTCAGTTTCTCAAATTTTTTCATTGCTCTGAGAATTGAAAGGCCGTTTTAGTGGACAGTGTGTTTTTGCTACTGCTTAAAACCTATTTTTTTTCCTTTTAATTTGCATTTCAGAGAGTTCTCAAGAGAGAATTCATGCTCTTCCTTGCAAGAGTATGTTAATTACTATCTAAGTTTGCATCTAATTCTGGAAATACAAACACATTTTGAATGGTTAAAAACAAAATTAAAAAAATATTTTTGATCAGCCAGCTGAAAATATATTCATATAGTAAATAATCTCTCAGAAAGCTTTTGTATATATATTTAATTATTCTAACTAAACAGTGCCCTTATAAAACAAGTTCATAAAAATGTAGAAATTAAATGAAAATAAGAAATTACTGGGATATATACATGTGCCTACAGACAGAAAAAAGACATCTCCACACACACATCCCCCTGATAGGCAGTTGCAAGCATACTTTGAACTTAGTCGTGGAGTTTAGAATACCTAAAAATCAGAAAGTGATGTTGAACTCCTGAGTTCCTCCACAAAGAAAGAACCATAGATAAATATACTTTGTAAAAGCAAGAGGGTCCACTTAAGTCTGTAACAGCAGTGCAGTTATTGATGGCTACATCTTGAAGCGAAAACGTAGAGACAAGACAGTAGTTCAATGCACGCACTCAGGGTGCTCACACACCCACCAACAATTATTGGTCATAGTGAATCAGTGTACAAATTAAACATTTCCAAAACTGTGCAAAAAAGTCAACCTTGATAGGAAAGAAACACATTTGTACATAATTATACACTGCCCAGCATTCAACTGAGATTAAAAACATTTACAGGGAGAAACTAATAGGTTAAATATAAAGAATTTAATGGCTACATTAAAAAATGTACATTATTAGGTCAAGCGGTGAATTTACAAATTGACAATCACAGTTTGCAACAATTAAAGTTTATTCTCAAATTTACCCAAGTTTACTTTTATTTACAATGATATTTGAATAAAAAGAACCATGTGAAATGTAAGAGATGTTAGACATTAAAAGTATTTTTGGTATTAACTCTTTTATAATATTTCAGAATGCAGGGTAGCAAATTTTAAAACCAACAGCAATAGAAAAAATGTAAACCTTTTACTGATTAAGATTGTATTAAAAACAATCAGTTGTGTTTAAAGACGTGTTCTTATTCTTAGACACTGTACTTTCGCTTGAATAGGGTATATATTGCAAGGGTTTGGCCTACTCTCTTTTGCCCAAAAGCTTTTCAGCTCAAATAGAATAAGCCATCTCTACTTATTCTAGGAAGAAAAACAGTCTTTGGAAAAATGAGAATATGTCGAATTCATTTTGGAGCCTAAGTAACTACTAGAGTTTAAGATGTAATTTTGTTAACTTACCTCTCCACTCCAAGTAATGCTAATACTAAAATCACCACATATGCTTTTAAAAAATAACTTCTAAAAAGCAATAAATTAATGAACACAAAAGTGCTTTTCAGTACAGTCACAAACTTTACTGTTCTCAACTGGCATTAAGGGACTCAGAAATCCTTATTTGGAGATAAACTTTGCGTGTATACTGGAGAGCAGACTCTTCCTTATGTTCCAAAATGTCTATAGCACAAAGCAGACATGAATCTATAATTTGCTTTTCTTCACAGCCTTCCTGAAATGCCCCTCAAGTCAAGCACAAGTTCATAAACATTAAGACACTAGGAAGAAAGTACGCCAACAATCTGAAGCATCATATGTCAATGTATATGCATACGCACCCATGGACAACTGACGTTAACAAGACTGGCACACGTACAAGCTCAAGTTTGTAATGTCTGTATACGTCCATAATCACTGAAGCAAATTCTGTGTGTTTAATGCAAACACTGAGTACCTGTCCTTTTACTTGAAGGATAGATTAAGATACAGATTCTACTAGTACCCTCTTTATCATTTTATACTATTAGCTTAGAGCTGGGCAGAATGAACAATGCTAATCATTGTGGTGTGTGTGCACAGAATATGAAAGCTTTGGTTTGAAGTGATTCTGAGAATACAGCTTGTGAATACAAACCAGAAGTAATCAGACATAGGGAGTAAGAGTACTCACTGATTGAATGCCTTTGCTGTTATTAACAAAGATACATTACTTTAAATTAAAATGCAGAATTATGAAAAATATGAAGAATTACATAAAAGACTATATGCAGGCAACATATAAAATTCATTTTTTTCTTTATTGTAGCTATGACTACTCCCTCAACTTTCTCAAAGGAAACCAAAACCACCACGTCCGCTCTCACTGTGACTGAGCAGATTCTCTAGACTCCCCAGGAGCTCATTACCATCTACAGCTCTGAAATGGTTGGCTGGCTGACACTTCCCATGCCTACTGTCACATTCTCTCCAGCCTGTGGCAGAAGTCAAGTCTCAGCTAAAGACAACTGTGAAGTGGCAGCGGTGGCTTCATAGCACGCCTTCCCTAGCCAACCAAGAGGGATGAGATAGCTTCCTTTGAACTTGGTAAGCTAAGAAAGCTTGTTTGGATAACATCTGGTGAAATTTCTATTCCAAAGAGTTCATGAAGATCTACCGTGTTCCCCCCCAAATAAGACCAGGTCTTACATTAATTTTTGTTCCAAAAGACGCATGAGGGCTTATGTTCAGGGGATATCATCCTGAAAAATCACGCTAGGGCTTATTTCCTGGTTAGGTCTTATTTTCAGGGAAACACGGTATGCAAAATCAATTACTTTCTATTTAAGGGTTATATATAAGCTATTATACACACATACAAATTCAATTTTAATCTGCTTTTAGTAACCAAGAGCTTGGCCAAGTACAATAAATACCGTCATTAAACAATCACATTTGTACAAGTTACTGCTGGGAAATGTGCTGGCGTTCCTACCCGACGATTACACGCACCCATCATCAGTAGGTCATACACATGTGAGCTGTTCTTTCAAGGACACAGACTAATCTACCTGAACATTCGTACCTTTCCTTTCTTCCTTCCCTTGCCCCAACTACACACACACACACACACACACACACACACACTTCACAGAAAAGCTAGAGTTTCAGTCAAAATGTTAGGTTAGAATTTGCTGTCCCTGGCTTTCTTGTTCACTGCCCCAAGACTCATTGCCCTAACATTTGTAAACCATTTAAACAACTTCTTTAGGGCAAAAACAACCATTCTAGCTCTGCTATGAAATCATAACTGAACCGTGATATACAAAGAATCTGGGCAGTGTCCATGAGATTGAAAATCAAGTAATCAACCTGGAAAACAATTTACTGTGTCTCTTTAGAATCAGAATACCTCTTTCTATCCTCATCTTAGGAGTTCACATCTAATGGAGGCTGCCCTGTGCCTATCACAGACTATTGCTAACGTTTGTCTTCTAACAAAAAAAACAAAGAAAGAAAAAAAAAAGAGGTAGAAAAGGGTAGGAGGAAGCAGGCTTTAAGAAACGTTTAACGGCCAATACACAGTCTAAGGCCCAATCAACTCTTGAAGCTACTGATTTTGGGGAAAAACCTTCATTTAGGTGGGTAAGTTGAATTATTATTGATATAAAATAAAATTAAGGCATACAGAGAAAAAGGCACTACCAAAAATTAATAATAAATTGCTTTTCATTAACATTTAACCAATCTTAAAATTCAAATAAATATGAACATTACATTTGTAACAAAGATCAAACTTAATATTAAAAAATTAGGTCTCAAGAAATTGTCTTGATCTTAGTACAAATAACACTGGTGACAGAATTCAATTTCTATCAAATGTTTTGGGTATTTTAGCAATTTAGACCAAAAGACAGTATTTTTTTCCTTTAAAAAAAAAACAGCAGGAAAAAACACTGAAATAAAGAAAGGCTCCTCCACCACTGAAGCTCTTCAAGCTGAGGCTGGGTTTTGTAAGAGGCTGCCTGACCTACGGAGGTCCCTCTCATTTGGGGATACTTTTACCCCTGTTGTTATTGACATTTTAGTTTATAACAGCCAATAATTACCCAAAATTGCTTTCCCCTCACATCATAAAAAAAAAACAGTAACATTTTAAAACGTCAGTGCTGAACTTCCAGAGTTTGGGTATGCCATAAAATAAATGTCTGTTTACCCATGTTTCCTCCTACAGGTCACAACCTCCTTAAGGATAAGTTAATTTAGTGCCCAATACAATGAGCCACAATTGTGGCAAATGGAAAAGATTCAGCCTATTTTTACAAAAGAAATTGACATATTCCTATACATGAGAGGAAGTGCTTTTACATGAAGCTGCTGGTCCCTAATGACATGGCTGGCACAGAGCTCTGCCACGGGCCAATGGGAATGCACGTGGCACACATCCTGCTTCTGCACCCATGCCTGCTTGTCCCTTTGACTCTCTTAATGATTTCACGTATCTTATAACAACTCCATCTCAGAAATACTACAGACCAGACCTGACATATGGAAGAGGTGAAGCAGCAAAAAGCTACTCTAAACAAAGAATTTCACCTTTTTTTTTATGTAGTTTCTATTGAGAGTAACATAAAAACTTCAAGTGAAAGACAATTCAATTCACTCTAAAGTAAGTTTTAACTTTTATACTTCAGCCTGTGCATTTTGACCTCTTATATAAATATGTAAGGTTGATTATATTTTTTAAAACTTTCTAAGGCAACAGTCTTAAACCATTTTTTTAGTTAGAAACATGTTTTGTACATGAGGAAAATTGAAAAAATTTCCAGATAATCACACTGAAAATTTCAAAGGCTATATACTTTTAAATACATTTTAAAGAATTACCAACCATCAGCATTTCCATCAGTCATTATATTTTTCAACCTTTTATTCAATAAACTTTATTTGCAATGTAGAAGATCTTATATTGGCTCAAACCTAAGTGATGCCATTTTCAATCTCTCAAGGCCTAAGGAGGAGACTTCCTGCAAAGCACACGTGAGACTGCTGTGGACCTTCTCCAGCACCGAACGTCTGCCGCGGTCAAGCAGATGCGTATTAAAGGCACAAAGTCAGCAGTCTGGCCACTTGCCAGCCTCAGCAAAGAAACAGTACAGTATAGAACAATCATTTGTGCATTTAAAAAGTAAAACACATTTAGAGTCATCTTCAAAAGTTCAAATTTCATTTGTTGATCCATACCATTATTACAAAGAAAAAATTGGAGAGTTATATCAAACTGCCCCTGTGTTTCCTTTTAAAATTTTATATTTTAAATTTATTTTTGGTCTTCCACACCTCACCCCACTTCAAGCTTTTTGTTCTAGTAGTTTCTATATATATTAACTTCTATTGTGGTTTTTGGTACCATTACAACTTGTTTGAAATAAATTCACATCACATTTTATATAATAACTCTGTAAACTATTAGTCTTATTTTTAAGTCTTTATATAAAGAACAATATTTTCCCATAGCTAATAATATTTTTCTTATAAAACACAATTCTTCTGCAGCAGTGTTTAAGTAGTAGTTCCTTTTAAGGTGATTTTATTTTCTATAGCATTTAAAAAGAAGAGAGTGAAAAAAGCAAACAGTTTTGCTTTGGGTCATAGCCTCCCAAGGTGTCTCCCTAAAGAGCATCTGTCTCATATTCTGCACTGCTGGTTACCCTGCCAGACCAAAAATGAGCCAAAAGGAAATCACAACCACACAAGACAAAGAAACAAAGGAAAAGCCTACTGGTCCAGAGACCATGATCTTGTTCAAGTAGAAGAGATGCCTTCACTCATAAAAGATAAAGAAATTATAATAGATCCATATCCTTGGGGACTGTGTTTATGGCACAAAATGTGACAGTTGATTTTCCAGGGGAAGGGGGCCGTATGCTTCCTGGTGAACTGCTTCCTTTGATTCGAAGGGTATGGAAGAAGCTTTGACAACCATGTTTGTGCTGACTTCTTCTGAGACTATCTAGTGGAATTTCAAATTTCCTACGGGGAATGCCAGATAGGAACAGCAAACCAAGATCTACAGTATTTTACAAGAGTCCCCAAAGAGCATACCTTTTGGCAGGAAACAAAATACCCGAGTCTCCTGTGAATCCCATGAAAGACATCATATTTAGGGCCTCCAGGAAGACTACTGTTTTCTAGATTTTTAAAAATAAAGTACTTAGCACTTGCTTTAATATATTGAAAAACCGCAAGTGGCCGAATTACTGATATCATTCATGTTTTTCAGTAGCACAAGTCCATTAGAGATAGTGGAATTCTCCCAGCTGTCCCCTTCCATTCAATGTTCTTGCTCTCAGTGGATACATTATACTAGAAATTCCTGACAGTTTTTAACCTTCCTATAAGTAGTTAATACTTTGTTTTGATATGCTTTTCTTTCCCCACAATTATCAATTGACTATTGAGGAAAGAATACATACAGATGGCTGAGTTCAATAAGCTCCATGTTTAAATTCACTTTGTTTCTAAAATGGAAGTTACTGATTTGGGTGCAATATGGCTGCTAGTAAGAAATGGATTGCCATTTGCTGTTGAGATCATTCTCTCTTGACTTGAAATAATGCTGTATGCTCTTGTAAAACCCTCATTATGCATTACATTACTTTCTCTCTGAAATTTACTTTTTACAAGGAACTTGCTTTGTAAATGGCTATTATCAGTTTATAACTGGGGCTGCTCTTTACAGCAAGGTTTCTCAACTTTGGCACTTTTGACATTTGGGGCAGGATGATTCTTTGTTGGGGATGCTGGGGGTGGTGGGAGGTGCTGTCCTTGCACACAGTGTGTTGCTGAGCAACACCCCTGGCCTCTACTCACTAGATGCTACTAGCATCCTCCCACTTGTGACAACCAAAAATGCCTCCAAGTATTACCAAATGACAAGAGAAATTAGCCCCACACCACCTTTATGAAGCACTGTTTTACATAATAAGCTGTTTTTTTGTGTGTTTTTACGATGCTTTAGTATTCTGTGATCCCAAAACAAGGGTTTTTTTGTTTGTTTGTTTTTAAATTCACAGTAGCTTTATGGATACTCCAGGTTAAACTCTTAGTTCCTAAAAAAATGTCATCTATGGGGAATCGGGAGCTAGAAATAGGAAGATATAGTATACATTATTTTGATTATTTCTCCTTTCCCTTAATTTTAGGACTTTCTCCCTCAGGTAAAGAACATAGTTTAAAATACACTAAACAATACTTAGTTCTTCTTTTCATTATTTCCATTGATTGGCAAGCGTGGTCTCTTCTGTTCACACATTTAATTAGAGCAAACTCCTTTTGTCTTTTAATTTGGATTTGCTCAATTGACTTTCCGCATCTGTTTTAAAACAAGGTAGCATCTTTAAAAAAAACAAAAAACAAACCAGAAATCTATCCCTCAAGGTTTATAGATTCCAGTAACATGGATCTTCTATGGTATATTTGCTTTCTACACTGGTTAGGATTAACAAATAAACATACCTCTTAGAGATTCCTATTTGCTATCAAGATTCATACTGAGCAAAAAGCTTGGTAAACAGAGGTCAGGATCTAAAGAATACAGATATAAGAAGGAACCTATATTCTTCAAGTTGAGTACCTAGCCTAAACTGATGTTTAGGGCTCAACCCCACAAATGAGGATCTATTTTAAATACTATCACTAAAAACTACAAACTATGCATCATTTTGTTCTCCTTTTCCATGTCTCCCCATCACCACCAATCTGTGAGTGACACAGGGAAAGACTCTACAATCTTTAGGTATTCTAAATGATTTGTTTGTACTAAAAAGAGTGACTATGTACTAAAGTGCTTTATCTCTCTGAACCACATCAGTACATTATAAAAATTAAAAAAAAAAGTTTCAAGTTCTTGTAAGGGAAAATAAGATTAAATATAAAAAATTTAGGTTACTATCATTATTAAACAAATTTAACCAAGAATCAAGAGAAACATTTTCCCTCTTGTCTTTTTTCTCCCCCATCTCTCTTTTTTATAAAAAAGAAAAGTGCAGTCAGAGAGAAGGTGAATGAAGATGGGAGCTAGGTAGAGGCACAGGAGAGGTTACAGGCTGCTAGTGATAGTGCACAAACATGTGCCTTAAGAGTTCATCAGCTGAAGGTCTCAGTTTGGCCTCTACAAAGATCCGTTTGAGGAAATCTCGAGTATAGTCTGAGACATGAGGTGGCAGCTTTGGATTTGTTGGCTGAGTGGCAATTTTAAAGATGGCAGCCATTGCTTCAAATTCCGCCCAAGGAGGCTTTTCCATTAGCATTTCTACCACAGTACAGCCCACACTCCTAAAAAGAAATTTTATAAATACATTACATAAACAATATTACCATGAAAGAAAGCCAGTTAACTACAAAACAAGAATTAAGAGTGAGGTCTATATACACTTACGAGGTAAGACAATTAAGTTCGTGAACTCATCCTAGAAAAAGTACTACATGTCTCATTGCTGAGTATCACTACGGTCACTTTCAAAGTGCTCCCCTTGGGAAGCTATGCACTGATGCCGGTGCCTAGTCCACCCTTCAAAGCAATTTTGGAACTCTTTTTCTGGAATGGCCATCAGAGCTGTCAATGTATTACCCCTGATGTCCTCCTGAATGTCATCCAAATGCCTTCCTTTCAATATTTCCTTTATCTTCGGGTAAAGGAAGAAGACACTGGGGGCCAGATCAGGTGAGTAGGGAGGGTGTTTCAATACAGTTATTTGTCTACTGGCTAAAAACTCCCTCACAGACAGTGCCGTGTGAGTGGTGCATTGTCGTGATGTAAGAGCCATGAACTGTTGGACAAAATTTCAGGTCTAACTTTTTCACGCAGCCTTTTCAGCATTTCCAAATGGTAAACTTGGTTAACTGTTTGTCCTGCTGGTACAAATTCATAATGAATAATCCCTCTGATACCAAAAAAAGGTTAGCAACACTGTTGCAACAAGTTCACGAACATAACTGTCACACATCATAAACATGACTTGATTTCAAGCTTTGTTTCCTTAAAGGGCTGTAATTATATAAGATTGTAATTTAAATATAAAAATCAATGAAAATAAACCCCAATGTAAGACCTGACTCAAATGGTTAAGCAAAGAACATTATTCATTTTATAATTCTTACTTGTATGTAATTCTCTAACCTGACATTAAATATAATTCTTTTGTCTTTATCTTACAAATACAAACATAAGAAATTCTTGGTTTGCCTTTAGGTTCTAAAACGAGTATCTTAAATTAAAAACTTTTCTGGTGGGAAGTAAGAAATGCCCATTTTATGTTCTAACTTAAAATTATTAGGCAATTAAGATTAACTGAATTATAAGAGACTAACAGTAAAGATTAATTATTTTTAAAGTTCTTCAGGGAAATAAAATGAAGACAGTTTTCTAATGCTGAAGTTTGCTTAAGACGAAATCTTTCCTAAAGACGGAAGACAGGTTCAAGAACTATACTTATTCAGTCACTGATTAAGCTTCAAAGAGGCAGAATTACAATATTAATTCTTGTAATCCTGACACCCTATTTTAAAACTACAAAAGGCAGGTGAAATCTGGCTCAGTAATTTGCATCCTGGGTAGAAATAAGTAAGAAGGCAGGTGTTTTCAGGCAAAACCCGCATCAAAACCTACCAGATATCTGCTTTTCTGCCATAGCCTTCTCCACTAATTACTTCAGGGCTCATCCAGTATGGCGTGCCTGTGACAGACTTCATTCCCGTACCCGAAAGACAGATAGTTTGAAGCCGTTTGCTGGCCCCAAAATCTCCTAGTTTGACATTGCCTGTTGAATCTCGTAGAATATTTGCTCCTAAAAATAAGAAATACCTTCATTTCATTATTTTTGTTGGCAGTTTGGAATATAATATAAAAGAACAATGGCAGAGAACTAGATTTAGTAGACTCTTCAATCTGTCTCCAAAACTAGGCTGCTTTTCATCATCCGAACAGTACCTGTCACAATGCCAGTCACACAGTCAGAGCTCATTAGGGGTTTTACTACATGAACACTGAATTTTTAATCAGGTATGTGCTTTAGAACCGAAGAAGGTTCTCTCACTGAAAAGGACTGGTGTGGTGGGAGGTGAGAATGAAAAAAAAGAGACAGGGGAAAGGGCCAAGAATTTAAAGCCCAGAGAAGAATGGGGAGCAACAGCAGACTCTCGGGCCCAGTTTTTCTGTCATAAAGCAAGAAGCTCATGGTTGAAGCTGATTCCCATGAGAAGGAACTTCCTGAGGGACCTTAATAATCAAAACTTTCACCAGTAATATTTTTTTGGATATGTCTCTTCGGGCAAGGGAAACAAAAGAAAAATAAACAAATGGGACTATATTAAACTAAAAACTTTTGCTCCAGCAAAGGAAACCATCAACAAAATTAAAAGGCATCCTACTGAATGAAATATTCACCAATGATACATCTGATAAGGGGTTAATATCCAAAATTTATAAAGAACTCAACAACTTAACACCAAAAAACAAACAATCCAATTAAAATATGGACAGATGACCTGAATAAACATTTCTCCAAAGAGGACATACAGATGGTCAATAGACATGAAAAGATGCTCCACATCACTAATCATCACAGAAATGGAAATTAAAACCACGATATACCACCTCTCCCCCTGTCAGAATGGCCACCATAAATAAATCAACAAGTGTTGGAGATGCTGTGGAGAAAAGGGAGCCCTCGTGTACTGTGGGTGGGATTGCAGATTGGTGCAGCCACTATGGAAAACAGTATGGAGGTTCCTCAAAAAATTAAAAATAGAACTGCCTTATGACCCACCAATTAAGTCCACTTTTGGGTATTTACCCAAAGAAATCCAAAACACTAATTTGAAAAGATATATGCACCACTATGTTCACTGCAGCGCTATTCACAATAGCCAAGATATGGAAGCAACCTAAGTGCCCATCAATGGAAGACTGGATAAAGAAAAAGTGGTACATATATACAACGGAATACCACTCAGCCATAAAATCTTACTATTTGCTGCAACATGGATGGACCTAGAGGGTATTACGCTAAGTGAAATAAGTCAGACAGAGACAAATACCAAATGATTTTACTTATATGTGAAATCTGAAAAACAAAATAAAGGTACAAACAAAACAGAAATAGACTTATACAGAGAACAAACGGATGCTTGCTAGATGGGAGGGGGTTGGGGAGAAAGGGGAAGGGATTAAGAAGTACACATTGGCAGTTACAAAACAGTCACAGGGATGTAAAGTACAGCATGGCGAATATAGTCAATAATATGGTAATAACTGTGTATAGTTCCAGGTAGGTACTAGACTTATTGGGCCATCACTTCATAAGTTATATAAATGTGTAACCACTGCTATATACCTGAAACTACGTAATATAATACTGAATATCAACTGTAATTAAAAAAAAGAAATAAAGTTCTAGTATTTCCCCCCATGCTATAACTTAGTTACCTTACATTTTACAGTTTTTCTTAATATTGGGTTTTGCTTTATATTAATTTTACTTCTCAATTTCTATATATTTTAAATCTCTTCTAAGCAAGTTTGAGCTGTTTTAAAATTTCATTTACTTTGATAATAAACTTTTAATTTTATTTATTATAAACTGACCTTGATCGTCTGGCTTTTAGTGTTTGCTGAATTCTCCACTGTGAAGTTCCTCTACTCCCTTCCATGCTGTGCTCTAGGAGAAGTTCACTCTGTGCAGCCCACAGTTAAGGAGTCAGGAGTTATGCCCCATGCTGTTTGGAATGATTCTGCCCAGGAGATTTGTCTTCTCTCTTCCATTTATTTATTCAACCATTCATTTATGAGTATGAACATGGATATTTATTTTATATCTTGGGTTATAAAACAATATCATTGCTTTGTTTTTTTTGCTAAAGTTCCAGCTTTAGCCATTGAGAACTCTTTCTATTGGCTCCTGTGTCCCTTCGTTATACCCCAATCGCTGTGTTCTTCTTTGGTTTTGTTTTTTGTTTGTTTAGCATTTGCTTATTTTCATCACTATTAGATGCTTCAGGCTCAACTTGTGTATTTCCTGCCCCAATCCTAGAATCAGCCATTTCTCCAAGGAGCCCTAGCTCCCTTTAATGGAGAATGGTATCAGAAACGAAGGTCCAGGCACTAAGTTCATTTATTTTTTATTCTCTACTTTCCTCTATCATTTTTTAAACTCAATCTTTTTTTCTGGGATTATAAGTCTAGTTTCTGTCTTATATAAATTATTTCTAGTCTCTCCTTTTAAAAAAGAAATAAATTTTATTGGGGAATATTGGGGAACAGTGTGTCCCTCCAGGGCCCATGAGCTCCAAGTCATTGTCCTTCAGTCTAGTTGCGGAGGGCACAGCTCAGCTCCAAGTCCAGTCAGCGTTTTCAATCTTAGTTGCAGGGGGAGCAGCCCATCATCTCATGCAGGAATAACCGGCAACCTTATTGTTGAGAGCTTGTGCTCTCATCAACTGAACCATCTGGCCACCCCTCTATGCTGATTTTTAACTTTTCCTATAAACTACCTGTTTTTAAAAAAGTAATTTATATTAACTTATCTAATTTTAATTTTTAAACTTTAATTCTTTTTTTTTTAAAGATTTTATTGGGGAAGGGGAACTGGACTTTATTGGGGAATCGCGTGCACCCCCAGGCCTTTTCTTCCAAGTCAAGTTGTTGTCCCTTCAATCTCAGTTGTGGAGGGTGCCGTTCAGCTTTAAATTGTCCTTTCAGTCTTAGCAGTGGAGGGCGCAGCTCAGTTCCAGGTCCAGCTGCTGTTTTTCTAGTTGCAGGGGGCACAGCCCACCATCCCTTGAGCGAGTCTAACCGGCAACCTTGTGGTTGAGAGGACGCACCCCAACCAATTGAGCCATCTGGGAGCTCAGCAGCAGCTCAGCTCAAGGTGCCGTGTTCAATTTTAGTTGCAGGGGGCGCTGCCCACCATCCCAAGTGGGAGTCGAGGAATCGAACTGGCAACGTTGTGGTTGAGAGGATGCGCTCCAACCAACTGAGCCACCCGGAGGCAGCTCAGTTCACGGGGCTGTGGGGAGCCATGGTTACAGCTAATTGCAAGCCTTAATGGCTCAGTTAATGTATAACCGGTTTTTGCTCCTGCGGCATTGTTTTTGCCTGCACCTGGAGGGTGCTTACAAACCATTTGAGGTATGAAGTGGGAACGGCCAGTTTCAAGACATAGTGATGCTAATCAGGATAATTGATGGATTCTGTCATGGGACAATCGTTTTGGGGAGTTTCAATGATTATGTAAGTTTCTGGGAAAAAGTTAAAAATCACCTGTTAATGATGTAATGCATTTTTGTGATTGTGAGCTTGCACGTACTCAAAAGGTATAAATTCAGCAGAGAAAATAAACCTGGTGCTTCAGGACCACTGAAGATCGGCCGCATTAGCATATGTGTGAGTGCCTCCTTTCATTCCCACTCCCCTTTTCAGGAACCGTTCGACTCGTGGCGGCTGGCTCGCCACACGGGGCCACGTTCAATCCTAGTTGAAGGGGGCAGAGCCCACCATCCCTTGCGGGACTCGAGGAATCGAACTGGCAACCTTGTGGTTGAGAGCCCACTGGCCCATGTGGGAATCGAACTGGCAGCCTTCGGAGTTAGGAGCATGGAGCTCCAACCGCCTGAGCAACCGGGCAGGCCCCCAATTCTTATTTTTAAGTCTTCTGTAACCTTAACCATGTTTTTGTTTTTGTTTTTAAATCCTTGTTTGTCCTATTTTTTTTTTTTTAATGGTCTCTAAGAAGAAGAGTGAATAGTGGAGAGAGGCTACATTATAGACTGGAGAGACTATGGACTGTCCATCCCCACCGTGAGCTTCTGTACTTGGCATTCAGTTCTCCCAAAAAACTCCTGAGCCTCTCTCCAAGGGAGGGCACAGGATCTATTCTCTGTATGCCACAAGCCTAAGGGAGACACAGTACCAGTGTCTTTAAAACAATACCTCCGTGTTTCCCCGAAAATAAGACCTAACCGGACCATTAGCTTGAATGTGTCTTTTGGAGCAAAAATTAGTAAGAGACCCGGTATTATATTATGTTATATTATATATTATATTATACCTGGTATTATATATTATTATATTATATTATTATGTGTGTTTTGGAGCAAATATTAATAAGATTCGGTATTACATATTATATTATATTATATTATATTATATTATATTATATTATATTATATTATATTTTATTTTATTATAAAGACCTGGTCTTATAACACCCAGTATTATATTAAAATAAGACTGGGTCTTATATTAATTTTTGCTCCAAAAGATGCATTTAGAGCTGATGGTCTGGCTGGGTCTTACTTTCGGGGAAACACGGTTATCTACCCTATTTAACATCTCCCACTGAGCAACACTTAAAGAAGGACTCTGTCAAAAAACAAAAACAAAACATTATCTCTAAAATATTTAACCAGGGAAGGACAACAAACAAGCCAGATTTTACTGGCTAGGAGCTGGGAAGGAACAGTCCAGGCAGGTCACAGATAGGGGAAGCTATCCTGCAGAGTAATCACCAATGTTGAACCAATGCCCATCCATACAAAGGTCTGAAGAGAAAATGTGTAGCCAGGTTCCCAATACAATTTTCTAATTTTTTTTAAATTAAAGTTTATTGGGTTGACAATTTTTAGTAAACTTACATAGATTTCAGGTGTACAATTCTATAATACATTATCTATATCTCACATTGTGTGTTCACCACCCAGAGCAATTTTCTAATTTTTTAAAACTTATTTTGGGGGCAGCCAGATGGCTCAGTTGGTTGGAGTGCCAGCTCTGAACAAGAGGGTTGCTGTTTCGATTCCCACATAGGCCAGTAAGCTGCGCCCTCCACGACTAGATTGAAGACAACGAGCTGCTAGAGGGGCGGCTGGATGGCTCAGGTGGTTGGAGCGCAAGTTCTCAACAACAAGGTTGACGGTTCAATTCCCACATGGGATGGTGGGCTGAGCCACCTGCAAGTAAAGATTGAAAATGGCAACTGGACTTGGAACTGAGCTGTGCCCTCTACAACTGGATTGAAGGATGACAGAGCTAATGGGTCCTAGAGAAACACACTGTTCCCCAATATTCCCGAATAAAATTAAAAAACAACAACAAACAAACAAAAAACTTATTTTGGATACCTTAAAAGGAAGCTATTAGGGAGATTTTTCAAACATACACAAAAGCAGGTAGAATAGGATAATACCCATTCCCCAGCCCCAACAACCATCTGGAAAATCGTCCCCAACCACTCTGCCAACCACTCCATCCTTCCCGCCTCACATACTAGAAGCAAATTCAAGCCATCATGATCAGTAGATAGTTCAGTACATATCTTTAAAAGGACTCTTGCCTTTTCATGAAGATGGCGCTGAATGCGAAGAAGGAAGCCCCTGTCTTTCCCAAAGCCAAAGCCGAAGCCGAAGCAAAGGCTTTGGAAGCAAAGAGAACAGTGCTGACAGGCATCCACAGCCACAGAAAGAAAAGACCCCCACATCACCCACCTTCTGAGGGCCCAAGGCACTGCGGCTCCGAAGGCAGCCCAGATATCCTGGGAAGGGCGCCCCCGGGAGAAACAAGCCTGATCACTGTACATCAGCAAGGTCCCCCCTAACTACAGAGTCGGCCGTGAAGAAGATAAAAAGACAACACACTTGTGTTCACTGTGGGTGTCGAGGTCAACACCCTGATCAGGCCTGATGGAGACAGAAGGCATATGTTCGACTGGCTCCTGACTATGATGCTTTGGATGTTGCCAACAAAACTGAGATCATCTAAATTGAGTCCAGCTGGCTAATTCTAAACATAAAAATTTTTCACTGTAAAAAAATAAATAAGGACTCTTCCTATACCTAAGAGGATGGATACATAACTCCTTAATAAGGTTAAGTATATATTCAGAGTTTACAGTTTTTTAAAATACATCCGAGTCCAAATAACGTCCATATGTTGAGACTCAATGATATCTTTTATGTCTTTCCTAGAGTTCCCTCTAATCTTTTTTATTTTCCTTTGCAACTTATGAAAAAAATCTAAGTTGTTGGCCTGTAGCTTTCGCTTTCATATGATCTAGATTAGCTGCCTCCACCCCCAGGCGGCATATTTAACATGCTCACCTGTCTGATACATATTTTCTATAATTCTAAAATGTGGTAGCTGAATCTACATGCTTGATCAGACTCAGGTTCGTTCTCTTTCTTTTCTTTTGCAAAACTATTTCATAGATGATAATATATTCTAAGGATAGAAAGTATGTAATGCTAGACTGTCCTTGTTTTAGTGACGTCAGTAGCTCTCAATATTTAATGCTTATACCTATTAATTCCTTAGTGGTTATAAAATGGAACTAGTCCATCATCCTTTCTTCATTTGTTAGCCAAAATACTTTCACAAAGATCAATTTCCTTTCATCCACTATTTGGTTCTCAATGGTGCAGTTTATTTAAAAAGGGCAGAATAAAGAAACCTTATTATAAAATGAGTTGGGTCCCAAGTGACAATGATCAATTAGTTTTTATCCTAAGTTGCACTATGAACTCCTGAGTTTAAACTTAAAAGTAAACAACTATCTTTGTTTTTCCCTCACAATTTAAAAATTGCTCATTATAAAAATTTGGAAAATACAGAAAAAGTAAAAAGTGTGCCAAAGAAAATGATTATCACTCATCCTGCCATTTGGAAACACCCACTGTTAATCATATGGAAATTTTTCTTCTAAGTCATACTTTAATTTTATAAACCTAAGATCACGTTGCATATCCAATTTTATATCTTATTTTTCTCCTAGCAATACATTTGTCCTATGATGCTTTTAAGTCAGCTTGTTTGCAACCTCCTCATTTTACCAATATGATTCATCACTATTTCTGGCAAGGTTAAAAGGATCCGCTTGGGGGTAGCTCCCCCCAGCTCCTTCACCTTGTCTCCTTATGAATGCTAGAGAACTGGCTTGAACAGAGATCATTCCTAATCAAGTAATTCACATTCAAATAATTTCCGTGTGGTTTCTTAAACTATCAGCTTTTGTACTTGACCTTTGAGGTCTGCCTAAGCTGGATAGATCTTGAAATAAAGACAACTCCTATTCTTTTAGATAATGAGCCATGAGTGTCCTCACATTCTCTTCGCCTCCCCAGGAAGCCCCATCCTAGGACATGTGACCTGGCTCAGGCATCCTGCAGCACATCCTACTCCAGCACCAGAAACGGGAACGTTCCCTTCAGCCTGAACACGGCCATATTCAGGGTGTGGCTCACCACAGGAAGGAAGGAGCTGGTGACTCGTAAGAGCCCCCAGAAAGACCAATAAAAAATAATTTTTTATTTATTATTTATGTATGTCTGCGTGTATTGATTATTCTTATCAATTGATTGAAGTGATTTGGGATCACAACCTAATTTTTACAGAACCAAACTTCAGTTTTTATAGAATCAAACCCCCAAGTATGCTTTACAGTACAGAGTTTTAACCACTCTCAAATTTTACACATCTCTACCACTCGCTTTTGTCTTTCTTCATGCACTTACCTTACATACCTGATCCCTAAAAACAGGTGAGTTTTAAACAGCGAGTTTAACTGAGTTGAAGTTCATCAAAGCTCAGTCTTAGGCTCTCTTCTCTCTTCTTACTCCCTCCCTAGGTAATGACATCCATTCCAATGGCTTTAGTTAAATATAATCTCAACATAAAATATGTTGTCATCATAATTAACTTTTGAATGCTTTCTAGGTACCAGGCACTGTTTCAAGCATATTATATACATTAACTCATTTAGTCCTTACAAGAATCTTATGTGTTAGATACTATTATCAGCCTCCCTAACGAGGAGGAACTGAGGCATAGAGAAATCATGTGTCTTGTCCAAGGTCACACCATTACTGACAGATAAAGCCCAAATTGGAATCAGGCCACCTGGAGTCACAACCCCTTCTTTTAACCACTATATTCTAATGCTTATGCTCTGTACATGGAAACATGGTCTCATTTTTATGACCATTTGAACTTTATTGATTCCCACAGGGGACCTACTCAGTTGTGGAGAACTGAACATCAGGACTAATTGGAAAATTGACTGAGTCACTGATAAAGCAGAATTGTTTTCCTATGGTATTTTAAAGGTAGATGTATTAATTTAAATGTTAAATTTCTTAATCATATCACTTGTCTCATCCACATTCACAAAAAGCTGTGAACTTAAAAAAAAACACCTCATTACTTACCTTTGATATCTCTATGAACAATCATATTACTGTGCAAATAATGAACACCCTCAAGAATCTGACGGGTGTATTTCCTAGTGACATTCTCAGTAAGAGCTCCATATGCTTTTAATTGGTCCTTAATTGATCCCTAAAAGAAAACAAAAGAAAACTATGGTATGGTTTGAAATGAAAACCATTATTAAATCTGTTTTTGGGGGGAGGGGGGCAGGAGATGAGGGTAAGGGGGATCAAATATATGGTGATGGAAGGAGAACTGACTCTGGGTGGTGAACACACAATGGGATTTATAGATGACGTAATACAGAATTGTACATCTGAAAGCTATGTAATTTTACTAACAATTTTCACCCCAATAAACTTTTAAAAAAAAGAAAATCACAAAGCATAAAAAAAAAAAAATCTGAGTTTTTAAAAGAATCCTAGTTCAAGAGTGGGAGGTTTTAGTTGGGAAGCACAGGAATTCTCAGTAAGGACGTTATATGCCATACTCATACAACTCTACTATATTCCATGATTAGAACTGTGGAACAGTATGGGTCACAGCTGAAGGAAGTCTTTGAAACTATTTTTTGACAGATACCCTGTTTCTATGACTATGTTGGTTCTATCTCCTATTCCTTACAACTGTGTTTTTAAAAATTCTCCAGTACTTTTACACTGGTTCTTTTTTGCCCTGAATATATTTTTGTTTTTCCTACTGGCTCTTCTACATATGTCCTACTTTACTTTTATGTAGTATTTTCTTATTCTGTTTTTAAAACAGTTTTATTGATATCTGCTAATTTACTTCTCAGGAAAAAGAATGGGTATGTTGGAAAATCAGAACACATATGAGATTTTTAAGATTTTCCTTTATATACTCAACATTCTAGTTCAAAACATAAGAAAATACATTAAAGAGGAATTTCAAATTTTCTTAAGTATTTTTAAGGCAGAATGAGGTGCCATCTCTGAGAATGCTGAAATCAGGCTGAGATAAGACACAAGCACTTGAATTTTGCAAAAGCTTCCCTGATTCCAGTGTGCAAATCTGATGAATAAGCAACCACTTTAAAAGATGGAAATAAAATGCTTCCTGAGGGACAAAATCTTCCTTTTAAACAGCAATATATTCAAATGTTTCTGTGTTTCCTTGAATTTCAGTAAACTGTGTACTTTGTCATATAAAGTAGGTCCTTGGATTTTACATATTTAACCACTTGCTATGTCCACTATGCATGAGCCATCCCTGAAGGGACAGCAAGCTGCATCCTGCTGACCCAAACTTGCAAACACATACAGAAAGCCTTCAGCAGTGAGGGAACCCAGCAGCCAACCACCCACATCTATTAGTCGATGTGGCTTGTTTGCTCAGTCTACTTATTGTGCCTCTCCTTGTAGTAATACACAAAATAACATAGCCAGAACTGAGCTCTCCAACCAATAAGCCCCAAATACTTGCAGGCTGCAAATGAGTGATGGACTTATGGACCTTCTAAGCCCTCAGGGAGCAGGACCAGTGGCCTATGGTTCTAACAGATCCAACAGTATAGTCTGTTCCCCTCTGTGTACCATAAAATGTTATCTTCGTCAGCGTGAACAACTGGAATGTGTTGGGAAGCACTGTGCCAGCTAAGAAGTGTGTGTGTGTGTGTGTGTGTGTGTGTGTGTAAAAGTAATAGAGAAATCAACTGCTAGTTCGGGTACTGAAAATAAAAGAAAGTTATGGTTCTAGTCTGAAACTACTTCTAGATAAACTAAGGAATAGAATGCTACACTTGGGAAAACTGAAGAATGGAAATGACAATGTTGGCAAAGCTTGAATCTAAGGCATAAAGGGGTCCATCACACTAAATTTAATAAGAGAAATTATATAACATCATTCATAAACTTGCAGATTCAAGAAAATCTAGGAACATGTATGCCCAGTCCACATATGCCACAGGCTTGCCATATATACAATTCATTTAGATCAATAAACTATTATTAATCTGGTAACATGCTTTTCAAATTTAAGGAATGACAATCCTTTGAAATCATAGCTGCCTTTACAAAACCAAGTGTAGCTAATGAGAAACATAATCTAACATCTCTTTCCTAGTAGCCCAGGTTTACTCTTAGATTGCTAAATATATAAGGATTATTCATCTCCATTTGTAATATAAATCAGTTGTAACCAATTAACCATTTTAAATAATCTTATTTTCAACAATCTGAGTCTCTAGTCACACTTATTCATAATCATTTTCTATTTAATTTAAATATGTATTGCATAAACAGTAATGGAATCTGAATGAAAGAGAAAAATTGGTCACAACTCCAACATAACATTTTCATTTTCTAAGTTTCTTCTGCCCTTGTGCAGATACAGATACTTCTTAAACATCATAATCATTATTAAAAAGCATTTTATATCCTTTTTCTTTTTTTCTAAGTACTTCCTCCAACTTTGCTACGCAGCCTTCACAATTTTAATTTTTAACATATATTCTCTTGGACAATGCCATCATAATTTACTTCCACCGCAGGCAATGAATTTCCCTTTTTTTCCATCACAGGTAATACTAAAATAAATGTATGCTGCTCTTTCCTTCTTTTGGATTACTTCTATAGAACAAATTTCTGTGAGATTACCAGGTCAAAAGGCTTCAATATTTTTATGGTCTTTAATACATCCCACCAATTTGTTTTCCAAAAGGGGATTTTTAAAAACCAATTTAAACTGCAAACAGAATCTTTGAAAATAAAAAGCAGCAATTATGAATAAGTAGCAATGATGAATAACAGTGGTGTCACTATAAACAATTAGTAATTCAGGATGAAAAGAAACAAAGTTTACTGTTGCTCTTGTGAAACTGAGGATAGTTACGACCATTCATATTGGATGCTGATTCACAGTTTTATTTATCCATAAGCTTGAAGTACATACAACCTTGTACATTCTATATACAATTCTAGTAAGCTACTCCCTTAAAGAGCCATAAATCAAACTTTTTTTCAAACATATACTGCCTATCAAATTATGGGAATGCATGTATTTTTAAATGAGTAAATAGACCACCATCTTGAAAATCATTAGTATTAGAATGTACCGTACAAATACTAAAAATAATATAGAAGGAATGACAGAGTTTACAAATCACATTTTGCAGCTCCTAATGAAATTGACTTAGGTAACGATTATCAATCATTGTTCAAAACATTAGATGACTGGCTGAAAAGGAACTGGCTATCCTAGGTGCCACTGCGATAGCTCATACTATTTTCTGGTCTTCAGGAAAAAACAAAACTTTACAATGGGAGGACCGGGATGAGACGCACCCTGATCTGGCATCAGTCTCAGCATCATGACAATGGAACAGCCAGACACTCTGTGTCTCCTGACGGGATGCAATGTGAAGTGCACAGCACCATCTCTGACGCTTTCTAATAAACAAGGTTGGATTTGAATCTAATTTAGACTTTAGATCTTACTTGGAGTATATAGGAAATAAAGGGATAAAGGAACAGATTATACAACAGCATGAGGATGCAATTGGAGAAATCTATGAGATGAAATTGTCAACAGAACTAGCCTGGTCTATTTGTCAAATCTATGTCATGTAAAAACTGCTCTAGATTAAAAGAGAAGTAAGGAATATAACAGCTGAATATAATGTGTGGTCCTTGACTGGATCCTGCTTTGGATAAACCAAGCATTATGGATATTTTTAAGGCATGCAGAGAAATCTGAGTATGGGCTGCTATGACATCTGTAAGCTACTTTTGTATATTTCAGCATTTTTAAAAAATTAGTTGAAAAATACACAGATAGAGGAAGAAGATAAAAAATAAAACTGTATTACCCAGCTCTGATTTAAAACTCTTCCAAAATGTCCTTAACTCGGTATAACATTTTATAATCAAAGTTTTACTGTTTTTCTTTCCTCAACTAAGACTTCAAATAGAGTGTGTCTATTTTCAAAGGATATACTAACTTACCCCTGGCATATATTCCATAAATATGGAAAGCGTTTTTTCCTGGGGATCCCTCAAACAGCCATAATACTGAACAATTCGCTCATGCAGCAAGTTTTTCAACAACTGAATTTCACACTCAAGTGCATTTACTTCCTGAAAGACAAAACTCACTGTGAAGTCTTTACAGTACTGTTAGTAAAAGCAAAAAATTCAAATTTCATGGATCATCAAGGTGACTTCATTCTGGAATTTTTCTTTCTAAGGAATAAATATTTTAAAGTCTCTAAACAATAACATGTATAATAGTCCTTGACGGTATGCTAAAGCAACACTAAATCAGATTAGGAACATAACTGAGTATTAAAAGAGAAAAATCCACAATACGAAGTAGATAAATATATCTAATTATCTATTTGTTTTGCAAATAATTTGTATTAAGGAAAAATAAAAATTCTATTGTGTGTTACATTTATTTTAGTAAAAATGCTTTTTTTGTGTGTATAATGATTCTTACCTTGCTGGTCTCAGGGCTATCGGGATCAAACTGAACTTGCTTCACAGCAAGCTCTCTTCCTGTATCCACATCATAACAGAGGTAGACCCTGCCAAAGGCTCCCTGACCAAGCAGTTTGCCCAGTCTCCAGTTGGTTGGAGCCCGCGGTGCTGAAAAAGAACATTTTCTTAAAATGGAATAGCCAGATGGCACAAAAATGGTTAAGGCCTAAATGACTATTGCATTAGTGATATCCTTAACTGCACATATTCGGATATAAGGAAAAATCATGATCATCCAAAGTTCATAATGATCATCATCTTTGAAAATTTTTCTCTTCAGTCAATTTTCTAAGAATTCTAAACCCAAACAAGGTTCATAATTCCATAAATCATTTTTCCACTGAGATTATTTTTTTATGGTTACAAATGTAATGATATCTTTGACTCAATCTAAGATGCCACTGATTTGCGATGTCCTATTTCTAATCTTTATTGTAGCAACATATATAATTAGTTTCCCGTCTGCCTATGATGTAGAAAGCTGGAAAGAACATCACTGTCATTCTAACAAGAAAAAAACATGAAAGCAGCCAGAGAGGAAACAATCAAACTACAGAGAGAGGAACAAAGATAAGAATTATAGCATACTCTCGAAAAGCATGCAAGCCAGAACAATGGAGAAATTGCTTTAACGTGCTGAAAGAAAAAAAAAATGCCCTGAAACCTACACCCAGAAAAAAAACTTTCAAAAATAAAGGAGAAATAAAGACCTTTTTCAAACAAACAAAAGCTGAAAAAATTTATTACCAGCAGAGCAGTATTACAAGAAAAGTTAAAGTAATTATTCAGGCAGAAGGAATTTGACACCTGACAGAATCTTGGATCTACATATATAAAGATCCACAGAAATAGATAAACTATACGTATACGTATAAAAGACATTTCTTATTTTTAATCACTTTAAAAGATAGCTATCTAAAGCAAAAACAGCCGCAATGTACTGTGAATTCACAGATGTAAAAGTAAAATATGACAACACTAGCCCAAAGGGAAGAAGTCAGAGTGTACAGATACTGCTCCAGTCTGCATGCGTGGCTGACATGATACTTCACAATCTGGCCTTAGTTACCATTCTAGTCCTATTCCCACTCTTTCAAGTAAAATATCCTCCATTTCAGCCCAAAATGAACTATTACCCAATTTCAGAACATGCCATGGCCTCCTGCACCTGTTACCTCCTTAACTAGTAAAACCTACTCACATTCAAGATCTAGACTAAATGCTGTAATACAATTATTTCTCCACCCGCCATTCTCCTACATCTTAGAGATTGCATTTGAAATCTCAGTGTAGGAACTCAACAAAGATATATGAAATGAACGAATGGATGACTAATTGGTAACAATTTTCCTAATAAAAGTGAAAGACAGAACAATCTAAAGTAACTAGCAGTAATGCTATGCTTATTCCTGACATTCCAACCACCTTTGGAAATACCATTTTTACCCCTTTTGAGAAGCTGGTCTCACTGAGGCCTGCATGGCTTGGTATTTATTCCTTTTGATACTGTAAAATTCCACGAAGGTTCTGTTGCATATTTCACTATACCAATTTCTATTACTTACAGCGGCTGGGTGGGCTGATGTCCATTACAGTCAAAGTAGGATTGTCTATGTCACTTCCCTTTCTTCTTACTCGACTATCATCATACTCTGGGGTAAAGATACTGCTTCCACTACTAGTGCTTAAGGAGTGATCAGTAGGACTGAAGCTCACAGGAGACCGGAAGCTTGTCCCTTGGGTCCTTCTAGCTCTTGGAAAAGTTTTACGACCTACACATGAAAATATAATTATGTTAAAACTTTTATTAATATGCTGTAATGGAATGTATTTAAAATTTGTAACATAAGGAACAGAAATTTCTCCTGTGACTAGGCAAAGAAACCAAAATAGGAATGATCATTTGATTGTATGTTTTAAACCTAAGAACAGTATTTTTTTTAAGTTCAAGGAAATATCCTTGTTAATTCTGAGTCATGAAGTCAATAATGAAAATACAAGGAAGAAAATAAGTGAAAACAGAAATGAAAAGTAGGGAAAAAACAAACAGGCTCTGAATATAAATTCACATAATCTCTTATGTTAAAACATACACTTATAAAATCATACACTTATTAAAACATACATTTATAAAATCATAGAACTCCCTCACTTTGAGATAAAAAGGAGAAAAAACATATTTTACTCTCATTTCCAATAATGATTTAAAATATAAAACAAAAATTGGGAAGTTTATAGGTTACAATATTCTGAATTTCATCCAGGAGTAACTTTCTAATTAATATCATTTATAAATTACTCGTCTCCTAAGGGAAAGAGAAACATTATGAGGTAAACTGGCACAAAGATGTTAGTATAGTTTTAGTTAGGACCCAATTTCTTTAAAAAAATTTTAGATAGAAAACTAAGTGATTCAGGAACAAATTTATTTCTAATGGTATTTAAATATGCAATGTTTATTTTCATTGAGAATTTTTGAGAGTTTTCACAAACTGTTCTTGTGGTCTAATTGCCAGCACTTACCATCATTATAGTCTTGATGGCGATATGAAACATGATACCTTCTTGGATATGTCCCTCCTTTTCCATATTTCTCAAAGATAGGGTTATCATAGTCTATTAAGACACATAAGAAACTTATATGTTACTAAAAAAAAGTCAAATATCTGTAATGATGAAAAACACATTTACACATTTTTATTTGATTTAAAAAGAAACTTCCCTTTCCCCATCAGCTAAAACATTATTCAATGACATAAACATTAAAACATTTAGAATGTAGGCAGTCTAACCTGAAAATTCCTGATGATTATCTGGGTAGCTCTGTGCCCTAGGCATTCGTGATTTTGGATAGCTTTCTCTAAAAGTAGAAAATATCACATTAAATTAAGAGAAAATATGCAAATAAGATATTAAAAAGTATTTATGCAATAACAATATCTATCTGTACGTATGTATGGAGACATTACACATACATGCACAAATACACACAGAGGCATTCACTCTGAAATGTTAACATAAATGAAAAAAGAGAAATTTCTTAAACATTTATTTGGTATATGCAGGCAAAAAGCCTGGCTTTTAAAATTAACTCGTAGAGTATAGTGGTAAAAATGATACACTTTGCAATTACAGGTGTTTGGAAATACCTGTGTTTCAGTCCTAGCTCTGCAACTTAACTAGCCGTTGCAATCTTGGCAAATCACCTTTCTAAGACTGTTTCCACATTTATACAAAGGAGATAATTTCCAACTCAAGTATATTTATTTCACTCACATTACTCTTTCCCTGAATTTCCTGAATGTTTTAAAAGTCTATCTTGAGGTAGACATGGGCAACGACAAAGGTTTCATGTATATGGTAACAGAAAAGTCAGTGCATGTCCCCATACAACATTAGTCACATTTTCACAATTTGCTTTCATAGAGCAATCCCAGAGGACATTAAACAGGTAAAGACTAATAAATATATTGACTGTGTGCTACAGCTGAACACTGTCCTGAGACCAGGAGAAAGGGACAAGCGCGCGCATAACAATTCAGTTGCAACTTGACCCACCTTACATTCCTGAACAGCTATTTCACAAAACAGAAGCACTTAAATTTTAAATCACAACCAACACATTGGGCCACAACTGCCAAACATGTAAGTTATTTATAACTGGGTGCCAGAGTGAACATAATCCTCAATAGGTGAAACAACTCAAAAAATCTCCAAAACCAAACATATTAATAAAAAATTTGATAGTTTTGCCAACAGTTTTAAAAGTAAACTTATATAAATAAATTCTAAGCTTGCACTTAGCTTCAAACACATAATTTTGGCAAGCAGAAATACTCAAAATATTTTATTCAGATACCATTTTAACTAACAATGATACTAAGCCCCATGAAGTTAAGGGATTTATCCAAATTGTTAAAAGAATTCATTTGTACTAAGTATAGGCAAGTATCAATTACACTCCTCTGAATGTAGCACAAGAGTTGATAATTCAACATACTATATATACATATATGTGTGTGTGTGTGTGTGTGTGTGTGTGTATGCATATTTATCCACATGTATTAAAAAACAAAAGGTGCAATCAATATTACCCATCCAAAGGACTATCAAGTGATGGACAACTTCCTGAGCCAGAATTTTCAGGGCTGCTTAAAGATAATGGGTCCAGCATCTGGAAAAGTAAGAGTTCCACCATGATTTGATGTGATATAACCAGAAGTTACTGTTTTAAAAACAGCTTTATTGAGCTATGATTGTAGCTTAATACAGCTACATGTAACATAAAATTCACCGATTTAAAGTGTACAAATCAATGGTTTTTAGTATATTGAGGGTTGTGCAACCCTCACCACCCTCAGAACACTTGTAGTACCCAAACAGAAACTCCATATCCAACAGCAGGCACCCCCCAGTTACTCATGTTTAAATGTCTAAAATGTAGTTGTCCCTTGTAGGTATGCTACAACGTCAAATTTTTTAAGAGAAAAATATTCTTTCTCTATGGACTATTAGCTAAATAATTTCACAGAATTTTGCTTACTGAAAATTGAACAAAGGGCCTACCCAAATTGAGACTAATGACACCATGACGGCTACATTATTAGGAAATGAAACTGCAATAGTATAAGCAGCCAATGTAACATTAAGGAAACAACAGCAACTCTATGGAAACATTTCAATACTACAAAACTTTTTTAAATGTTTTAGAAAGTTGATAAACCTCACTTTCACGAAGTTACATATTTGTAGTTTTACTGTATCTTTCAAATGTTAATTTAAAAATCTAAATTAATCCCAGGATTACAAATACACGCATTCATTCAGTAATGGATGAGCAACATGTCGGTCTCATTCCAGCTTTCTTTATACATGAATGCACACAGGCACATGGAAATTAGTGGGCATTTTCCTACACTTTTTACAATTTTGTTCACTTAAGAAGGAAGATATGGGGTTAGAGAAGAGGTCACACACACACACACACACACACACACACACACACACACACACACCTGCCAAACGACAATGACCTTGACAACATCCCTTTAAATGAAATGAAAAGCCACCTCCAACTTTTGCTTACTTGGTCCATGCTCTCTGGAATGAACTCTCCTTCACTGTTAATACTGGTGAATGACCCATTCCGGGCAACCTGGTGTAATTCATCTGGAATGTATCCTGGGGGAGGGGAGCTTCGATCTCTACTAGTGGGACCTAAAAGGAGGAAATTACATACTTTTATAAATATCAGCATGGAGCACATTTTTGTTTTAATGAAATATACCCACAGTATTTCTAGACAACTTTACCAGTAATTTTAGCAACTAAAACCCAGGTTTTACTAAAATTTATCACAACATTCGTGTCTGTAAAGCTTAAAATGTTTTTATAACTTTCTGAAGTCTCACCTTATTATAATCACTAACCTCACTGTAATATTCATTTACACTTATTAGGTGATATGTTCTTCTGACTGCTGACAACTGCATTATAGAGTTGATAATACAATAAAGATTTTTAGATAGATGCCACTGCTTCTCAATTTCCAGAGGTCATTTGTACCCAGGTATGTTACCCTTTAACGTAATTTACAGAAGGCATCATGATGCACTGGAAAGAATATGGGCTTTAGAGTCAGACCTAAGTTTAAATCCCCGTTCTAGTTACTTATCATCTGTGTGTCTTTGGGAAAGTTATCCAATCTCCATGACCTGTTTCCACACCTGTACACATGCAACTAAATGCCTTCTTTGCGAGGGTAGTGATGGTGAAATGATTCACAATGACCATATGCTCTGTAAACTGGGTGCCATGATGTCCTTTCCAGTCCTATTCACGATTCTTGGAAACCTGAGGTAAGACAGCTGCCTAATCCTTTAGTCCATACTGAAAGTGCGTTCAATTTGGAGTCCTGCATTTTATTCTTGGGTACTTAAAATTAGGTTTTCGTGGCAAGCCACATTCCTGAAATTTAATTTCTTCCTAGTTTAGAAAATCAGAGCATCTAACATAGTTCATCTAATCAATCACTTAATTTCTCATTAGGCTATAATCCACTGTATTTTTACCTGGTTTTACAGAAATAATGCTATGTTTATTAACACAATTCCTCCTCTTTTCTCCTAATTTTTTGAAATTAAACTATAAAAAAGATCGAGAGAAGGTATGTGAGCATTGAAAGTTCAGGTCAGGTTTAAAGCAAAAAAGGTTTCTGCCTTAGGTAAAGGAGTCATTGTATGTATATGCCAGCATTTGTTAGTGATAAGATAGGGAGAAAGAGAATAAAATGATTACCAAGAAGTGTGCATAAAAGATTATTTTCTACACTTGCCTCTAAAATGATTAAGGACTCAACTGCAAGCCAGGCATTGCTTTAGGCTTTGTAAACACTATGGTTCACATTGTCCCTAGTGGTTTTATTCCTTCCATAGAGCCTTCTTTAAAAAAGAAAACCAATGTATTCATTACTAATGGGAGATAGGGTAGAAAAAGGCTATGAAAATTTCTTCATCTCCTTACTTGATAACCTATATTTTTAAGAATGGTCAAGACCTCCATGCCAGCATATACTCCTACCCCAAAGGAAGTTTTTCCTCCCGCTATCTCTTATGAAACTAATTAAAAGGAATAACTGTCAGTAGATAAGGAAAAAAGATAACGGTCATATCTATCAAAGCCATTTCAAGTTTAGAGAGGTGCCAATAGAAGTCCAGTAATTTTATACTTTACAATTTCCAGTTTCTTCTTACCCTGGCAGTGAAGTCAAACAACAAGAATATTAGTAGAACAAGAGTGAGGCATTCAATACAATTTTAATTCAAAATAAATTTAAAATGTCAATTTAACTAGTGCATTTAGCTTGTTGTGTCTAATGTAACTAAAATGAATTGGCAATTTTTTACTTTAAAATGATAGTATGTACTATAATGTGATAAGAAAAGGGAATAGAGTGTCTAATTAATAACAGTCATGCTTTCTAGTTTGAAAAGCAAAATGTACTTTAAAAGCATTCTCTCAATTTATTGCTACAACAACCTAATGATTTAAAGATGAGGGCAAAGTTACAATCCCAGGTTAGAGAGCTGGAATTGGAATTCAAGTATCTCTAATGTTCTCTCACCAATTTTTAAATATATCAAAATATATCCTAATGAAGACAATTAATTTTTATTTTACTTGTATATTATCTCCATTGCTCACATTTTCAGTATTTCTAAAACCAAAAGTAGAACATATGTAAGACTGACACTTAGAAGGAAAGTCATAGAGGAAGTTTTTCCAAAACAAAAGATAACAGACTGTTTTGGTGGTCCACAGGCTAATTTAATCTTTTCTTTCATTATAACAGTCCTCTTGTTACCATCTTAGATTCCCACTCACATCTCTTACTCTGCTCCACTCTCCTGCTTCCTTCCTGTTCCCTGTTGTGCCTCCTTTTCTACTCCCCCCTGGGAATCCATCACTCAAGTATGTTTTCACGCTATCTTTAATAACCACATTCACTGCCCCATGTGTTAAAAACATTTATACCAGTGGTTTTTGAGCAATATAATGCTCTTATCATATAAAAATGTACATTATCAATGTTTTACACAAATGGAAGAAGATACACAGAACTGGGGAGTTTGGAGCACCTTTGCCCAGCCCAGACCCTTCTAACAGGCCTTCTTTAAAACAACAGCACACAGGATCCATTTCTCTTCATACCATAAGCTTAATTATAACAGTATACTATTAATGACAGAACTGAATACTAATTAATAATAAAGCATAATCTTTTATTAAAGCATAATACTTTTTTTTTTCCCTTTCTTCCGCCTCCCTCCCCCCTCCCTGCAATCCGGTAGCCATTGTTTCTCAGTGTAGTTGTGTAGGACCCAGCTCCCTTGCCCATGCTGGTATTATGAGCCTTGCACTCCCTGGCTGAGGCAGTCGGCCAACTGTCCTCGGTCAGCCGCTCACAGCAGCTCTCACAGGCTGACTGACGGCCACTCACGATGGCTGCTGGCCGCTCATGGCCACACACAGTAGCCCATGGTAGCACACAGCAGCGGAGCTCCAGGGAGAGCCATTGTTCACAATCTTAGCTGTAGAGGGCGCCGCTCACTGGCCCATGTGGGAATCAAACTGGCAACCCCAGCATTAGCAGCACTGCACTGTGCTCCCACCAAGTGAGCCACAGGGCCAGCCCCATCTGGATACTTTTAGCAATGCATATTCTGATAACATGCTTGGCATTAACTAAAACTTAGCAAAAGGCTTATGAACTTAGTCCATCCATTAACTTTAATATATTAAAATACTTCTTTTAAGTTTTTCCCTCCAGTTTATTTGTATAGTTAAAATTTCTTTCAGTAATTTGAATTTGTTAAGCATTAAAATACCCTGGAGGTATATAAAGAAAAAAATAAGCTGGAGATTGCTAATCCTATAAAACTTGACATAACTTTTCAAGGAACAGATACTAAAACATAATTAACCAAAATAAATTACAAAGTATAGAGATAGGCTGCTATTTATCAGGGTTATGTTCAGGTGTTAAAGGATGGAGAAGAAACCCATTTCATGATTCAGACACTAGCTTTCTTACCTATTATAGAAAGCCGTTTTTTCCTCTCTGCTCCAAATACTGTGTTATCTAAATCTTCTAATGATGGCAATGGTTCTAAATTAGCAGCCTACAAAGGAAAAAAGGATGATTAATGCTATTCTTCCTCTTTAAGGCTTGAAACAGAATCCTCTCGCCTACCAAAAACAACTGAGATATTCTTACCGTTTGTGGGTCTTAATAAATCTACTCGGAAATTTTAGAATAATTCTTCCCAAGATCTGTTTTTATTAGTTTCATATGTATGGTACTTGTAATTTTGCATATACAGTTTTGAGAAGCAAGGATATTAAACTACAGCAATTACAATGTGTAAATTTACATTTAATCATATGAAAATATCAATGATTATAGAATGTAACTATGTTTCATATATTGATTTTTACAAGCATACAGGCATAAATACTATAATCCTTACTGAAACAATCCCAATTCATACCTGTGTACTTCCATTTATTACAAGCAATATCTTGAGGCTCTTCATATGAATACTACGATCCAGCAGTTCCACAGCTTTGTCCAAGTCATCTTGAGTAGTTAATGGAATTACCAACTAAACAAAAAAGGACATTAGGAATCATGCAGCCATCTCACCAGACCCATCCCTTCCAGGAGCATCTCCATTACTGTGGAATTATAAATCTTAAAATACCTTGCTCTTTGACTTGTCAGTATAATGAAATTCTGAATGAATATATGTATCTAGATTGTTTTGTTCTTCTGATCCTACCACTACTAAAATCACAGAATAAATATGAACTTTTTTTGCATAATTGATCATTAAATTTTTCTGGAAAACACATTTAAAGGTTTTCTAGGGTATTTCCATAATATTGCTAAACTTAAGTTATAGTATCTTTACCTCCAAACTGCATTAAGGAGGACACACAAAAAATAAAAGGTATAATCTATAAAATAAAAGGTACAATCTTTCATCTGCACTGATGAAACTTTCATTTTTTTTCAGTAGTAACCACTGATTTGCATTCTCACTAGGTGTGCTTATCAACATACCAGATACAATGATCACCTGTGACAGACACAATGGAGGGGCTCAAATCCCTGACCCTGGTGACCACTACACTCTAAAACAAATAAGCTAAATGAGTCAGTCATCCATGGTGAATGCTGAATGTGGAAATCTGCTTTCATTAGTCCTCTCACAGATCAGACATTATAAAGGATAAAAGTACCTGGGAAGTCTATGACAGCAAGCATGATTCATACAATTTAACAAAATCAAAATACATTTTTTTAAATGTAGAATTACTAGTTTAAGATGACTCTGTCAATAATCTTCAAAGTACATTCCATTTCATTGAAAGGACAAAATGAAAACAAGTGAACTCATACCCCACACTTGTTAGCCTGCCCCAATTAACGCAGTACACAAGCCATTCAAATGCAAAGGCCTATGATTTTATGTCAGGTATCGTGATACCTCTCACTTTGTTCTTATTTCTCAAGTTGCCGAGGCTTTCGGGGTCTTTTATGGTTCCATATAAATTTTAGGATTATATGTTCTATTTCTGAAAAAAATGTCATTGGTAGTTTGATAGGAATTGCATTGAATCTATGTATTGCCTTAGGCAGTATGGACATTTTAACTATATTAATTCTTATCCATGAGCATGGTATGTGTTTCCATCTATTTGTACCTTCTTTAATCTCTCTCTTCAGTGTCTTGTAATTTTCTGAGTACAGGTCTTTCATTTCTTTGGTTAAATGTATTCCTAGGCATTTTATAGTCTTTGAAGCAATAGTAAATGGGATTGTTTTCTTAATTTCTCCTTCTAATAGTTTATTATTGGTGTATACAAGTGCAACTGATTTCTGAATATTAATTTTGTATCCTACTACTTTACTAAATTCATTTATCAGTCTAATAGTTTTTTGATAGAATCTTTGGGGTTCTCTATATATAGTATCAGGTTATCTGCATATAATGATAATTTTACTTCCTCCTTTCCAATTTGGATGCTTTTTATTTCCTTTTCTTGTCTGACTTCTGTGGCTGGAATTTCCAGAACTGTTAAATAAAAGTGATGAAAGTGGGCAACCTTGTCTTGATCCTCATCTTAAGGGAAAAGGTTTTAGCTTTTCCCCATTGAGTATGACTTAGCTGTGGGTTTATCATATATGGCCTTTATTATGTTGAGATACGATCCCTCTATTCCCACTTTGCTAAAAGTTGTTACCATAAATGTATGCTGGATTTTATCAAATGATTTTTCCGCACCTACTGATATGACCATATCATTTTTATTTTTCATTTTGTTAATGTGGTGAGTCACGTTAATTGATGTGCTAGCGGATGTTGAACCACCCTTGCATACCAGGGATGAATCCTACTTGATCGTGGTACATGATCTTTTTAATATATTGCTGAATCGGTTTGCTAATATCTTGCTGAGAATTTCTGCATCTCTATTCATTATGGATATCGCCTGTAGTTTTCTTTTTTTTGTAATGTCTTTGTCTGGTTTTAGGATCAGAATAATAGTGGCCTCATAAAATGTGCTTGGGAATCTTCCCTTCTTCTGGATTTTTTGGAATAGTTTGAGGAGAGGTTGGTGCAGCCACTATGGAAATCAGTATCTAAAAAAACTGGAAATGGAAATACCTTATGACCCAATAATTCCACTCTTGGGTATCTATCCAGAGAAATCCAAAACGCTAATTCGAAAAAATATATGCACCCCTATGTTTACTGCAGCACTATTCACAATAGCCAAGACATGGGAACAACCAAAATGCCCATTGGTAGACAACTGGATTAAGAAATTGTGGTACCTTTATACAATGGAGTATTACTCAGCCATAAAGAAGGAAATTTTACCATTTGCAATGATATGGATGGACCCAGAGAACATTATGCTAAGTGAAATAAGTCAGACGGAGAAAGACAAATGCCATATGATCTCACTTATATGTGGAATCGAAAGAACTGAATAAATGAGCAAACTAAACAGACATAGTCTCAGAGATATAAAGGAAAAACTGATGGTTGCTATTTGTGAGGGGGGTGGGGATGAGGGAGAAGGTGAGGGGATTAGAAAGCACAAATTGGTAGTCACAATATTGCCCCGGGGATATGAAAGACAGTTTGGGGGATATAATCAATAATGTTGCAAAGATTTTGTAGGGTGTCAGATGGGCACATGTCTTATTAGGGAGACCACTTCATGGACGGGGTAGATGCCTGACCACTGCGCTGTACACCTGAAGCAGAAGCTAAGTAATACTGACTGTATAGTCACAGGATGTGGATGGAGTACAGCATAGGAAATAGAGTCAATGGAATTGTAACAGCTATATATGATGTCAGAGGGATAATAGATTTGGGAGAGGGGGGTTATCACTTGGTGAGGGGTATAAATGTCTAACTAGTACATTGTTTTGTACACCTGAAACTAATAAAAAAAAAAAAGTAAAAAAAAAAAATGCAAAGGCCTAGGTACTGTGTTTCCTCGAAAATAAGACCTAGCTGGACAATCAGCTCTAATGCGCCTTTTGGAGCAAAAATTAATATAAGACCCAATCTTATTTTACTATAAGACCAGAATGTAAGATAAGACCGGGTCTTACATTAATTTTTGCTCCAAAAGACGCATTAGAGCTGACTGTCCGGCTAGGTCTTATTTTTGGGGAAACATGGTAGTTTTGGGTCTTCTTTAGTAAAAATGCCTCAAAGACAAGAACCCCCCCACCACCACACACACACACATATCAGCAATTAACAGGAGCACAGCAAAGAGCAACATTTGAAAATACTGTTTAATAAGTATCACAGGATGAAAACTTCATCTGAAACACACACCCTAGCTGACATGGTGTGCATTCAATTCTCTGCAGATTTCTTTATGAAAAAGATTCCTTGTTTTATGAAAGGCTGTCAGACACAAATACAGCAGGTCCTGATGCCATGGAAACTTACTCTTGTTTATATCAATTAGTCTATGGTAAAACTGGTTTCATTTTAAGTTGTTTTGCACCTGTCGACAACATTAAGAGAGGACTCGCTGTATGAAATAGAACTAATGTGAATTTCATCATACACTTTTTACATCTACTCACTCTGTACTTGAAATTATATTCCCAATTTCTGTGTGCAGTTAATTTTATACTATTACAACTTACCAGCTAACCAGACCTTTTTCCTCTATGAAGAAAATTTTCTAATTAAAAAAAAAAAAAGAATATTAACTGTTTGGTATCATAGAACAAGCCTGATCTACTTAACTGTTTTCATTATCCTATCAATTATGAACTATATTGGTACATTTTGTTCCTATCTTTAATATTCTTTTTAATTATATTTTAAGTACTAAAAAGCATTTCAAAGCAATGACAAGGATTGTTCTGCCAATATTTCATTTAAAGGGAAAACCCTGAGTATTTACTTTTATTACATACTTATTTATAATGGGAATGTTAACTTCTCTGAGATACTGTTGCTCTCAGGAGAAAAGACACTAGTTTAAATCCAGTAACAAAATATTACTATATATGATTTTGCTCTTCTTCAGTCGGCTATCGTAAAATCTGAACATTCTGGAGGAATGCCTGGAGCGATAGCTTGGACTACTGTCTATGGTTCTGATCAGATCCCGTGTTTGTTCTAAGGTCACTCACGTATTACAAATTTTAAAATGAGAACTAAAAGTCAATTAAGTCCCAGCTTGTCTAAATTATACTAAATAAACCACACAATGTTTTCCTGCTTGATGGAATTCACTTTAGCCTCATTCATGAAATTGATTTCCCTCTGGCTTATTATTGATAAATCAGTTACATGTTAATATAAATCCTTTCTGGAAAGGAAACTAAAATTTGAGTTTGAAAACCCACTAAATAGAACCTAAGTTTGAAAGAAGTGAATTATCTTCCTGACTTTACACAGTGAAACATGAAAATAGTCCATAAAAAGGTTTTCCTCCTCCCATCTAAACGGGAACACCTGAGAAAACCCACTTACTTTGCCTGCACACCCCCGCCTCTCTCCCCAACCTAACACACACATTGACACATACACACGTGACACTTTATTAAATAAACAGGAGCCCAACTGACAAATCCAACCAATCCCAGCTTAAATTTCCTGGTGTTTCAATTCTGGAAAACTAGAAGTTTATAGAATAACGGTTATTTTAGAAAAGAAAAATTTATATGCACTAGAAAAAGATACTGAGAGAACTGGAATAACAAGCAGTATAAATTTTTTGCTTGTCCACAGGTCCACAACACTAATATTCTTTATAAGTTATTTTCTAGTACCCCCAGTGCCTAAGGGCACGCACTGAGTGGGTCACGATGTGAATTAAGACATAGTTAATTCACAGAATCACACATTCTCACAAAATCTCTGTAATTTCACCTTAATGCCTCCTATACCACTGTGGGGACAGAGTCGCAGAAGGCGGTTTCCAGGCTCTTGGCCTGGCATGGGGAGGTGCTGGCTCGGGTAGTGAATGACCATCGACTGTGATTGGTTGGCCATCAGCTGTAACCGGTTAGCCAATTGGCTATTGATGTAACTGTGGGGTTGCGTTGATTGGTTGGTTGGTTGGCAGGCAGAGAAGTGAATGGCGGACTGCGGATCGGACTGCGGATCGTGTGGCTACTACTGCGTGTGTCTCCCCCTGGCCGCCAGAGAGACTATAGTGGTATGACTCCCCTACCTATGGCTCCATGGGTGTTCCTTTTTGGCCTCACCATATCCTGCGTTCGTATGTGGGGAGCGGGACCAGAAGCCCCGCAGGCTGCCCCGCAAAACAAATGGCGCAGTGAGCAGGGTCCCCCACACGACAACCACATTCCTGCCAAAAGGCCAAAGATATAATGGGAGAACCACTTCCAGAAATCCTTCAGAAAGCATGAGACAAACAAACTGAAAATGGAGACATTTTTCTATTTTTAGAAATGGGAGAGGGTTCCTGAAACTACAGATCAAACAGTTTGATGTCAGTCCTCAAGAAAATCCTACTAAAAACTATATAAACAAATTGGGAGAACTCAGCAAACAAACTGTAATTCTAGAATTAGAACAGGTACAGTATGAACACAAATGTCAAACTAACATCATTTTTCTTGATAGACCTACTTAGGCTGGTAGATCAAGGCAATATTGTAGTCTTAGTATATGCTGGCATTTGAAAGTTGTCCATGATACAATTTTAGACCAAACAAAAACAAAAATGTATCTGGGTTCCCCTAGAATCGTACCATGAGATAGAGATTCAAGTTCAAGTCTGTTTATATGGAAAGAGACACTAGAAAATAGTGGAAGGGAATGGGGAAGACAGGGAAGAGAAGGAGACCCATAAAGAATGTATTATCCAGAAAGTTATTGCTGTGGCAAGTGAAGCCTGTCCATCCCCACCTCCCACCCCATCCAGAGCTTCATCTCACAGCCACTCCCCACCCCCAATATGTACTTCTGCCTGGATCCTAGAAGCCATTCCCCTAAAAAGCCATCAGTCTCACGGCAGTTAGTTGTAAATCAGGCCAGCACAAACAGAAATAGTAAGTGCCAAGGTGAGGCCAGACAAGAGGGGTTCACGGTTAACTGAAAGGCCAAAAAGTATTTGAAAAATAAAATTTTAAGGTATTACTATAGTATAGTACTGATCATTTTGTTCAGGGGTATTATTTATTTGAATACGGAATTTTTATCAAAATATTTTGTTTTCAGCTGCAAGTGGTTTCTTTAGACAAGCTATATTAGCATATTCTTTTGCTTTAAATTAACAATTCATTTGAAAATCTAGTATTTTCAAATATTTGTATTTGTACAATGCTCTACATTTGCAAAGCAATTTCACATTTTCTAAACTTAATTTTCACTCAGTTTTGCACTGTCACTCCATTCCCACTGGCACTTTTTCTACTCCTGAAACACAGAAATTTTTTCCATCTTAGGACCTCTGCACTGCTCTCTAGCTGCTTTTTCTATCAGGAATGTTCATCCCCTCAAACTCTGCCAAGTTGGCTTTTCATGCTTTAAGTCTCAGTATCAGACGTCACCACCTCAGTCAGCCCTTTCTTAGTACTATCGAAATAGAAGGCCTGCTGTCCTTGCCTTTCTTCTTTATCACAATACTTTATGCATTTCCTTCAAAAACTTAATATATTTGAACAATTCATGTATTAAGTGTCTCACGACTGTCTATAAAGTCCATGAGGGGCTGCAATTCCTAAATCATAGCATTATAACCAGCAAATTCAACAAGTTATTTTCTGAGGGGGGAAAGCAGTAACAAATTAACCAGTTACCTAAATTGTCCTGCAAAATTTTAAGACCTCAAGACCTTGCTATCTCACAGGATCTGAAAGAAACTTCAGACATCATCTAATCCAATCCACATTTTACAGAAGATTCAAAAGGGGTTTCCCCAGAACACAGAGCTCCCCAGGGCTAGGGCGAGCCCTTAAGATCCTGTACTAACTCCCAAACATAAACATAATGATCTAGTCATGTCTTAACCAACATGAAAATAATCCTGTAAGTTTTAACTAAACTATCTCACTGCTAAAGCTCTATTGTCTCTGTAGCCAAGTATAGAGCATGAGAAAAGACAGTTTATCAAAAAAGTACACAAAGTAAAAATAAAACATAAATAAGCAGCAAACTTCTAAGTAACACATATATTTCTTCATTTAATAGATTTTCATTCAATTATTTTCACAATAGCACCTTTTAATATTTTCAACAATGGAAAAAAAATCCATTTTAATCAGTTAAAATTTACGAATTTAATTGTGCTTATTCCTCTAACATACCATATCCTTATCAATTCCCGAACAAAAGCACAACAATCCTAAAACCTCTGAAATGAACGTACTACTTTCCAAAACAAGAACTATTGAAAGTTAAACGTTATATGTTTACCTCATTATTGGTATAATGTAGATCCATAGGCTGTCCAAAGGCAATTTTAGCTTTAGACCTCAGATCTTCCAGTTTAACTGGTCTGGGGAACTGGAGGATTCTATATAGACAAAATTTTTAAGTATTTTATTGTCTTGGGCATAAATAACATACTTGCAAAAGTTATCTCTTGGGTAGAGAAATTAAAAATTAACTAAAAATGTAAATAATCACTTGGCTTGAATACTACACAATGGCTTTTTGATCAAGTGTACTAATTCTCAACACAAAGTTCAAAAACTCTGAAGTTTGTTCTACTAAAAATTATAAAAAGCAAATTCTCAAAACATTCTTCAATGTAATGCAATGAAACTATTAAAAGGTATAAAGTCATTCTTTGGGGATTCAAATTTTGATTTCTGTACCCTTATCAACTCAACATTTTTGAGTTCATATATATCATACCTCCCATATATGAGCATACCCCCAATATAAATATTTTTACAGGATTAAAATTTTTAAATTTCAGTATTTTCTTCCCATATCACAAAGGACTGGCCTGTGCTGCCCCTGGAAGCAGACATCTAAGCTTGGAGACTACTATACCAGACTGTAAGCTCTTTAAGAGGAGGGACCATCTGTTTCACTCACTTTATTCTTTCACGGGCCAGCAGTTAGAAAGTACTAAATAAACAGTGCTCCATGAATGAAAAAACAAAACAAAACAAAAAAAAAAACTGAGAAATTATCCATAAAAGAATTGTAAATAGAAAACAACTAGACTGGACAGCACTTCTATGGTATATCTGGTATATCCCATCTTCTTAACATCTCTGTGTAAAATATTTTTACATTTCAGGTTATATGATTTGTGGGTCGTCTTTAAAGCCCTTAAAACTGGATAGATCTTTCACCAAATTAATTTGGAGACACAAATAACAGAAATGAAATCCCATAATCTCTAACTCCTATTAGGCCTTGATAGCAATTCTGTGGTTAACCACAGCTACCCATCCCACTGTTGTACTGAGATACAAATGCCAATGGAAAGCTAGGTTTACACCTCTCTAAATGATTTACAGTCCCCATTCTAACTCACTGTCCTCAATGTTACTAACTCAATACATGGCATATGATTGCAGTCTCTAGAAAATAATCAAAATTGTGAATATTAAGTCCACATACATAAATTCTGTATAGTATCCGAAGCAATGATATAATTATGAAATAGAGAAATGTATTTCATTTCCACTGAGTAAAAATAAAAGAAATTGTAATATTTAAAGGCTGCATTATCCAGGGATCTTATTTATTTCCTAATATTGCGAAGTAAATAACATTTATCATTTCTAATGCTTAGCCTGAATTTTGACAGATTCTATCTTAAATCTAAATACATGTTACACATTACCAAGGACTATTCTATTCTCAATTTGTAAGCCATTAACCTTCATTAAAATATAGAAAGAACCTCTAATGGCTTTAACAAGGAACACATTTAATTAAATCAATAAACTGAAATGTATGTTTCTTTCCTTACCGTTTTTCTCCTCTGTGTTCAAATTTGACTCGGACATCATTCTGTAATGAAATGATAAACCTTTTCAGAGATCAGATAAAATTTCTAGAATTTCTAAATCATTTTTTTCTTTGTCATTTAAAATACAGCAGAAGTGGAAGGAGGTTTCATTTTCAGAGTTAACTACAATCAATTGACAGTGTCTGCCAAAGAGCTGAGTTGAGAATTACATTGCTGAATCTGGGTTCAATAGGAAAGATCCACCCCTATCTATGACTGATGGCATCATGGGTATGAGACATTTGCTAATCTTATTTCAGGGAAATATAGAATACTGTATTTCCATTTTTCATTCCAAAAAGCTTTTATCTATAAGAATCAAAATGATCCTCGTTTGTAAGTATACAGATTGTTTTAAATAAAAATAATTTGCTTATCTTAAGTGCTTTAAGAATGGATGAAATATCAGCTTCAGAGAGCAGTTACCACATTAAAGGAAACTACCATTTTTTTAAAACACATGACCTTATGGAAAAAATTATAACAAACAACAAAATATTTGATTCAGTAGTGTAAAAGCTAAACACTTTAAGCAAACCCTCTATAAGATCAGAATACTCAAAGGAAATAAATCATAGAACAACAATATGTATTTATTAAAATATTATTGAAACAAGTACCTGCTTTTTTGGTGATAATGACTTTGTTTTTCTTGTTTCCTGTAAGGATAATGCTGGTCGACTGGCCTTATGAAGAACAGCCAAATCTTGCATGATTGAGTTCAAAGCTTGCTGATCATCTAGGTTTTTAAAAAATAACATATACACAGAATTGCAATTTCAATGTATATTTATTATAGACATCAAACACAAAACTTATAATGAAATTTAATGCAAAAATTCATCTAGAACATTGTCAGTGCCTACATGTGTTATTTTTGTGAAAAATTTTAATTATTTAAAAGCTGAAGGGGCGGCCAGATGGCTCAGTTGGTTAGAGTGCAAGCTCTTAACAGGGCTGCCAGTTCGATTCCCACATAAGCCAGTGCTCTCCACAACTAGACTGAAGGACAACGACTTGGAGCTGATGGGCCCTGGAAAAACACACTGTTTCCCAATATCCCACCTCCCTCCAAAAAAATCTCTTTTAAAAACAGAAACAAAACTAAGTGAAAGAATCATTAACCATAAACTTTTAATCTCTTCCAAATATATCAATCAAAGATTTCTTTCCAGCCTATAAGCATGAGCCTCCTACTAATGCCAATTATATGCTCTCTGGAAAACTTCAGGGACAATGTAACTGATTTTCACTAGTAAATCAATTTCACTAATAATAATCAACAATTGGTAAGTAAAGGAATTGAGGGACATTTTAAAATGTAGCCATTTTGATAAGTAATGGTTTATGTTCCAGAGTAGTAATAATTAAAACATGCTTTATCCTATAAGGAAAAATCATTAAAAAGAAAGTGGAAATTCCATGGCTTCATCGGTCTTTCAAACATGCAAACAGCTGACTTCGCTAATGTATTAATCTTTTATAACAATATATTCTGTTCTATAGTAAAACTACTTGCATATTAAAATGAAAATTAATGGCTCCATGGGTTTATATTAATAAATTCCAGGTTTAGAGAAAATGTTATAATCTTTCACAAAGCATCCTTTGTAAAATAAAATTTCATCATAATGTTAGGTTAGCTGAACAGTAGTAAGTGAGCTGTTGGGCATAATATAATCACATGTGTGCTGTCCATGGGTCCAAGCCAGACTATGCCATTAATTGATAAAAATAAATCTTTCCTTGGCAAACAATAAGGTGAGAATGATCTCAACTAGATTAAAATTGTCTGATGTAACCTTCCTGAGAAAGGTAAGAGCCTTAATTCTACACTGGGGAGAGAGGAGCTCTAATACTTAAATGTATCTATGTTTCATTTTCTTAATTAGAAAAAAACGTAAAAATTTGAATTTAGGCATTTTCACGTTTAATATCACAATACCAAAATCAATAAATGCCTGGGAAGGATTTGGCTTAAAATTTTATCACATTTACATAATACTATTTTCCTTGTTTTAAAAAAACAAAACTGAGTACTGTTCTCTAGCTATTGTAGATATATAAAAATAAAGAGGGCCATTTGAATAAAAGTAACTCCTTAGAGAGATGACATACTAATAAAGGGCAATTTAATTGAGTGCCTTCTTCTTCTGGCTTGAAGAAGAATCACATAGTAGATAAGTACCCAATAGGAAACTTACTTTGAGGAGGCTGACAAGATGTAAGCTAAGAAATGCACAGAAGATCAAGCCAACTGGTGTGCTGAGATACACCACACCCCACGAGCACTATGCTAACAATTCTTATGCTGTTTTACTCTATTAAGAATCTCTGTGGTGGCCATAGGTACTAGCCAGATTAGACAGGTTATAAATGCTTTAGGATCATGAGTTGATCCAATAGGCAGTAAGGATGACCAGAGTCTGACCTATAGTTGAACAGAAGCAGTAATGGGTTTCTGAGGACATGTTAAAAGGACATTTAGCTGAGCACAAAAACAGAAAATATTTGGAAAACAATTTCAAATAAAACCTTTTATTAGACATGTTTAATTAGATACCTTATATGCTTATTCATTATACTTGAAAAATAATGACAAGAGAACATCCTAAATCAAAAATTCAAATATCTGTGACTCACACTTTTAAATAGTATGGTTTTCTGTGACTACCTCTGTACATGTTTTTAAGCAATGGCTGTTCTTTGTTTTGTTATTTACTGTAGTGAAGTATTTGAGTAGTATTGTAGAAATCAATTTGAATAACACACAGTTCAGATTGCAAATAAGAGCGACTAACATGAAAAGTAGAAAGGAGTTCCCTAAAAGGATAGCCAGTTTGGAACTGGAGGTGAAGCTGGCAAGAAAGAAGAACGATGGCACTGCAGTCATGGTTACTCAGAGAAAGTGGAAGAGAAATTTACAAAGTGGAAAGGTGGAGTTTTGGCTTACACGCTTGCCACAAGTAAACTCTGAAAGTGTGCTGGCACACTGAAGAACATAGACAAATTTAAGCTCTTTGGCCTATAATGTCACACACACACTCACACACATACATACACACGTATGTGTGTGTGTGTGTGTATACATATATATATGAATGAATACTACAACTTTTAAGGAAGCAATAGGAAAACTGTGACAAGACAAACATGGGCAAGTATACGTCAGAATTAAGATATCAGTATCAGTCTAAATTTACAAACTTAACTTCCAACTACTTGTCAGTCCATTTTCCCCCATTAGGGATAGGGTGGGCCATTCGCGCCATTTCTTCCTAGTATTTCCCCGTTCAATCCCTGCCTCACATTAGAATCCTCAATAGCAAGGAGAAAAGGAAAAAAGAAAATGGAGGTAAGGAAGAAAACAAATTAATATGTAAACTGAACACCCATAATCCATTCCTATTATTTAGTCTCCCTTTCCATTAACATTGTAATACCACAGGATATTCACAAGAGTTGTAAAACATATCCTCCCTGAGCACCAATGATTTGCTGCTCTATTCTGTTATAAAAAATTTTTATTTTTATGCTGCTACTCTTTTTAGTCTATCTATATTATTACATTGTTGGGTAATCATAACAATTAATTCCCAAGGACTTATTCAACCTTTAAAACTCAGGATAATTTATCAAGTATTCTTTCTGGCCATCAGACTCTAAGAAAATCACAATCCATCTTAATAGTTTATTTTAAATGTCCCATCTATCACCTACATAAAATGGTCATTCCAAAACAGTAACAGTTAACACAAGTGCTTTAAATGAAAATCTATTAAATAAATATAAAAAATTACATAAATCTATATCATAAAAAAGTTTGTCATACACACACAAAAACATTTTTCTCCCTCATTTTTTCCCCCTTTTTCTACCTCCCCCCCCACCCACTCTGGTTCAAGCTGTTGTTTCTCTGTCTAGTTGTGTAGGACAGTTCCCTGACCCATGCTGGTATTATGAGCCTTGTGCTACCCCCCACTGAGGCAGTCAGTTGGTAGAGGGCACAGCTCACTGGCCCATGTGGGAATCGAACTGGCAACCTCGGTGTTAGGAACACGGTGCTCCAACCACCCGAGACACCGGGCCGGCCCTTTCTCCCCATTTTATCCTTTAATTGTGGACAAAAAATTCCTTTAGTTTGAACTCACCCATCATGGCAACCAGTTCAACAATCTGAAAATTAGGGAAATGGTTCTCCCATCAGCATTCTTTACTGCCTGAGTAGGTAAAAAGACACACATGTCAATAAATAAAAAGAAACAGAAGAAGCAACCACACACATAAAGTCAGTTAAAAAAATACTAAATTGTTATTTTATGTTAAATTTAACTCAGTATTTTTCAGGTTCCTGTCTATCTAAGATAGAAAAAAGAACCAGAATTTTTGAAAGTCAGAAAGCTTAAGAGATAATCTAATAAACTCATTCTTACAGAACAATGGCAGATACAATGATGAATAAAAAGGGACATGTTCAGAATCAAAAGTGAAGACGTCAACAAAAACAAACAAACAAAAAAAATCAACAAAAATTCTCTCTTCCATAAAAGAAAAAATTGCCAGAATCAACTTTTTTAGAACTCTGAAATTAACCAAAGCCTTGCAGCAATCTAGGCAGCATTTAAGAATCTCAATAAAAAGAGTCTTGGGGTGTTCTGACTTTCCCTATTATACTTAACTCTCCCCACCCCTACTCCCAGCTCCAAAGTATTAACAGCAATGTAAACCAACAGCCAACAGTCACCGTTACAGTCACCTGTAAATCACTGGAGAGGGCAGAATGGGACTGGAATGCCTTCAAAGTCCAATTCCCCTGAAACTGTCATACTTTACCTCTCTAGCAGTTGGATGGTAGACCCCACTTAAAAGACTGTCTTTATTTTACCTGATTCAAAGTTCTTACAGTTCTTGGGGTGTTTGTTGAAACCTATCAGGCACTTATTGCATTACCTCAACCGTCTGAAGAAGGGGAAAACAGTTGGGACAAACACTAGGTTAATAAAATTTTTCTTTTTTTTTAGAAAAGCTGAGGAATGAGATGTCAATAGATAGCTTTGAAAAGCTCCAAGATTCCTGGGGATCGAGAAGTCACACAAATATCCAGGCCACAGCATAGTCAAGAAAGGCCTAGTCTTTCATCTCTGGCTAACCTGAGGGGACTGAGCAGCAGTAAGTGAAGACTAGGTGTAGCTGTAAATGCCTGGAATGATGCTGAAGGCCGGCCGCAACAACACACACACACAGAACCTCTCAAAGAAGACTGTGAGACTTACTGATTCCAGGCATCTAAGGAAATCTCTGTCTAAACTAACTGAGCAGTCTTCATGATCACACACAACAAAAAACACAGACTTTAACTAAAGACATTAAATCAGCTATTTTAAGTATGTTCAAAGACTAAGAAAGCCATGTCTAAGAAACTAAACAATGTATGAGAATGAAGTCTCATCAAACAGAATACCAATAAAGAAACAAAAATTATAAAAGGAAACCAGATAGAAATTTTGGAGTTGGAAAGTAACTGAAACTATCAAACACACCAACAAATGCATGATAGTAGTGGAGAAAAAGAAGGGAGCAGAAAGAATATTTCAAGAAATAATGCATGGATGCCGGGCCAGCTGCGGTCCGTGAGGAGGCAGAGCCGGCTGCGGGCACAACTGGAGGCAGTCATTGCTATTCTGCTTTTATGACTTGGAGATTTTGGTAACGGTTCTGTAGATTCTTCAGCAGTCCTGGAGACACATTTCCATTACTATGGCAATGACGGCAGGGACAACAACCACCTTTCCTATGAGCAATCATACCCGGGAAAGAGCGACTGTGGCCAAGCTCACGCGGGATAATTTTTACAGCAACCTAATTTTACCACATGAAGAGAGAGAAACCAGAAGAAATTAGAAGTGGCCATGGAAGAAGGATTAGCAGATGAAGAGAAAAGTTATGCCGATCACAGCATGCTCACAAGGAAACAGAGTTCTTACAGCTCAAGAGGACCAGATGTGGCTTGGATGACTTTGAGTCTCTGAAAGTTATAGGAAGAGGAGCGTTTGGAGAGGTGCGACTGGTCCAGAAGAAAGATACAGGCCATATCTATGCAATGAAGATACTGAGAAAAACTGATATGCTTGAAAAAGAAGAGGTGGCTCATATCCGAGCAGAAAAAGATATTTTGGTAGGAGCAGATGGTGCCTGGGTGGTGAAGATGTTTTATAGTTTTCAAGATAAGAGAAATCTTTATCTAATCATGGAATTTCTTCCTGGAGGTGACATGACGACATTGCTAATGAAGAAAGATACCTTGACAGAAGAGGAAACAGTTTTACATTTCAGAGACTGTTCTAGCAATAGATATGATACACCAGTTGGGTTTCATCCATTGGGATATTAAATCAGACAAACTTTTATTGAATGTCAAGGGTCATGTGCAATTATATGATTTTGGGATTAAAGAAAGCTCACAGGACTGAATTCTACAGAAACTTTACATACAATCCATCAAGTGACTTCTCATTTCAGAACACAAACTCAGAGGAAAGCAGAAACATGGAAGAAGAACAGGAGACAACTGGCATATTCCACAGTTGGGACGCCAGATTACATTGCACCAGAAGTATTCATGCAGACTGGATACAATAAATTGTGCAACTGGTGGTCACTGGGAGCGATTATGTATGAAATGCTAATAAGCTATCCACCTTTCTGCTCTGAAACACCTCAAGAAACATATAGAAAAGTGATGAACTGAAAAGAAACTCTGGTATTTCCTCCAGAGGTTCCTATATCTGAGAAAGCCAAGGATTTAATTCTTAGATTTTATATTGATTCTGAAAATAGAACTGGAAATAGTGGAATACAAGAAATAAAAGGTCATCCCTTTTTTGAAGCTGTAGACTGGGGGCACACCAGGGAAAGGCCAGCAGCAATCCCTATAGAAATCAAGAGCATTGATGATACTTCAAATTTTGATGACTTTCCTGAATCTGGTATTTTACAACCAGTGCCAAACACCACAGAACCAGCCTACAAATCCAAAGACTGGGTTTTTCTCAATTTACACCTATTAAAGGTTTGAAGGGTTGACTCAGCATGCCACTATCCCCACATAAATGAAAGCTGGGCAATTATGAGTTGTGGTCACCCAGCAGCCTAGCCGTCTGTCCCCCCCAACCTTTCTCTAAGGAAAGAAGTTGTGGGGCTGTGCCTCTCTGGGATTGAGTTTATAATATCCTGAGTCTCTCCACCTGGTCTTCAAGAGAAGGGTCTGTGGTCAAAGACAAGTAAGATTCCTCGCGGGAGGGACAACTCAAGCCTGACGGGACCCCGTTGAGACCCCAATGAGCTGTAATAAGAAAAAATAAAAAGGAGCCTTGCCCCTCCTTCCTCTTGTTCTTGTGGGAAGCTGCTGCTTGCCTCTGCTACTCCCTCTCGCCTTATTGTGAGAGAGGCCCATTAGGGCGATAAGATTAAGCTCTTTCTGCTCAGCTCATGGGACAGTTTCTCCGCGAGAGACTCTCTCCCCCAGGGTGGTGCATACCGCACCTTAGTCATCTTGGGATGACATGCTTCGGCTGCTTTGGGATAAATAATTGGGTACTGAAATCATTTTTTGAATTGGTGTGAGAGTTTCACAGACCCTGCCTCTAATCATGTGATGCTCATTGTCTGTAATCAATAAATACTATCAGTGACCCGATTCGGGGCTCCAGTCTCTTGAGGCTGCAAGTCCCTTGGTCCTCTGTTATTTAACTGTATATGAGTCTCTGTCTCTTTATTATAGTCTAACCCTCGCCGCCTCCCTCGCCTTCCCACGGCTTGTGTTGTGCAGGTTGCAACAATGAGTGAAGATCACATTCGTCCACAACCAAGAGAACTTGGGTAGCTGTATCACCAGGCTTGCTTGGCGTAGGTAATAATACACTGAAATACTCCTGAGATGGTGGTGCTTACGACTACAAGAGGAAATTCTACAGAACTAGGATTTCTAAGACTACTACAGGAATTGGTTGGCAGGGCCAGCTGGCTTTTTTTTTAAAATATTTATTATTTTTGCTAACTTTATTTATTAATTTACTTTTTTTTTTTTTATTGGGGAAGGGGAACAGGATTTTATTGGGGAACAGTGTGTACTTCCAGGATTTTTTTTTTTCCCAAGTCAAGCTGTTGTCCTTTCAATCTCAGTTGTGGAAGGTGCAGCTCAGCTCCAGGTCCAGTTGCCATTGCTAGTTGCAGGGGGCGCAGTCCACCATCCCTTGCGGGAGTCGAGGAATTGAACTGGCAACCTTGTGGTTGAGAGCCCAGTGGCCCATGGTTGAGAGCCCAGTGGCCCATGTGGGAATCGAACTGGCAGCCTTCAGAGTTAGGAGCAGAGAGCTCCAACTGCCTGAGCCACCAGGCTGACCCCGGTTAACTTTATTATATGAAGGTACTGGAATAAAAGAAACGTACATCCCTTTCTAATTGCACTGCCTACATGCGTATTAAAGTCCATTCTGCCTGTGTGTGCTGTGGCTTTGTACTGTAACACCTCTAATCAATTCAGGAGAAACACATATCATTTTAAGCAACATAGGCTAACCTGCAGGTAATACTGCAGTATTGCTGTTTTACTGCAAATCTTCTGGGTCTCGATAATCAATAAAAGCCATCTTCCATAGTTGGTGTTAAGAAGACTTGTCCTATTGGCTTGGACACCTATAAAATATATATGAAGACAATTTCTATCATGGTTTTAAGAAATTTAAAAAAGAAAATAAACTGGTTATTTAAAAAATAGAATTGATCATCATGTTATAACATAAACTCCACAGTAGGGAGTGACATGTTTATAAGGAGGAGGAAGTTTAACACCTTCACTCAAGCACTCCACTAATATATTTACTTTGCATTCAGAGATACTGGTGACCTTTATATATGCAGTCTGTATACTCATAGGGGAGGTGTACCGTATTATATAAAATGTAAAGTTGCTTTTCTTGTGACAACAGGACTTCTTTTTTAACAAGAGGACATGACATTATTTTAATTTGATTAAAATAATGTTGAATATAAGAAATGACCATGAAGGCTGCTTGTAGAACTAGTGTATTTTTATTAAACTATTTTTTTAAATGTCAAAAAAAAAAAAGAAAGAATGGATGCTAATAATAACACCAAGGTTGTGGGTTTGATCCCTGCATGGGCCACTGTGAGCTGTGCCATCCTTGTAAAAAAAAAAAAAAAAAGATATAATGGCCCAAAATTTCCCAAATTTGATGAAAAATAATCGGTACATCCCAGCTCAAGAAACTCCAAGTAGGATAAATTCAAAGAGATCCACACCTAGACACATCATAATCACCTAGACACATCATAATCAACTATTGAAAGACAAAGAATCTTAAGAACAGCGAAAGAGAAGGAAATCATCATGTACAAGAGATGCTCAACTGATTTATCACTGGTAACCTAGGAGACCAGGAGGCAGGAGAACGACATGTTCAAAGTGCTGAAACAAAAAGACTTTCAAACAAGAATCCTATATCCAGCAAAACCATCCTGCAAAACTGAAGCCGATATTAAGACATTCCTAGACAAACAAGGACAGAGAATTCATCACAACAAGACTTGCCCTACATGATATATAAAAGAAGTCCTTCAGGCTGAAATGAAAGGACACTAGACAGTAAGTCCAATCCACAGGCAGACCTGTGGATAATTGGTTCTGAGGGGAATTAAGTGTGTCCTATGTGACTCTATGAAAAAAGGATCCGTAGGGATAATTACATAAGATAAAAGACAGAATAAATGCATTCTTTGTTTCTAACTCTTTATTTCTCCTGATTGTGATAGCTACAAAAATGGTCCACCCCAAAGATGTCCACACCCCAACTCCTAGAACCTCAGCAGATACATTATTTTTCATGACAAAAGGGAGTTTGCAGATATGATAAAATAAGAAATTTAAAATGGGAAGATTATCCTGGATTATTTGGTTGGACCCCACATAATCACAGGGCTCCTTATAAATGAAAGGGACAAGCAGGAAAGTGAGTGTCAAAGTGATGCCGCATAAGAAAGGCTTAACCAGTCATTGTTAGCTTTGCAGATAGAATGAGGTGACCATGAGCCAATGAATACAGGAAACTTCTAGAAGGGAACAGACAAGAAAATGGATTCTCCCCTAGAACCTCTAAAGGGAACACAACAATGCTGACACCTTGATTTGAGCTCAGTGAGACTCATTTCAGACTCCTTACACCCGAAACTGTAAGATAATAAACTTACTTAGTTTTAAGTCACCCAATTTGTGGGAATCTGTTACAGAGTATGTAGGGAGTATCAAGACTACCCCAGTTTTAATGACTTGCTAGAAGACTCACAGGACTCAGCATTACAGTCTTACTGACAGCTGCAATTTATTATGACAAAAGGATACAAAGCAAAATAAGCACATGGGACAAAGTCCAGAGGAGGCCAAGGCAAGCCCCTATGGATCCTTTTTTCATAGAGTCACACAGGACACACTTAATTCCCCTCAGAACCAAATGTCACCAACCAGGAAAGACCATTAGAGACTCAGCACCCCGAGTTTTTATTAGGGGCTTATACAGGCATCCTCTGCCTAGCACATACCAAAATTCCAGATTCCCAGAAGAAAAGCAGGTGTTCAGCATAAATTATACTGTTTGTAAGCATCTTAAGCATAGTGAACCGTTCTTATCAGTTAGGTAGGTTGGAACCTTCCTGAATTCCAAGTTCTCAGATGCCAGCCAAGGGTGGACCTCATAAGCAGTTCATTCTAAGAATAAGCAGTGAGGCCTGTCATGTTGACTTTTTTCTATGCAAGCAGCAACAGGGAACTAATACACAAGTTTAAAGAAACTGAATAAAGCAATAATCACAAAGCAATATTGCGCATAAAGATATAATTTGTATAACAATAACAGCACTAAGCAAAGGGGAGAGATGGAGTTATATAAAAGTGTTTGTATACCACTGTTATTAAGTTGGTATTAACCTAAACTACATTGTTTTAAGTTGAGATGTTAATTTTAATCCCTAGGTCAACCACTAAAAAATGAATTTTAAAATAATAGCAAAGGAAACAAGAGAATTAAAATAGCACAGAAAATATCAATTTAACACAAAAGAAGGCAGTAATGAATGAATGAGGTACAAAAAAAGACATAACACATAAAACACAAATACAAAATGGCAGATGTAACCCTACCACACGTGTAATTACATTAAATATAAGTAGAATGAACAGACCAGTTAAAAGATAGAGATTAGCACAAAAAATTAGAAAACAGACCCAACTATATGCTATCTACAACACACTTACTTTAGATTCAAAGACAAAATAGGTTGAAAGTAAAAGTATGGGAAAAGATATACCATGCAAACAGTAGCCCAAAGGTAGCTGGAGTGGCAATACTAATAGCAGACAAAATGGAACATAGCATAAAAATTTGTTATTAGAGACAAAGAAACATATTTATAATAAAAATGGCCAACTCATCAACAAGATGTAGTAATTATAAACATATGTACACATAACAAGATTCACAAATAAGAATAAAATGATAGAACTGAAAGAAGTAGACAATTCAAAAATAATAGCTGGAGATTTTAATGTCCCATTTTCAATAATGAATAAACCAAGCAGACAGAAAATCAATGAGAAAACAGAAGAACTGAATAACACTATAAAACTACTAGACTTACTAGACACCTATAGCATTCAAACCCCAAAACAGCATAATACACATTCTTCTCAAATACACTTTCCACTTAGCACACTTGCCCAGGGCAGACCATATGTTAAGACAATAAAACCAATCACAGTAAGTATAAGTGGACTGGAGTCATATGAAGTATGTTCCCTGGCAACAATGTAATGAAATTTGGAACTGATAACAGAAGGAAATTTGGGAAATTCACAAATGTTGGACTTTAAAAAACACACTCCTAATGAACCAATGGGTCAAAAAAGAAATCAGGAGGGAAGTTAGAAAGTACTTTGAGGTGAATAAAAATACAAACAAAACATACTGAAACTTACTGCATGCACCTAAAGTACAACTTAGAAATTTATAGCAGTAAATGTTTACGGTAAGAGGGGCCGAAGGCAGGGGTCGTGCAGCTTTCCTCCCCTTGGGTCTGGCAAATCAGGTCTCATAAGTTGATGCCAGCGACCAGAGGAGTCCGCGGCAGCAAGCGGGTTCCTGCAGCCTAGAAAAAATCCTGCAAAAATATCTCTGTACCCATCTCTTGAAGACTTAAAGGTAGACAAAGTAATTCAGGCCTTTTCCAAAAACCCTGCCAACCCAGCAATTTTGTCTGCTTCTGCTCCCATCTCTCAAGATGGAAATCTCTATCCTAAATTGTATCCAGAGCTCTCTCAGTACATGGGCCTGAGTTTAAATGAAGAAGAAATACATGCAAATGTGGCCACAGACCCTGAAGCACCAACCCAGGGGCCGGTAGCAAGACCTTCCAGTATGAACAATATGGTGGTGGCTCCTGCACCTGGTAATGATGCTGTAATTCTGGAGCAGAAAGTAAGCAACTGATTTGTGGAGTCATTCTGTGTAAGGATCAACATAGAAAAACTGGGTTCAGGCTTCAATCAGTAGATAATGATACGTTTGTTCAGCTAGTCCAGGCAAATTCTGCAGCCTGGCCGGTTGGTCTGAGATTGAGGACCAAGTACTCCGGATCAATAGGGAGAACTGTGCAGGCTGGAGCTCTGATAAAGCACACAGGTGCTAAGACAGGCTTTTGGAGAGAAGATTACTAGGACTATTCGTGACCAGCCTTTGAACACACAATTATTATGCATAAGGACATACTGGACATGTTGGTTTTATCTTTAAAAATGGAAAAATAACATCATCCATAGTGAACGACAGTTCTGCAGCCAGAAGCAGTCTTCTCACAGAACATAACATCTGTGAAATTAACAGACAGAATGTCATTGGATTGAAGGACTCTCAAACTGCAGACATACTGTCAACATTTGGGACTACAGTTAGTCCTAAAAATCATGTCTGCTTTTATCTTTGAACACATTATTAAACAGTTGGCACCAAGCATTATGCAAAGCCTGACGGACCACACCATTCCTGAGGTTTAAAAGTCATGGCACGATGGAAACTTTGCTGAACTTCTCCACTTTACTTCTTTGGCATCGTAACTTTACTATTATGCACATGAAGCTTTCAAGGGGCCAGAAAGCATATGCTGCATGAGGACCTTACATTATGGCTGGAAATCTTGCTATCTATTCACACTTTAGATAGTTATAGCCTTATTCTGGTTTTATAGGTGTGAAACTTTGAAAAGATTTACTGACATTCATAGAACAATTTCTCTACTGGAAACCTGATGCTTTTACAAGCCATTATGATTACAACGACTGATGCAGGCTTAGCTTTGTGTTAGAAGTCACCTTTATCCTAGGTATTAATAGTACTGTTCATATAACTAGTTCCATGGTATATTTTTACTGTGTTACCATAGTACATTTAGAATGATTGCTTTTGATAGGTTTTTTATTTGTTTGTTTTCTGTTGTTTTTTTCAGTTCTCTGTGTGTATGTGTGTGTGTGTCTGTAAAACACCAATTAAATAACACTGGTTTCATTCCATGTATTATACAGTGTTTTGTAGGTTGCATGAGATTGTGTTGACTATCATTACATTTTAACTATGTTCAATTAATATGCTTTAATTGTGGCCTTAACTATGTCAAGCATCTAGAATAAAAGCCAAAATATATAACTATTGCTGCCTTTCTAAAGACCGCAAATGAAGTTCTATGTTAAACTGAAATGTACACTAACCCAGAACAATTTAATGATACATACTGAGCTATAGCATAGCTGCTTAGTTGCATTTGAGATTTTCTAGTTATTGTGTAATGGAAACTTCTTTCTTCTACAAGTGACTAGTATCGGGCCGGCCCGGTGGTTCAGGCGGTTGGAGCTCCATGCTCATAACACCGAAGGGTGCCGGTTTGATTCCTACACGGGCCACTGGGCTCTCAACCACAAGGTTGCCGGTTCGACTCCTCGAGTCCCGCAAGGGATGGTGAGCTCCGCCCCCTGCAACTAAGATTGAACACGGCACCTTGAGCTGAGCTGCCGCTGAGCTCCCGGATGGCTCAAGTGGTTGGAGCGCGTCCTCTCAACCACAACAACTACGATCGAAAGGACAACAACTTGACTTGGAAAAAATCCTGGAAGTATGCACTGTTTCCCAATAAAGTCATTTTCCCCTTTCCCAATAAAATCTTAAAAAATAAAGTGACTAATATCATTTTCTGAGAAACGAACCACTATACAGATTTAATGTAAAAATTCTTTTACTAAGTAGGATACATTTTGACTCCCATTTTTCATTTGTAGATTAAGTGGGATAATACCTAATTTTGACATTTTACTCTTACTATTATGTAACCTAGCTACTTTGGGATGGTCTGTAGAATGTTGTCCTGGTAATTTCTTCCATTTCCTGACTCCTCCCTACAAAGAAAACGGCATTGACACTTTATCCTGCTTTATTTTTCTTCTTTTTGATTTATGCCTATTCCAATTAAATATGTACAAATAAAGTTAAATCTTGGTCTGTAAAAAAAACAAAAACAAAAGAAAGGTCTCAAAACAAAAACCTAATCCTATACTATAAGACAGACTAGAAAAAGAGCATTTAAACACAATGCAAACCAAAAAAAGGACACAATAAAGATTAGAATGGAAATAAACTATAAAATGAAAACAACAGAAATATTTTTAAAAATCAATGAAACAAAAAATTAGTTTCTTAACAACTCTCACCCCAATAAACTTTAAAGATAATTACACACACTCAATTAGTTCTTTGAAAAGATCAATAAAATCAACAAACTTTTAGCTAGATCAACCAAGAAAAAGAGCAAAGACACAAATAACTAAACTCAGAAATTAAAGAAGGTGCCAACTTTACAGAAATAAAAATAAGAGAATACTATGAACAACTCAAATTATATCACCTAGATGAAAAAGACAAATTACTAGAAAGAAACAAACTACCAAAAACAACTCAAGAAGAAAATTAAAAATCTGAATGGAACTATAAAAAGAGATTGAATTAGAAATGAAAAGCTTTCCACAAATAAAAAAGTCCCTGACCAGATGGCTTCAAACATTTAAGAATTACTACCAATTATTTTTTTTAAAGAAAATACTGAAGCCATTACTCTGATAACCAAACCAGACAAAGACATTACAAAAAGAGAAAAACTATGGTTTGATACCCTTGTAACACAGATACAAAAAATCCTCAACAAAATATTAGCAAACCTAATCCAGAAAATAAAAAAGGGATTAAATACAATGCACCTATGGGATATATCCCACAAAAGCAAGGCAGGTTCTGCATACAAAAATCAATCAATGTAATAAACCACATTGATAGAATAAAAGACAAAAACCATATGATAATCTCAAAAGGCACAGAAAATGTATGTGCCAAAACTAACTGCCTTTAATACTCAAAAAGACTATGAATAGAGGGGAATTTCCTTAAGTTGATAAAGGGCATCCACCCACAGCTAACATCATACTTAATGGTGAAATTTTGGATGCATGCCCCCTAAGATCAGGATCAAGACAAGGATGTCCAGTCTAGCCACTCCTGTTTTGAAACAGATGTAAATATACGGACACATCTCATGTTCGGGGATGAAAGACAATATTTTTAAGACAGCAGTACTCTTAAAGTGATTTATAGATTCAATGCAATCTCTATCAAAATTCCAATGGGTATTTTGTTGTTGTTTTTTTATTTTTGCAAAAATGGAAAAGCTAATCCTTAATATGGAACTACAAGGGGCCCAGAATATCCAAAACAATATTGGGGGCGGGGGGAAGCTGGAGGATTCACACTTCCTGATTTCAGAACTTTCCACAAAGCCACACAGCAATCAAAACAGTGAGGGTACTAACTAACTTAAGAATAGAGACTGGTGGAACATAACTGAAAGTCCAGAAATAAACCCAAACATCTATGGTCAAATGATTTTACACAAGAGAGTGCCAAGACAACTGATAAAGGAGTCTTCAATAAGTGGTCCTGGACAACTGGATATCCACATGCCAAAACATGAAGTTGGATCCCGACCTCACACAGTATGTGAAAACTAATTCAAAATGGATTGAAGACCTAGATGTAAAAGCTAAATCTATAAAACCCTTAGAAGGGAACAGAGGTGTAAACATTCATGACCTTGGATTAGGCAATAATTTCTTAAATGTGACACCAAAAGCACAGCCAACAAATGAAAAATAAACAAGACTTCATCAGAATTAAAGATAGTGAAAAGACAACCCACAAAATAGGAGAAAATATTTACAAATCATTTATCTGCAAATAAATAAGGGTTTAGTATACAGAATACATGAAGAACTATTACAACCCAACAATAAGACAACTAACCCAATTATAAAATGGGCAAAGGATTTCAGTAGACACTTTTCCAAAGAAGTTATAAAAATGGCTAATAAGCAATTGATAAGATGCTTAATATCATGAGTCATAAGAAAATGCAAATCAAAACCACAATGAGATACCACTTCACACCCAGTAGGCTGGCTATCATCAAAATGACAGACAATGACAAGTGTTGGCGAAGATGTGGAGAAACTGGAACCATTATGAATCACTATTTCCACTCCGAGGTTTATACCCAAGAGAATTGAAAACACAAATAACCACACAAAAACGCGTACACTAATATTGGATGTAGCATTATTTGTAAGAGCTGAAAAGTGGAAACTCAAATGTCCATCAACTGGTAAATGGATAAACAACAAGTAGTATGTATCCATTCAATACAACAGTAATTAAAAGGAATGAAATCCTGATGCCTGCTCCAACATGGATGAACCTTGAAATCACCATGCTAAGTGAAATAAAGCCAGAACAAAGGCCACATACTTTTGACTGCATTTATATGAAATATCCAGGTAGGCAAATCTGTAAATACAGAAAGTAGATCAGTAGTTTCCTAGGGCCAGGGTATGGGAAATAAGGAATGACTGCAAACAGGTACACAAGGTGATGAAATGTTTTGGAATTAGATAATGGTAATGGCTGCACAATTCTTTGAATATACTAAAAACAACTAAATTGCATACTTTAAAAAGTGAATTTCATGGTATATGAATTATATCTCTGGAGGAAAGAAGAGGGAAGGAGGAAGGAAGAAAAAAGAAAGGGAGGGAGGAAGAAAGGGAGGGAAGAGATAACAGAAGTGACAGAGTCTATGAATAGAGATCATTTGCCATCTAGAGGAGCAACAGCTTCCTATAGGAATTCAGGCTTGGTTATTAGCAGATCAACTGAATTTTCAAAAAGCTCCAAGTTTTAATGTGATATCTCCTCATTTTCAAATATTGCAACTAATTCAAATTTTTACAACACCGCTGTATGTATTTCCCTTTCATGCTGCCACTTACAACCACTGACATAGTCTAGTAATTCTTTCCTGGGGGATGACATATATAGAATTTGAGAAAAACAAATTCAACATTATAACTATTTAATTTTTTTCAGTCGTAATATTATTTTGAAATGTCAAATAATATTAAAGAATTATCAAAGACAAAATTTAAATATATGAATACATGGAATATAACATAAATAAAACATGAAAATGCTCCTTTCGTCAACCTATCAGTACTACAACCAAGGTCAATCACCCATGACACTCCCTTAGTTTTTAGGGCTTATTAATCAAGGCAAGTACAGGGCTAATTCTTAAATAGTTGAAAAACAAAGATCTAATAAGAAATCTGAGGGCCAAAAAGATAATTTACTCAAGGCCGTAAAGTTGGGCAACATTGGGACCTAATAATACCTCTTTCTTATTCCTCACTCAAGTGCACTTTCTAGAATACTGTATGTCACTCCAGTTGAACTTTTGGGAAAACAGCTAGCATGAGAAGTTCTCCTACCATACCATATACACACAGAGGGTGCCACAAAGTGGCTGAGGAAGTTTTTATTCGGTGCATTCTCTTTCTACAAATGTAAAGCTTCAACTGAGTTTTTCAAAGTTTTTAAGACAAATCTTGACCAATCTCAAAATAAAGTACTGTGAAAAGGAAAATATTTTCCAATTAAACAAATCAATAACATCTCTTTCAGGAAAAGCAATAGCAACTCCCCAAACCACACGTTAAATCAAAGAAGTATATACGAATCTAATGAAAATCAGCTCAACACTACATTTATAAAAACAGCTGCAATACTTTTACGAATATTATGAGGCTAAAATTGGCAAAACATGAAAAAAACCCAAAATTAAGTGTACAATTAATAGGAAAAAACTAAGCAAAGGTGAATCACATCAGTACCTGGAAGGTCTTACCCACACACTTATTTTACTTTTTTGTCAACCGTCTGTGGGTAAATAGTCCAACTGCAACACATGTAGGAATATCATACTTTTAAATTCACTGCCAGTGCCTACTCAGTTATTCTGTCAGCACTCCCGTCACCTGAGAGGACATACGTTGTCAATGACTTGCTTTATTGATCCCTGGCCCTCTTCTGTTTTGCTGTTTTTCCTTGAAGCTTGCACCTAGCCCCCACCAACTACCTAGCATGCGCGTACATATGCACACAAGCACCGGGTTCATATGCAGGAAAACCTTGGGAACAAAAACACCTATTCCCATCTTTCTTTGGAGAAAGATATGAGGGAGATTATTTAAATATTCAAGAGCTCAGGTGCTCTTGAATATTTAGGTAACCTACGAAAAAAATGAAATAGCCAGGACAGGCCAAGAAACACAGTGCACCTCTTTGAACAACTAACTGTTGTTGTTCTGGATTGAAACACATCTCAAGCCTACACAATAAGAGCACATTCCAAAGCCAAAAAAGTACTTGATTATTACCATGTCTTTTCATAAATCATATCTGTTTTCTATTCCTTTTGAGTCAAGAATTCACATTACAATTGTATTAATTTACTTAATTACAAAATATTTCAAGTATATAGAAAATGACAGAAGACATTTTCTACCTACCACTCCAATTTTTTGAATGCAGAAGTTATCTAGTGTAAAGTGCAGAAATTTTAAATATACATTTTACAGACGCATTCACTCATCTCACCACCAGATAAAAATAGACATTTCCAGCACCCATGAAGGCTCCCTTGTATCCAGACCCAGTTCACCCTTTCCCCACAAGAGGAACCACCTTTTTGACATTATCAAAAATCAATTTTGCCCGTTATTACATTTCATATTAACTGAATCATAAGACACACTCTTTTATATTTATTTTCACTCAACATCTATTATGTCTCGGAAATCTTTCCACATTATCTGTGTATTTTGTTTATATTTATTGCTGTGTAATAGTCTATTACAGGCACATCTCATTTTATTGCACTTTGCTTTACTGTGTTTCACAGACATTGCGTTTTTACAAATTGAAAGCACAACCCTCCACCAGTAAAAAGATTATGACTCGCTTTATAGCGATACTTGTTTTACTGCGATAGTCGGGAACCGAACCCTGCAATATCTCCAAGGTGAGCCTGTACATGACTATAAACTCAATTAATTTACCCATTCCACCACTGATGGGCATGAAGGCTGTTTCCAGGTTTGGCCTATTACAAATAAAGGTTCTAATGAACCTCCCTGAACATGTCTTTTGGTAAACACAAACACGTATTTCTCTTCGATATGTACCCAGGAAAGAATAGCTAGGTTTCTACAACACATGCTTAGTTGGCTTTAGCAGATATGGCCAAACATTTTTTTCAAAGTGGCTGTATCAATTGCTTTACTCCACCAGCAATGTAACAAAGTTACAGTTCTTCCACATCCCCACGACACCTATTAGTCATTCTGTTGGTTGTGTAATATTTCGCTAGAGTTTTAATTTACATTTATCTGACGATTAATGATGTTAAATACTATCTCACTGGCTTGCTGGCCATCCTCTTTTGTAATGTTATTGTTTAAGTCATTGACGCATTTTAAAATTTTCAATACAAAAATCTTTGTTGTATATATTCATATAGTCTAAATTTCATCCCTACACTTTATCGTATTTTAACTCAAATTTAATGCGGTCACTAAGTATACTGTGGAGCATTTGGGACACTCCTTAATGAAGTGATCAAAATTAACATCACATATGAAGGGGATATAGACATCCTGTGTCTCCAGGTATGATACCCTGGAAAGGACACAATGTCATTTATGAACAGTTTTCAGAGACTGTATAACCTAAGTACAATTATAAATGAACTTCAGACAAACACAGAATGGGAAACATATTTAAACAAAAAGGGAGATTCCATTCTTCAAAAAATGTCAATAAAAGGGGCCGGCCCGGTGGCTCAGGCTGTTAGAGCTCCATGGTCCTAGCTCTGAAGGCTGCCAGTTCGATTCCCACATGGGCCAGTGGGCTCTCAACCACAAGGCTGCCAGTTCAATTCCTCGACTCCCGCAAGGGATGGTGGACTGCGCCCCCTGCAACTAGCAACGGCAACTGATCCTGGAGCTGAGCTGCGCCCTCCACAACTAAGACTGAAAGGACAATGACTTGACTTGGGGGGGGGGGGGGAGTCCTGGAATTACACACTGTTCCCCAATAAAGTCCTGTTCCCCTTCCCTAATAAATTAGAAAAAAAATATTAAAAAAAAAAAAAAGGTCAATCAGAGGGGGACATCACAGGAATGGCGGCAGCGAGGCGGACTTACTGAACATCTAAAAAGCATCAGGGGACTCTCTGCTCATCACACAGAACAGCTAAGAGACTCGTAGAGGATTACTTGAAGGTGGGCAAACTGGGCAAGCAGGGGAAGAGGGAGGGGAGCAGAGAGGAGATGCGGCCTGCATCCACTGCTGCGGAGACACAGGGCGTCCCAGGACAGAACAGACACCACAAAAGCCAGGAGGTGGGCTCTTTCCCTGCGTCCCACAGCTGATCTCTCCTGCCCAGAGAGCAGTATATCCAGCATTTGAGGCAGTAACTTCAGCTGAGACCTCCAGCTGGGCCCTAGGTCAGACAAAGGATGAACACTCCATACCTGGGCCGCCCCTACACTCTCCCAATCTTACCCCTACCCTTCCAGAGACTTAAGTTGGCCCCTGAACTGAGGAGTAGTGTCATATTACAGAGGAGCCATAGGGCTCAGGATCTGGGAGGATCCCGTTTGCAGCTCTGACCCAGGGAAGAGGCTGGGAAGAGTGTGACACTGCTGGGCTGGGAGAGAGGAGACCCCTCCATCCCCAGACTCCATCCTTTCTGGCCTGCCTTGGGCAGGGCAATTACAACTGCAGAGATACTCCCATGGGTCAGCAGTAGGCGGCAGACACAGCTCTGGGCTTTCAGCAGCTCAGAAATCTCCCACCCTACACACACACACACACACACACACACACACACACACACACATGTGCGCGCGCGCGGGCGCGCGCGGAAGAAGGGCCCTAAGACTCAGGAAAACTGGACTCAGGGTTGGTGGTGTTACTCTCAGTGCGCATATGTGCAGGCAAAAGCAGAAACTGCACTGACTTTGTAGAAACTACCATCCAGACCCCACAGACCCACTCATCTAGAACTGCAGTCCCAAGGTCACTCTGGGCACCAGGTGACCTTCTCTGCCTGCATAATATGCCGAGGATTCTTTGGTACAGCAGAGGACAACCTGGAGATTACTTGGTGGGCTTAAGCCAAGACTGGCGCTGCTTTTCCTGTTCTGTTTTGTTTTTATATCTTTGATATTTTTCCTGTGTTGAGTGTGGGTTATCGATTGTTTTCACATGTGAATGTATTTGGTTTTTTCTTTCTTGTTGTTGTTGTTGTGCTTGGTGATTTGCTTTGTTCTGAAATCGCCCTACACCAGGGCCCAGCTTAAGAGGCACAAGATTCAACACACCCAGAGGCCAACTCCAGACCAAACCAGAGTACTACCGGGTTTGACCTACAAGTGACACACCCAGAGGGAATTCTCTACAGGCATAAGAGCCCTGAGGCCAAACCACATTTGAGCGATCAACCCTCACCCAGCAAAACATCCTGCTGTGGGCAGAGCCAAGTCTCACAACTAGTCAGCCTAGGAGTCAATCCCACCTACTGACAAGCCCAAAGGAGTTAAAGATCAAATTTAACAGGACAATATACACAACACAAGCGTCACCTTTGGAGCACATGCACAGGAGAATAGGGAAGTGGTGCAAGTCAAATATAAAGGACACATACTACATAAGATAACCCAGCAAAAATCAAGAACCCTAGGGGATCTACCAAATACATCGAAGCAAACACAGAGAGTCAGCCAGAATGGGGAAACAAAGAAACATGTCCCAAATAAAAGAACAGAAGAAACCTCCAAAATTGGAAACAAATGAAATAGAGGTAACCAACCTATCAGAGACAGAGTTCAAAACACTGATAATAAGAATGTTTAAGGAGCTTAGTGACGACATAAAGGATAGAGAAATCATAATGAACAACCAGGTAGAACTAAAGAATACAATAACTGAAATAAAGAACCCACTTGAAGGAATTCCCAGCAGGTTAGATGACGCAGAGGATCGAATCAGCGACTTAGAAGACAGGTTAGCAGAGATCAACCAAACGGAAAAACAAAACGAAAAAAGAATAAAAAACAATGAAGATGGTTTAAGAGACCTCTGGGATAACAACAAGCGCAACAACATGCGCATCATAGGAATACCAGAAGGCGAAGAGAGGAAGCAAGGGATTGAGAACATATTTGAAGTAATAATGTCCAAAAACTTTCCTAACCTGGTGAAAGAAACCGACATACAGCCCAGGAAGTGCAGAGAGTTCCAACTAGGATAAACTCAAACAGGCCCACAGCAAGGCACATTATAGTTAAAATGGCAAAGGTTAAAGACAAAGAGAGAATCCTAAAAGCAGCAAGAGAAAGACAGCAGGTTACATACAAGGGAACTCCTGTAAGACTATCAAATGACTTTTCTACAGAAACTTTCCAGGCCAGGAAGGAGTGGCAGGAGGTACTCAAAGTGATGAAAAACAAAAGCCTACAACCCAGATTGCTTTATCCAGCAATTTGATCATTTAAAATTGAAGGAGAGATAAAGAGCTTCCCAGAAAAGAATAAGCTAAAGGAATTTATTAGCACCAAGCCAGCAAAGCAGGAAATATCAAAAGGGCTTCTGTAAACAGAAGAAAGATGAAAACAATCTTACTACAAATGTAAAAAATGCCAATAACTAAGTACCTATCAATAATCACTTTAAAAGTAAATGGATTAAATGTTCCAATCAAAAGACATAGGGTGGGGCTGGCCCAGTGGCTCAGGCAGTTAGAGCTCCATGCTCCTAACTCCGAAGGCTGCCGGTTCGATTCCCACATGGGCCAGTGGGCTCTCAAACACAAGGTTGCCAGTTCAACTCCTCGAGTCCTGCAAGGGATGGTGGGCAGTGGCCCCTGCAACTGAGATTGAACACGTCACCTTGAGCTGAGCTGCCGCTGAGCTCCCGGATGGCTCAGTTGGTTGGAATGCGACCTCTCAACCACAAGGTTGCCGGTTCAACTCCCGCAACGGATGGTGGGCTGTGCTCCCTGCAACTAGAAAAACGACAACTGGAGCTGGAGCTGAGCTGCACCCTCCACAACTAAGACTGAAGGGTTGGAGTGAGACATTTCATGCAAATGGAAACGAGAAAAAAAGCTGGAGTTGCAACACGTATACCTGACAAAATAGACTTTAAAATGAAGAACATATTAAAAGACAAAGATAGGCACTATATGATAATAAAGGGATCGATCTGACAAGAGGACATAACCCTAGTAAATATCTATGCACCCAACATAGGAGCACCTAAATATATAAAACAGATATTTACTGACAAAGACAGAGATCAACAGTAACACTATCATAGCAGGGGACTTCACACACCTCTGACAACAAGGGACAGCACTTCCAGACAGAAAATCAATATGGAAACAACGGCCTTACATGACAGATTGGACCACTTGTATTTAGTTGATATTTTCAGAGCATTTCACCCCAAAGCTGCAGAATACACGTGCTTCTCAAGTGCACATGGAACATTTTCCAAGATAGACCACATGTTACGCCACAAAATGAGTCTTGATAAATTTAAGAAAATTGAAATCATACCAATTGTCTTCTCTGACTACAGTGCTATGAAATTAGAAATGAACTACAGGAAAAAAACTGGAAGACACACCAATTCATGGAGGCTGAATAACGTGTTACTAAATAATGAATGGGTCAACAATGAAATCAAGGAAGAAATCAAAAGATACCTAGAGACAAACGAAAATGAAAACATGACGACCCAAAATCTATGGGATGCAATGAAAGCAGTCCTAAAGAGGGAAATTCACAGCATTGCAGGCCTACCTAAAGAAACAAGAAAAAATCACTAATCAACAGTTTATCTTCACACTTAAGGGATTTGGCAAAAGAACAGCAAAATAAGCCCCAACGGAATACAAGGAAGGAGATAATAAAGATGAGAGCGGAAATAAATGGAATAGAAACCAGAAAAACAATACAAAAGATCAATGAATCCAAGAGTTGGTTTTCAGAGAAGATAGACAAAATCGACATAACTTCTGCCAGACTCATCAAAAAAAGAGAGAGGACCCAAATTAATAAAATCAGAAATGAAAGAGGAGAAATGACAACAGACGCCAAAGAAATACAAAAAAATTCAAGAAATTACTATGAGCAACTATATGCCAACAAATTTGACAATCTGGAAGAAATGGACAATATTCTAGAAGCATACAACCTTCCAAGGCTAACTCAAGAAGAAACAGAAAACCTGAATAGACTGATTACCACCAGGGAAATTGAATCAGTAATCAACAATCTCCCAACAAACAAAAGGCCTGGACCAGACGGGTTTACAGGCGAATTTTATAAAACATTCAAAAAAGAATTATCACCTATTCTCCTCAAGCTCTTCCACAAAATCCAGAAAGAGGGAAGTCTGCCAAACACTTTTTATGAGGCCACTATCATCCTGATCCCAAAATTAGACAAAGACACTACAAAAAAAGAAAACTACAGGCCAATATCTTTAATGAACATAGATGCAAAAATCCTCAACAAAATATTAGTGAACAGAACTCAGCAATACATTAAAAAGATCATATACGATGATCAAGTGGGATTCATCCCTGGTATGCAAGGGTGGCTCAACATCCGCAAATCAATTAATGTGATACACCACATTAACAAAATGAAAAATAAAAATCATATGATCATATCAATAGATGCAGAAAAAGCATTTGACGAAGTCCAGCAGCCATTTATGATTAAAAAAAAACCTTAAGAAAGTGGGAATAGAGGGATCATATCTCAACATAATAAAGGCCATATATGATAAACCCACGGCTAACATCATGCTCAATTGGGGAAAGCTAAAACCATTCCCCTTAAGATCAGGAACAAGGCAAGGTTGCCTACTTTCTCCACTTCTATTCAACATAGTGCTGGAAGTTCTAGCCACAGCAATCAGACAAGAAAAAGAAATAAAAGGCATCCAAATCGGTAAGGAGGAAGTAAAATTGTCATCATATGTAGATGACATGGTACTATAGGTACTATATATAGAGAACCCCAAAGACTCCACCAAGAAACTATTAGAGCTGATAAATGAATTTAGTAAAGTAGCAGCATACACAATATTCAGAAATCAGTTGCATTTGTATATACAAATAATAAAATATCAGAAGGAGAAATTAAGAAAGTATCCCATTTACAATTGCTTCAAAGACTATAAAATACCTGGGAATAAATTTAACCAAAGAAGTAAAAGATCTATACTCAGACAATTATAAGATACTGAAGAAAAAAATTAAAGAAGATACAAATGGAAACACATACCATGTCCATGGATAGGAAGAATTAATATAGTTAAAATGTCCATACTGCCTAAGGCAATGTACATATTCAATGCAATTCCTATCAAACTACCAAGGACTTTTTTTCACAGAAATAGAACATATAACCCTAAAATTTATACGGAACCATAAAAGACCCTGGATAGCCTCGGCAATCTTGAGAAATAAGAACAAAGTGGGAGGTATAACGATACCTGACATCAAATTATACTACAAGCCTACAGTAATCAAAACAGCATGGTACTGGCCTAAAAACAGACACATAGATCAATGGAACAGAATAGAGAGCTCAGAAATAAATCCATGCCTATATGGTCATTTAATCTACGACAATGGAAGCAAGAATTTACGGTGGGGTAAAGACAGTCTACTCAATAAATGGTGTTGGGAAACCTGGACAGACACATGCAAAAAAATTAAGCTGGACCACCTCCTTATACCATACACAAAAATAAATTCAAAATGGCTTAAAGACTTAAATGTAAGATCTGAAACCATAAAATTCCTAGAAGACATACGGGAAGAAACTTTACAGACATTACCTGGAGTAAGACTGTTACTGACATATCCCCTCGGACAAGGGAAGTAAGAGAAAAAATAAACATGTGGGATTACATCAAACTAAAAAGTTTTTTCACAGCAAAGGAAACCATCAATAAAACAAAAAGAGATCCTACTGAATGGGAAAAGATATTTGCCAATGATAAGGGGTTTCGATAAGGGGTTAATATCCCAAATTTATAAAAAACTCACTGAACTCCAAAAAACAAACAGCCAATTAAAAAATGGGCAGAGGACATGAAGACACATTTTTCTAAAAAGGACGTATAGATGGCAGACATATGAAAAAATGCTCAAGTCACTAACCATCAGAGAAATGCAAATAAAAACCACAATGAGATACCACCTCCCCCCAGTCAAAATGGTTATCATCAATAAATCAACAAACAACAAGTGCTGGCGAGGATGTGGAGAAAAGAGAACGCTTGTGCACTGTTGGTGGGATTGCAGATTGGTGCAGCCACTATGGAAAACAGTATGGAGGTATCTAGAAAATCTGAAAATGGAACTACCTTATGACCCAGCAATTCCACTCCTAGGGATCTGTCTGGAGAAATCCAAAACTCTAATTCAAAAAAATTTATTGCAGCACTATACACAACAGCCAAGACATGGAAACAACCAAAATGCCCATTGGTAGATGACTGGATTAAGAAACTGTGGTACATTTATACAATGGAGTATTATGCAGCCATAAAGAAGAAATCTTACCATTTGCAATAACATGGATGGACCTAGAGAACATTATGTTAAGCGAAATAAGTCAGACAGAGAAAGACAAATACCATATGATCTCACTTATATGTGGAATCTAAAGAAAATAAATGAATAAACTAATCAGAAACAGTTTCAGAGACAGAGGAAAAACTGAGGGTTGCTACATGGGAGCAGGGTGGGGATAAGGGGGAAGGTGAGGGAATTAGAAAGCACAGTTATTAACTACAAGATTGCCACGGGGTCACAAAAGTTAATTTGGGGAATGTAATCAATAATGTTGTAAAGATTCTGTAGGGTATCCAATGGACACTTGTCTCGTCAGGGAGACCACCTCAGGGAAGATGTAGATGGCTGATCACTGCACTGTACACCTGAAGCTGAACAATAATGAATGTCAACTACAAGTATATATATATATATTTATATGTGTGTGTGTGTATATATATATATGTATTATGTATATAGTTACAAGAAGTGGAGTACAGCATTAGGAATAGAGACAGTGGAAATGTAATGGCTGTGTACGATGTCAGAGGGATAGTGGATGGGGGAGGGGATTTGACATAGTGTGAGGAATATAAATGATAAATGTCTATTATATTGTTTTGTGCACGTGAAGCTAATAAAAAAATAATAATAAACAAAAATGTCAATGAGATAAAAGTCAAAGAAAGGCTATGGAAATGTTGCAGATTAAAGGAGAGAGAAGAGACATGGTTCCAGACCCTCGACTGTATCTTGTACTAGACAGAAATAATGCTATATAGGCCATGATTAGGTCAACTGATAATACTGGGATACGGACAGTTATTCTTTATTCAGAAAGGCTACATTCCAGTTACCACTCTTTCTGCTATCTTTATTCCCTTTAATCCAATATAAGAGTCTTTCTTATTTGCGTAATGAATGATAAAATATGTGCATGTTTTATAGGTTATTGGCTGACATGAAATATATTAAAAATGAGTTTTTCATTCATGTAAATTGGTGGGGTTCAAATATATGAATTGCCTAAATTACCATAGGAACACTGTTCTGCCGTTGTATAAACAGAGTATAAAGGCCTATATATTTTTTAAGATAAGGATTGTTTTTATTAACATGACCACAATACCATTCTCGTATCTTTAAAAAACAATGACTCCTTAATATCACCAAATAATCATTCAGTGTTCAAATATCCAATTGCTTCACAAATGCCATAAATATATATAGTTTAAATAAGGTTCACACTTAGCAATTAGTTAAAAAGTCTCATAAGTCTCTTTTAATATATAGGTCCTCCTTTCTAAAGGCCTATATTTTTTTTTTTAGTTTCATGTATACAAAACAATGCAATAGTTAGACGTTTCACTGCTCACAAAGTGATAACCTCCCTCCCCCATCCAATCTATTGCCCCTCGGACATCGTATGTATCTATTACAATTCCACTGACTCTATTCCCTATGCTGTACTCCATATCCCATGACTACATATATATTAAATTATAGTTGACATACAATATTATTCAGCTTCAGGTGTACAGTGCAGTGGTCAGGTATCTACATCGTCCATGAAGCAGTCTCCCTAATCAGATATGAGTCCATCTGACACCCTATAAAATCTTTACATTATTGATTATATTCCCCAAACTGTCTTTCATATCCCCGTGATAATATTGTAGTTACCAATTTATGCTGTCTAACCCCTTCCCCTTCTCCCTCATCCCCACACTCCTCTGACCCAGCAACCATCAGTTTTTCCTCTATATCTCTGACTACTTGTTTACTTTGCTCATTTATTCTGTTCTTTAGATTCCACATATAAGTGAGATCATATGGTATATGTCTTTCTCCAACTGACTTATTTCACATAGCATAATGTTCTCTAGGTCCAGATTTCATTTTTTTATGGCTCCGTAATACTCCACTGCATAAATATACCACAGTTTCTTAATCCAGTCAATTACCGATGGACATTTCGGTTGTTTCCATGTCTTGGCTATTGTGTATAGTGCTGCAATAAACATGGGGTGCATACATTTTTTCAAATTAGGGCTTTGGATTTCTCCAGATAGATACCTAGGAGTGGAATTGTTGGGTCATAAGGTAGTTCCATTTCCAGTTTTTTGAGATACCTCCATACTGTGTTCCATAGTGGCTGCACCAATCTGCAATCCCACCAACAGTGCATGACGGCTCCGTTTTCTCCACATCCTCTCCAACAATTGCTGTTTGGTTTTTTTTGGTTGGGGGTTTTGTTTTGTTTTGTCAATTTCTTGATTTTGTTTTGTTTTGTTTCAGGTGTACAAAACAATGTAATAGACATTTATCATTTCTACCCCTCACAAAGTGACAACCCCCCACCCCCAATCTACTACCTTTCTGACATTGCATATATCCGTTACGTTTCCACTGTCTCTATTCCTTATGCTGTACTCCACTTATTACTCCACTTATTGTGACCATATATATATGGTATATTATTTATAGTTTCATTATAAACTAATGAAATGTGGTTTTTACTTGCATTTCTCTATATATAAAATTATAGTTGACATTCATTATTGTTCAGCTTCAGCTTCAGGTGTACAGTGCAGTGATCAGGCATCTACACCATCCCCGAAGTGGTCTCCCTATAAGACAAGTGTTCCTGGGATACCTACAAAATCTTTACATTATTGATTATATTCCCCCAAATGACTTTTATATCCCCGTGGCCATCTTGTGGTTACTGATGGCGCTTTCTAATTCCCTCATCTTCCCCCTTATCCCCACCCCCCTCCCATCTAGCAACCCTCAGTTTTTCCTCTATATCTCTGAGGCTGTTTCTGATTGGTTCATTCATTTATTCTTTTCTTTAGATTCCACATATAAGTGAGATCATGTGATATTTGTCTTCCTCTGTCTGGCTTATTTCACTTAGCATAATGTTCTCTAGGTCCATCCATATAGTTGCAAATGGTAAGATTTCATCCTTCTTTATGGCTGCGTAATACTCCATTGTATAAATGTACCACAGTTTCTTAATCTAGTCGTCTACCAATGGGCATTTCTGTTGTTTCCACGTTTTGGCTATTGTGAATAGTGCTGCAATAAACATACAGGTGCATACATTTTTTCAGATTAGTGTTTTGGATTTCTTTGGATAGATACCAAGGAGTGGAACTGCTAGGTCATAAGGTAGTTCCATTTCCAGTTTGTTGAGATACCTCCATACTGATTTCCACAATGGCTGCACCAATCTGTAATCCCACCAACAGTACACAAGCGTTCCCTTTTCTCCACAGCCTCTCCAGCACTTGTTGTTTGTTGATTTATTGATGATAGCCATTCTGACCAGAGTGAGGTGGTATCTCATTGTGGTTTTTACTTGCATTTCTCTAATGATTAGTGAGGTTGAGCATTTTTTCATACGTCTGTTGGCCATCTGTATGCCCTCTTTAGAGAAATGCCTCTTCATGTCCTCTGCCCATTTTTTAATTGGGTTGCTTGTTTTTTTTGGTGTTGAGCTGAATGAGCATTTTATAAATTTTGGATATTAACCCCTTATCAGATGTATCATTGACAAATACCTTCTCCCATTCAGTAGGCTGTAAAGGGCTATATTCTTAAAGACAGTGCCTAAAGCCAGTCACTCGTTTTGAGGATTGTGGTCATTTGTTGCCACTTATAAGGTTATCCAACTCTTGCCTCTAGAATTTTGTTGCATCTGTATATCAAGTGAACATTTCAGGTAGGTATGGATGGCTGAAGTGCCTAGGGATAGCAAGTGGGGTAGTTATATTTACAAAATAGATGGCACTTATTATTTTTGGACTTACTTGCTAATAAATGTTGGTAAAATGTCTATTATATTTGGTAGAATTTGGTCTCTAAGGTTTAGTTTCATTATAAACTAATGATTACAAGGACGCAGCTTATTTTCACTTAACTTTATCTGTTGTTAAGTGAAAGAACATAATAATTATGCATGACAAATATGACTTAGTTCAATTCATGATGTCCACCTTAGGACCTCTGCAACTAGCTTTCTCTACATCTAACAATATTCCAAGTCTTTAAATGCACGTTCAGATGTCCAGAACTTCCCTGACCATCCAATCTAAAACATTTTCCCCACTCACTTTATTAATTTTGTTATATCATCCTATTTTTCCTTCTTCAAAGTACCTACCATGATATAAAAATACTTTTAATGTAATTAATTTACTTATTTATTGTGGTTCTACCCCATAGGCACGTGAGTTTAACAGCAGAGACTTTGTTAATTTGGTTCATCACTGCACCTGGCTCATAGACTGTGCTGAGTATTTTAGAATGAATGATAGAAAACAAAAAAGTGGGAGGAGGATTGGGGATGGGAATCAGGAGAGAGAAAATAGCTTACAACGATAAAAAACTAAATCTAAAAGAACAAGGAGAAAAGGTCCACACAAAGACCGTTTCTTATAGTGTACTATAATTAGTAAGACATAAGTAAAACAGCACTCCACAGTCAAATAGACTAATAAACCGAAAAAGAAGACACTGCTGTAGTGTCATGATAATTAATAGAGATATGTCATTAAAATATCAGTAAGACATACCCAGCTGTGTGAGGGCATTTACCATACTGTACTAAAAAGATTTTATTAAAATAGGTGTATTTCATTATAATCAAGCCTTCCTCATCCACAAGTAGAATGAAATCACTGAGATCAAACAAAACTTTATGTATCTCTTTGTCTTCAAATGAGTCAAACTTAGTACTCAATCTAAATTTGCTAAACTGTTCTAACAAGTTATTAATGACTTTCACATTTATACTAAGGTAATAATAATTGGAAGGTCATTCCATTCTATCGATGTGAATAAATTACAAGTTAAAAGAGATACATGAAAGTGCTCTATGAGAAATCAATACTAAATTGAGTTTCTCGTACCATTTCAGCCTATAAAAATCCATTCTAAAGGAAAGGTGACCTACATTTTATGAATCATGTTAAGCTTTTAAAAATTTTGATTATATGTGGTTTTATTTTCTGAAATGTTATCTTTTGTCTAACAATCATTCTCATTCCACGATCTAATCAAAAAACACTTAAAACAAAGTAACCTATTTCTGAAACTCAGAGTAATCTCAACAACTTTCTAAAATATTAAGCTCGCAAAAACATATACTCTAAAAATGAAAACTATACTTTATAGTGAAATATCATCAAAACTCCAAAATCTTTTGTAGATTCAAGAGAAAATAATTTACACCAACCACATATTTTCATGCAATCCTGTAACATTAATCTGAGATTATTTAGGTTTTGACTAAAAAGAAGACTTTGTATCACAATGTTCCTTTTTGGCCATAAACTCAATTGTAAGCATTCATTTCAACAAGGTGGTGTACTGAAAACTTACAGAAGGCATGGTAGGCAGCTTCTGAAATGGCCCCTAATGATCCTATCTCCTAGTATTCATGTTCTTGTGCAATATCCTCCTGTTAAGTGTAGCTAGGACTAGTGACTCGCTTCTAAAAAAAGAAAAACACAAAAGGGATCAAATATATGGTGATGGAAGAAGAAGTGACTCTGGGTGGTGAACACGCAACATGATATATAGATGATTACAGAATTGTACACTTTAAAACTATGTAACTTTACTAACCATTGTCACCCCAATAAACTTTAAAAAAAGAAGAAAAAAAAGAAAAAAAGGATCAGATGTCATCTCTGAAATTAGGTTACAAAAAGCCTAACTTTCCACCTCGCTCTCGCTCTCTCTCTCTCTCACTGACACACTCTGAAGAAAGCCAGACAGTGTTGTAAACTGTCCCACGGAAAGGGTCACATGGAAGGGGCCAGCCTGGTGGCTCAGACGGTTGGAGCTCCGTGCTCCTAATGCCGAAGGCTGCCAGTTCAATTCCCACATAGGCCAGTGGACTCTCAATCACAAGGTTGCCGATTCCTCGACTCCAGCAAGGGATGGTGTGCTCCGCCCCCTGCAACTAAGATTGAACTCGGCACCTTGAGCTGAGCTGCTGCTGAGCTCCCAGATGGCTCAGTTGGTTGGAGCACGTCCTCCCAACCACAAGGTTGCCAGTTCGACTCCCGCAAAGGATGGTGGGCTGCGCCCCCTGCAACTAACAACAGCAACTGGACCTGGAGCTGAGCTGCGCCCTCCACAACTAAGATCGAAAGGACAACAACTTGACTTGGACAAAGCCCTGGAAGTACACACTGTTCCCCAATGAAGTCCTGTTTCCCTTCCCCAATAAAATCTTAAAAAAAAAAAAAAGGGGGGGGTCACATGGCAAAATATCTGTATCTCAGCCAATGTCTAACTGGGACTTAAGACTGTAAACAGCCAAATGAATGAGCTAGGAAGCAGATCGTGCCCCAGTTGAGCCTTAAAATGACTGCAGCCAGGCTGACAACTTCATTGCAGCCTTATGAGAAATCCTGAGCCAAAGGCACACCCCAATTCATACTCCACATAAACTGTGAGATAATAAATGCTGGCTGTTTTAAACCCCTGAATTTTGGGGAAACTTGTTATACTGTTATAGATAATGAGTGCAGAGAGCAACAAATTAACTTTTTATACAGCTGTAAACGCTGATTGGTATTACCAGAGAAAATTAAAGTACTAACTAAACAAAGATACATGTGCTACAAAGCAATGCAATTCTAAGAACAACATAATGCCATTCTGCCAATGCACTATTAAATATATACAAATATATTTACACATTTAAATTTTTTATTTTAAAATACATGTTTATACTTAAGCTTCATAAAATGGAGAAAGCATTTTTGATGAAGAAGGTATTTTCCCCTCAACTGAATGGAATCATTGCATCATTATTTATAAGAGCCAAAAAGTGAAACTCAAATGTCCATCAACTGAGGAACTGATAAGCAAAATGTGGTATATCTATACAGTAGAGTATAATGAGGCAATATAAAGAAATGAGACACTCAGGAGTGACACCAGCAACACGAAACTCCAAGTCCTCACTCCCCCACAGAAACATTTAAAAACAACCAGAAGCTGACAAAAATAACCTTGTGTGGGCTCTGAAAATAGCCAAATGATTATAACAAACAAGTGAATATCCATCCAATCAAGTAAAAGCTACATTTTTGAATAGGAGTAAGTTTGGGGGCATTTTTGCTTGAACCTGCTCTACCCACTTCTGTACACAACCTTGAACTGGAGGAAGCAGCAGCCCAGTCCCCAATTCCTTCCCTCCCAAACTAAAGGGAACAAAGCAAACCTTTGCAATGTTCTAAGCTGCTGGAGGCTGCTCTCTGTTTTACCTAACTCAGAGCTCAGATGGAAAAGATGCTCAAGAGAACTGTAGGGGGCTCACAGACCTGCAGATGCCTGGAACAAAAGATTTTAGGTACAGACACATACAACAGACCACCTAGGGCCCCAAGGAGAAGCTAAGGTAATATTCTTTGGGAATTCAAGGTCTTTAAGAGCAGTTGTATATGTGGGGAATCAAAAAAGCCACACAGAGATTTGGTAAGAGGCATGCCCAAAAAAGGCCTGAGACCAGAAATCTTAACACTGGACTGATCCTACATCCCAGAGCACACCCAGCTAGTAAGTGAAGAACTGGTTCAACAAAGAACCAGTGTACAAAGATGGGGAGTGTGATGTTTTCTCAAATTATCAATTTTCAACAACAAAAAAAGTTACACATACAAAAAACAAAAAAAGGAAAACATGACTCATTCAAAGGAAGGAAATAAACTGGCAGAAACCAGTCCTACAGACGCATAGGCAATGGACTTACTAAATACTTTAAAACAACTGTGCTAAATATGCTTAAAGAGCTAAAAGAAAACACAAATAAAAAAGGAAATAAGGGAAGCAATATACAACAAAATGAAATTATCAACAAAAAGAAATTATAAAAAGGAACCAAACAATAATTCTGGGGCTGAAAAAACAAACTAAAAGGATCAACAGCAGATCTGAACAGAAAGATGCATCAGCAAACTTAAAGATAGGACATTTGCAATTATCAAGGCTGAGGAAGAGAAAGAAAACATAATGAAGAAAAGTAAACAGAGTCTAAGGAACTTATGGGACACCATCAAACAGAACAATATAAGCATTATAGGAGACCAAGAAGGAGAAGAGAAAGTTAAAGGGGCAGAGAGATTATCTACAGAAAGAATGACCACAAATTTCCCAAGTTTGATAAAATACATAAATTTACAAGTCCAAAAATTCAATAAATTCTAAGTAGGACAAACATAAACAGATCCACACCAAAATACAATATAATCAAATTGTTGAAAGACAGAGAATTTTGAAAGGAGCCAAAGAAAAAACACTCATCAAATATAGTGGATCATCAAAAAGATTATCAGCAGAAAACCTGGAGGCCACAAGGAACTGGGATAATACATTAAAAGTGCTGAAAGAAAAAAATTACCAACCAAGAATTGTATATCTACCAAAAGTTGAGGGAATTCATTACCATTAGAAATGTCCTACAAGAAATCCCAAAAGGAATTCTTCAAGTTGAAATGAAAGAACATCAGACAGTAACTGACATATATTAAGATATAAAGATCTCCATCCAGTAAAGGTAAATACATGAGCAAACATAAAAACCAGCATTAGTATTATACAGTATTGGTTTGTAACTCCATTGTTAATTTTCTACAGGATATAAAAGAAAAATGTGCAAAAATAATTATAAATCTACATTAATGGGTACACAATGTATAAAAATGTAACTTGTGACATTGCTAATAGACGGGTGAACAGACAAAACTGTGTCACTATAAAAAACTAACTAAACACAAAGAAAAGCAGTAATAGAGCGAAAAGGGGACAAAAATGTGACATACAGAAAACAAATAAAATGGCAAAAGTCCTTTGCAATCAGTAACTACTGTAAATGTAAATGAACTAAACATTCCAATTAAATGGCACAGATTGGCAGAAAGGATTTTAAAAGCATGATCCTACTACATATGCTGTCTACATGACATATTTTATTTAGGTCTAAGGACAGAATAGGCTGAAAGTGAAAGCACAGAAAGATATTCTATACATATAGTAACCAGACAAGAACTGGAGTGCCTATACTAATATCAAACAAAATAGACCATAAATCAAAAACTGTTACAAGAAACAAAGGACATTAAATATCAACAGAAAGGTCAATTCATGAAGAAAATATAACAATTATAAACATATACGCACCAAACATCAGGGCTCCAAAATATATGAAGCAAACACTGACAAAATTAGAGACAGAAATAGACATACCTACACAATAACAATAGGGGACTCGATACTCCACTTTCAGTAATGGATAGAACAACCACACAGATAAAAAAGGAAATAGAGGACTTGAACAACACTAAATACCCACTAAACCTAATAGATATATACAGAACACTCCACCGAAAAACAACAGAATACATATTCTCAAGTCCGCATGGGACATTCTCCAGAATAGACTATATGTTAGGTCACAAAAAAGTCTCAATAAATTTAATGCGGTTGAAATCAGATAAAGTATCTTTTCCATTTGCAATGGAATGAAACTAGAAATTAACAGTACAAGCAAAACTGGAAAATTCACAAATATTTACAAATTGAACAACAAATTCTTAACCAATGAGTCAAATAAGAAATCACACGGGAAATTAGAAAATCTTGAAAGAAATAAAAATGAAAACACAACATACCTAAACTTACGGGATAGAGCAAAAGCACTGCTAAGAGAGAAATTTATAGATGTAAATGCTTACATTGAAAAAGATTTCAAATCACCCTCACTGTACATCTTAAGAAACTAGAAAAATAACAAACTAAACCCAAGGCTAGCAGAAAAAAATAAAGATTAACACAGTGATAGAGAAAAATCAATAAAAGGAAGAGTTGGTTCTTCAAAAAGATAAAAAAAATTGACAACTTTTAGCAAGACTAAGAAAAAAGGAAAGATTCAAATAACAAAAAATCAAAAATAAAAGAGGGAACATTATAGAAATAAAAAGGACCATATGGGATTAATGTGAACAATTGTACATGAACAAAATATATGATGTAAATGAAATGGACACATTTCTAGAAACACAAAACTTGCTAAGACTGAATAATGAAGAAACAGAAAATCTGAACAGACCTATAATTAACAAGGATAATGAATCAGTAATCAAAAACTTCCCAACAAGAAAAGCCCAGGGCCAGATGGTTTCACTGGTGAATTCTACCAAACATTTAAAGAAACTCTATCAAAAAAAAAAAAAAAAAAAGGAAGAGTAAGGAACACACTGTAACTCACTGGACAAAGCCAACATTACCCTAACACCAAACCCAGAGAAAGACATTACAAGTAAACCATAAACTAATTATTCCTTATGAATACTAACGCAAAAAATCCTCAAAAAGTAGTAGCAAACCAAATTCAGCAGCATATTAAAAAAAGTACTGAGTGTTCCGGAAAAATGGCGGCGTGAGGTGAGCCTCTGTAAAGCTCCCCTGGAATTTACAAAGAATCGAACAACAAAAACTCCACAAAGGATTCCCTGCACAGCAGGCAGGCAAGACGAAGAGGCCCACTACGGACTGAAATCACCTACAGGTGGGAGATTCGCGCGACTGGGGGAAGGAGGAAAGGGAGAAGCGCGCGGAGACGGACCCGCGCGGGCGCAGGACGCAGACCTAGCTCAGTGCGCCGAGCTCGCTGCTTCCCGGAACTACCGCAGCTGCGGGAGAGGGAAGAACTCAGACTGCTGGAGCTCCGCTTGTGGCCCACAGGGCTGAGGGGGCAGCATATAACACGGCTGAACCCAACGCTCACGGGAGAGACCCTGGAGAAAAGACTGAGAGAAGAAGGCTGAAAACGGTGGTTTAAGCCCGCACTGCCGAGCAGAGAACGGAGCTTTAGGCACTGAGACTAGCCGCCCCCTCCCTCCCCTCCCAGAGCTCGCCCCGCCCCCACCTGCCCGGTGCTAGAGGCGAAACAGTAGCAGTGTCAGATCAAAACAACCGAAAATTTGCTGTTTTGAGAACTGTGGTCCGCAGACACAAACTCACAGCCCAACTACTTCCGGCAAAAGGGAGGGAGCTGTGGAAGCAGGACCGGCTGTGGTGGTGGTCACTGCCATTGCTCTGGGCCACCTCTCACAACTCACCCTGCCTCTGACCCCACCTATCTGGGTGGACCCTGCAGGAGTAAACAGAACTGCTGAAACGTATGGGCTCTGAATCAGGAGCTGGAAGAGAATTGGAACATCAAAAGCTCTCCGCATACCCACGGGCACACTGCGCCCTGTGACCTAGACGAACTATTAACAGAGGAGAAGCCCATCTCCCAGGGAATCCCCCCATTGTGTGAGAAGCCAGAATAGTGCAGAGAAAACATAGCACTGCCGTGTGGGAGAAGAAAAATAAATTGCAGTTGGAGAAATAATAAAACATTCTACCAACAAGTACTGGAAAACAAAAGAAAGACCTCTTCCTATCAACTTGTTGCAGAAGTCACTCCTGTAGATGTCTAGAAAGAGAAATAGTAAACCAGTAATCGCCATGAATAACCAAGGCAACAAGATAGCTCAGAAAGAAAGTGAAAAATCTCCAGAAAAGGCACTTAAAGATACAGAAATATGTGACTTAAATGACAGAGAATTCAAGACTGCAGTTCTGAAAAAACTCAACGAGATACAAGAAAACACAGATAGGCAGTTAAAGGAACTCAAAAACTCAAAGAACAGCATGCGCATTTTACGAAAGAGATTGAAATTTTAAAAAAGAACCAAATAGAATTTCTGGAGATTAAGAACTCAATAGAACAAATTAAGAATGAAATAACCAGCTTAGGTAGTAGAGTTGACCAGATGGAGGAAAGAATCAGTGACATCGAAGATAGAAACCTGGAAATGACACAGATAGAAGAAAGAGACTTGAGACTTAAAAGAAATGAAAGAACTCTACAAGAACTTTCTGACTCCATCAGAAAGAGCAATATAAGAATAATGGGCATACCAGAAGGAGAAGAAAGAGAGAAGGGAACAGAGAATATATTCAAACAAATTGTCGATGAGAACTTCCCAAATTTGTGGACAGAACTGGACCCTCGAATCCAAGAAGCAAATAGAACACCTAGTTACCTCAATCCCAACAGGCCTTCTCCAAGGCACATTGTATTGAAGCTGTCTAAAATCAACGACAAAGAAAGAATCCTCAAGGCAGCCAGGGAAAAGAAGACGGTAACTTACAAAGGAAAGCCCATTAGATTATCATCAGATTTTTCAGCAGAAACTCTACAAGCCAGGAGGAGTGGAACCAAATATTCAAACTATTTAAAGAGAGAAACCATGAGCCAAGAATAATATATCCAGCAAAGATATCCTTTAGATATGAAGGAGGAATAAAGACATTTCCAGACATACAGAAGCTGAGGGACTTTTCTAATACACGACCTGCACTACAATAAACACTAAAGGAGGCTATTCGACCACCATCAACAGAAACAATCTGTGGCAACCAAAACTCAAAAAGGGGGAGAGTAAAGGCCTGAACAGGAATATAGGAATGGAGAAAGTAAGCGTGCTGAAGAAAATGGAATACTCTAAATATCAAAATTTCTTTTACATAAACTAAGGGTAACCACTCAAAAGAAAATACAGAACTGAAATATATACTGTAGTAAAAGAAGAAACAGAGGGAAACATCATAGAATACCACCACAAAGAAATAATAGACAACAACAAAAAGGCAAAGAAACAATGGAGACACAGCCTTACCAGAAAACTAAAGATAGAATGACAGGAAATCCTCACATATCAATAATCACCCTAAATGTAAATGGACTGAACTCACCAATAAAAAGGCACAGAGTAGCAGATTGGATCAAAAAACTAAACCCAACCATATGCTGTCTCCAAGAGACACATCTCAGCTACAAGGACAAGCATAGACTCAAAGTGAAAGGGTGGAAATTGACACTCCAAGCAAATGGTACCCAGAGAAAATCAGGTGTAGCCATAATGATATCAGATGAAACAGACTTCAAGGTGAAAAAGATAACAAGAGACAAAGATGGACATTTCATAATGGTGAAGGGGACTGTACAACAAGAAGACATAACAGTCATCAATATTTATGCTCCCAATCAGGGAGCACCGAAATACACCAAGCAACTACTAACAGAACTAAAGGGAGAAATTGACCAAAACACAATTATACTAGGGGACTTAAATACATCATTGACAGCTATGGATAGATCATCCAAACAGAAAATAAATAACGAAATAGTAGCCCTAAATGACACATTAGATGAAATGGACATAATTGACATTTATAGAGCACTTCATCCTAAAACATCAGACTATACATTCTTTTCTAGTGTACATGGAACATTCTCAAGGATAGACCATATATTGGGACATAAAATCAGTCTCAACAAATTTAAGAAGATTGAAATCATACCATGCATATTCTCTGATCACAAGGCTTTGAAATTGGATATCAACTGTAAAAAGAAAGCGGAAAAACACAAATACATGGAGATTAAACAACATACTTTTAAAGAAGGACTGGGTCAAAGAAGAAATTAGAGGAGAGATCAAAAGATACATAGAAACAAATGACAATGAAAATACATCCTACCAAAATTTTTGGGATGCAGCGAAAGCAGTTTTAAGAGGGAAATTTATCTCATTACAGGCCTATCTCAAGAAACAAGAAAACTCCCAAATAACCTCATGTTACACCTTAAAGAACTAGAAAAAGAAGAACAAGTAAAACCCAAGGTCAGCAGAAGAAAGGAAATAACAAAAATTAGAGCAGAACTAAATGAAATAGAGAACAAAAAGACAATAGACAAAATTAATGTGACAAAGAGCTGGTTCTTTGAAAAGATTAACAAAATTGACAAACCCTTGGCTAGACTTACTAAGATAAAAACAGAGAAGACACTGATTAACAAAATCAGAAACGTAAAAGGGAAGTTATCACGGACACCACAGAAATACAAAGGATCATCCAAGAATACTATGAAGGACTATATGCCACCAAATTCAACAACCTAGAAGAAATGGACAAGTTCTTAGAAACATATAGCCTTCAAGGCTGAACCATGAAGAACTGGAAAATCTAAACAGACCGATCACCAGTAACGAAATTGAATCAGTCATCCAAAACCTTCCCAAAAGCAAAAGTCCGGGACCAGATGGCTTCACTAGTGAATTCTACCAAACCTTCAAAGAGGATCTAATACCAATTCTGCACAAACTCTTCCAAAAATTGAAGAAGAGACAGTACTCCCTAACTCATTTTATGAGGCCAACATTACCCTGATACCAAAACCTGGTAAGGACAGCACAAAAAAGAAAACTACAGACCAATATCTCTAATGAATACCGATGCAAAAATCCTAAATAAAATTCTAGCAAATCGAATACAACAATGCATTAAAAAGATTATTCATCACGACCAAGTGGGGTTCATCCCGGGGCACAAGGATGGTTCAACATCCATAAATCCATCAATGTGATACATCACATAAACAAAATAAAGGACAAAAATCGTATGATTATATCAATTGATGCAGAAAAAGCATTTGATAAGATGCAACATACATTTATGATTAAAACACTTAATAAAATGGGTATAGAAGGAAAATACCTTAACATAATAAAGGCCATATATGACAAGCCCTTTGCTAATCTCATAATTAATGGAGAAAAACTGAAGCCCTTTGCTCTACGTTCAGGAACATGACAGAGATTTCCCCTATCACCTCTGCTTTTCAACATAGTGTTGGAAGTCCTTGCCAGAGCAATCAGGCAAGAGAAAGAAATAAAAGGCATCCAAATTGGGAATGAAGAAGTTAAATTATCACTCTTTGCAGATGACATGATGCTATATATAGAAAACCCTAAAGACTCCACCAAAAAGCTATTAGAAACAATCAACGAATACAGTAAAGTTGCCGGCTACAAAATCAACACACAGAAGTCCATTGCCTTCCTATATACTAACAATGAAGTCTCAGAAAAATAAATACAAAAAACAATTCCTTTTGCAATTGCGGCAAAAAGAATAAAATACCTAGGAATAAACTTAACCAAGGATGTGAAAGACCTATATGCTGAAAACTATAAGACATTTTTGGAAGAAATTGAAGAAGACACAAAGAAATGGAAAGACATTCCGTGCTCATGGATTGGAAGAATCAACATAGTTAAAATGGCCATATTACCCAAAGCAATATACAGATTCAATGCAATCCCCATCAAAATCCCAATGGCATATTTTAAAGAAATAGAACAAAAAATCATCAGATTTGTTTGGAACCACAAAAGACCCCGAATAGCCAAAGCAATCTTAAGAAAAAAGAACAATAATGGAGGTATCACACTTCCTGACTTTGGCTTGTACTACAGGGCTACAATAATCAAAACAGCATGGTATTGGCAGAAAAACAGACACATAGACCAATGGAATAGAATTGAGAACCCAGAAATAAAACCACATAAATATGGACAGATAATTTTTGACAAAGAAGCTAAAACATACAATGGAGCAAAGACAGCCTCTTCAATAAATGGTGCTGGGAGAATTGGATAGCCACGTGCAAAAGAATGAAACTGGACTGCTATTTGTCACCATGTACCAAAGTTAATTCAAAATGGATCAAAGACTTAAGCATAAGACCTGACACAATAAACTGCATAGAAGAAAACATAGGTACTAAACTTATGGACCTTGGGTTCAAAGAGCATTTTATGAACTTGACTCCAAAGGCAATGGAAGTAAAAGCTAAAATAAACGAATGGGACTATATGAAACTTAAAAGCTTCTGCACAGCAAAAGAAACCATTGACAAAATAAAGAGGCCACCAACTGAATGGGAGAAGATTTTTGCAAACAGTGCCTCCGATAAGGGGCTAGTATCCAGAATATACAAGGAACTCATGCAACTCAACAACAAAAAAACAAACAACCCAATTGAAAAATGGGCAGAGGACTTGAAGAGACATTTCTCCAAAGAGGACATACAAATGGCAAATAGACATATGAAAAAATGCTCAACATCACTAATCATCAGAGAAATGCAAATCAAAACCACAATGAGATATCACCTCACCCCAGTCAGAATGGCTATCATCAACAAGACAAATAATAACAAGTGTTGGAGAGGCTGTGGAGAAAAGGAACCCTCATACACTGTTGGTGGGAATGCAGACTGGTGCAGCCGTTATGGAAGGCAGTGTGGAGGTTCCTCAAAAAATTACGAATAGAATTGCCATATGACCCAGCAATCCCTCTCCTGGGTATCTACCCAAAAAATCTGAAAACATTTAGAGATAAAGACACGTGTGCTCCAATGTTCATTGCAGCTTTGTTTACGGTGGCCAAGACATGGAAACAACCAAAATGTCCTTCGATAGAGGAATGGATAAAGAAGTTGTGGTATATATACACAATGGAATACTATTCGGCGGTTAGAAAAGATGATATAGGAACATTTGTGACAACATGGATGGATCTTGAGAGAGTAATGCTGAGCGAAATAAGTCAGACAGAAAAAGGAGAAAACCATGTGATTTCACTGATATGTGGTATATAATCCAAAAGCAACAAAAGAACAAGACAAACAAATGAGAAACAGAAACTCATAGACACAGACATTAGTTTAGTGGTTGCCAGAGGGTAAGGGGGGTGGGGGGTGGGGGGTGGGAGATGAGGGTAAGGGGTATCGAATATATGTTGATTGAAGGAGAACTGACTCTGGGTGATGAACACACAATGGGATTTATAGATGATGTAATACAGAATTTTACACCTGAAATCTATGTAATTTTACTAACAATTGTCACCCCAATAAATTTAATAAAATAAAATTAAAAAAAAAAAAAGTACTATACACCACAACCAAGTATGATTGATTATTTAAATACAAGAATGGTTCAAGAAATTAAAATCCCAATGTAATATATCACATTAACAAAATGAAAGAGAAAAAAGACACAATTTCAATTAATGCAGAAAAGGCATTTGAAAAAATTTAACACCCTTTCATGATAAAAACACTCAACAAACTAGCAACAGAAGGAAAATTCATAAACATATTAAAGACTTTATAGAGAAAGCCTACACCTAACATAATACTCAATGGTAAAGACTGTCCTTGTTCAGATTAGAAAGAAGACATGGATGCCCACTTTGCCACTTCTACTGAACATAGTATTCTAAGTTCTAGTAAGAGTAATTAGACAAGAAAAGAAATAGGCATCCAAATTGAATGACAGAAATAAAACTCTGTTTGCAGGTGACATGAAATGTATATGTAGAAATGCCTAAAAATTCCATACAAACTAAGAAACAAACAAACACTGTTGGAACTAATAAATTCAGTAAAGTTGCAGGATTCGAAATCCACATATAAAATCACTTAATTTATACACTAACTCTAAACAACCTGAAAGTAAAATTAAGAAAACAACTACATTTATAATAGCCTCAAAAAGAATTAAATGCTTAGGAATTAACTTAACCAAGGAATAAAAAGACTTGTACAATGAAAACTAAAAAGCACTGCTGCAAAAAACTAAAAAGACATTAACTGGAAACACATCTCATGTTCATGAATTAGAAGACTTAATATTGTTAAGATGGCAATACTACCCAAAGTGACCTACAGACTCAATGTAATCCCTATCAAAATTCAAATGACTTTTTTGCAGAAATAGAAAATCCATCCAAACATTCATTCAGAATCTCAAGGGATCCTGAATAGCCAAAGCAATCCTGAAAAAGAACAAAACAGGACTCATACTTCCTGACTTGATTACTGTAACTTACAAAGTTACAATAATGAAAACAGCATGGTACTGGCATAAAGGCAAACATACAGACCTATAGAATAAAGTCCAGAACTAAAATAAACCCTTGCGTATGTAGTCAAATGATTTTTGACAATGGTGCCAATACTGTTTAACAGGGAAAAGACAGTTTTGTAAACATATAGTGATGAGAAAACTGGATATCCACATGCAAAAAAAAAAAAAAAGAATGAAGTTAGACTATACCTTACATCAAATACAAAAATTACCTCAAAGTGGATCTTAAACCTAAATATAAGAGCTAAAACTGTAAAACTCTTTGAAAAATATAGGGGGAAAGCTTTATGATATGGGATTTTTGCAACAATGTCTTGGACGTGGTACTGAAAGTACAATCAACAAAAGAAAACATAGGTAAACTGCTATTTATCACAATTTAAAACTTCTCATGGATGAACCAGGAGGACATTATGTTAAGTTAAATAATCCAGTCATAGAAAGGCAAGTACCACATGATTCAACTTGGTATATGAGGTATCTAAAGTAGTCAAACTCTTAGAAGCAAAGAATAAGATGGTGGTTGCTAGGGGCTAGAGGACGGGAAAAATGGAGAGTTGATATTCAACGAGTATGAACTATCAGTTATGCTAGATGATTAAGTTCTACAGATCTGTTGTACATCACAGTGCCTACAGTTAACAATACAGTGTTGTGCACTTACAATTTCGTTAAGGAGGTAGATCTCATGTTTTAGGGTTCACACCACCACACGTTAAAAAAGGAGTGGACACAAGGAATCTTTGGGAAGTGTTGGATATGTCTATTACCTTGACTGTGGTGATGGTATCATGAGTGTCTGTGTATGTCCAAACACAAAATTGTACACGTTAAATGTGTTCTTTTTATATCAATTATACCTCAATAATAATGTTATTAAAAAAAAAACAACTGATGAACATGACTCCACAAATAGGAAACCTCAACCAAGAAAGAGAAACTTATAGACATACCTCTGAGATATTATGAGTTTGGTTCCAGATCATCCCCATAAAGCAAGTATCACAATAAAGCAAGTTGTAATCCTTTTGCTGGTAAAGGGTCTTGCTGCCAATTTGTAAAACATACAGAGAGACAACAAAGACACCTGTGAAGCACAATAAAGTGCTATAAAACAATATATGCCTATATAAAAAATGAACTAAAATGGAAATTTTAGAGTTGAAAAGTACAATATCCAAATGTAAAAAGCAACAGATTCAACAGTAGATCTGGGTGGCAGAAAAATGAATTAAACTCAACAAAAAGATCAATAGCAATTATCCAATTTTAAGAACAGAGAAAAAAAGACTGAAAGAAAATGAACAAGATCTCAGAAACCTGAGACACAGTAAGCAGGCCAACACATTTTAATGGGTGTCCCAAAAGGAGGGCAGAAAAATTATCTAAAGAATGGCTGAAAACTTCCAAAATTTCATGAATAATATCAATCTATGAATCCAAGAAGCTCAATAAATCCTAAACACAATAAACATCAGGAGATCTACACCTAGACATATCACAGTCAAACTGCAGAAAGTCAAATATAATCTTAACAGCTGAAAGAGAAAAATGATTCCTGTTGTAGAGAGGAATATATTAATGGACTGACTTCTATCAGAAATAATAGTGGCAGAAGGAGGTGGAATGATATATTAAGTGACAAAAATAAAACAAAAAAATGTCAAGCAACTATCATATATGAGGTAACACAATTAAGTTCACAAACTCATCCTAGAAAAAGTGTTACATGTGAAAAGGTCAGGCAATTAAGTTCGCGAACTCATACTAGAAAAAGTCCTACATACTGAATATCACTTATGGTCACCTTCAAAGTACTCCCCTTGGGAAGCTATGCACTGATGCCAGCGCCTAGTCTACGCTTCAAAACAATGTTGGAACTCTTTATCTGGAATGGCCATCAGAGCTGTCGTCGTATTACCCTTGATGTCCTGAATGTCATCAAAATGTCTTCCTTTCAATATTTCCTTTATCTTCAGGTAAACAAAGAAGTCATTGGGGGCCAGATCAGGTGAGTAGGGAGGGTGTTCCAATACAGTTATTGTTTACAGGCTAAAAACTCCCTCACAGACAGTGCTGTGTGAGCTGGTGCCTTGCCGTGATGCAAGAGCCATGAATTGGCGAAAGGTTTAGGTCGTCTAACTTTTTCATGCAGCCTTTTTCAGCACTTCCAAATAGTAAAATTGGTCAACTGTTTGTCCAGTTGGTATAAATTTATAATGAATAATTCCTCTGATATCAAAAAAGGTTACCAGCATGGTTGCAACAAGTCTGCAAACTTAACTGTCACACAGTATTCTGCAACACTCTGGTTCAAGATAGAGGTGAAATAAAGACATTCCTAGATAAGGCTAAGAAAATAAGCTGCAAAAACCGCCTTATAAGAAACACTAAGGGGAGTTCTTTAGACTGAGAAGTGACATTAGATAGGGTAAGTCGAATCCAGTAAACAAAATGAAGAACACTGGAAATGGTAAATAGGAGAATAAGTTTAAAAAGTGATTAAAATGTTTTCTTTTTGCTTCTCTTAGGCTCCTTAAAAAAACATGTATGCTGTATAAAGCTAATTCACATGTGCGCGCACATACACACACCCCATTTCACCCAATAAAAACGGAACACAACATCTTTTCTAGCACACAAGATAAACCTTGGCCATACCCTGGGCCACAAAATAAATCTCAAAACATCTAAAAGAACTGAAATCATAGAAAGTATGTTTTCACCACAATGGAAGCAACCTAGGAAGTAAAAATAGAAAGACAACAGGAAAATCTCCAAACGTTTAGAAATAAAACAACATACTTCAAAATAATCCACAACTAAAAGAGAAAGTTTCAAGAAAATTTTAAATGTACAGAACTAAATGGAAATACAATCATGCAAAACACAGATAAAGAAGCAGTGAGAGGAAAAATTATAGTACCATGCTGTACCATCTCCCCCAACAGATGCCCCATCTAATGTCCTTTGAGCTCTTGCAAACATGGAAAGGGTAAAGCAAGAATAACCCCTGCAGTTTTGGACTGGGATTGGTGGTATCATTATGAAATCATGTTTTTTAATATGTATGGATAAAAAATATATATAGATGTGCATGTTCACGTGCATATATTTGTGTGCACATGTACACATACACACATGTATGTACCTATGCACGTTTTATAGCTTTGGCTACTGAGACCTGGGAACAGTAACATCCTACTCACGAGTACACCTGCTAATTGGTAGTTTCTAAATAACAACCTTCACAAAAAGGAACCAGGGCTCCTTGAAAACATGGGTTATTTCCAGGAATGAAGCAGGTAACTTGCAAGATGAGCCTAGAACATCTCACTACGCCAGAAAAAAAACATACAAGTAATCATGGGACATATCAAAAATACACAAAAACCAGTCTGGAGGGGCTCTCACTCACTAGCCAAATAAAGGAAAATGTGAGCATTAAAATAATCAAAGGTTACAATCCATTGAATATAAAAGGAATTCATGCGTTCAGACAAATTATAAGTAGATGAATCAATAAACTAAAGAACAGGGCTGGCCCGGTGGCTCAGGCAGTTGGAGCTCCGTGCTCCTAACGCCGAAGACTGCTGGTTCGATTCCCACATGGGCCAGTGGGCTCTCAACCACAAGGTTGATGGTTCGACTCCTCAACTCCTGCAAGGGATAGTGGCTTGCACCCCATGAAACTAACATTGAACAGGCACCTTGAGCTGAGCTGCCGCTGAGCTCCCAGATGGCTCGGTTGGTTGGAGCATTGTCCTCTCAACCACAAGGTTGCCGGTTGGACTCCCGCAAGGGATGCTGGGCTTCGCCCTCTGCAACTAGCAACGGCAACTGGACCTGGAGCTGAGCTGCGCCCTCCACAACTACAATTTAAAAGACAACAACTTGACTTGGAAAAAGTCCTGGAAATACACACTGCTCCCCAATACAAAGTCCTGTTCCCTTTCCCCAATAAAATCTTTAAAAAAATAAAAATAAAGAACAGGGACCTTTTCCTTTTTTGACATTGAAAGCATGGGTGCTTGAATGTAATTTTATTATAATACTGTAATAAAATTACAAAATAACCATTTGGCAATCATCAGTAGTAATAACTCAGTCAATAAAAATATCAATGAATGCTAAAACTAGTGGTTCAAAATATCCAATAATTATAAAGAAAAAAAGAGTACCTTTTTAAGTGTAGAAATCTGTCAGAAAGCTTAGTCAAGTGATTAATATTAAGATCACTGGTAATGGGCAAATTAAAATCATTTACTACCTGATAGGATGCATTGAGAAGAATATCACATCACCTCTTGTGATGTTCCTGCCAAAAATATACGTATAACCTAAACTGAATCATGAGGAAGCAATGACAAACCCCCCAACTGACGGATATTCTAAAAGTTAACTTCTCTCTAAATTTCAAAACTGTCAAGATCATGAAAGTCAAAAAGCACAGAAATATTGTTCCAGAGAGAAAAAATAACTAAAGATAAAACTAGATATAAAATACGATCGTAAGTGAATTACTTTGCTAAAAAGGACATTAATGAGACGACTGGCAAAATCTGAATGGGTTCTGTAGATTAGATACTATTCTGTCAATGTTAACTTCTTGAAAAGAATTCCTTCAGTCTCTAGACTGATTATATGAAAAATTCAGTCTCTAGACGGATTACATGAAAAAATGCATTCCCTTATTTGGTAACCCGTTGTATTTACTACACACAATGAAATAAATTCCCTGATATAACAAGATACAGAGAAGATGAAGCTCTGGGCAATCGCTCCCAGATTTACCCTTTCATAAATGGGATTCCCTCATAAGATCACCAGACTGTCAGACGGAAAACCTTGTAATTCACAGGGCAATGGGTAAAGTATTCAAAAGGTTTCAGCCTCAACAGTGGAAATGGCACTAAACTAATCGATGTTCTAGTTCCATCTGGCAAAGATTAAAAGGAAGACACAAAGGATCTATTTCTGAATAACTTACTTGCATCATGGAACAAAGAATATTTATAGGAATACAAAAGTTGAGTGCCCAAGAAGGTAAAATTCGTATGTGGTACCAAATAAAAAAGTATCAAGTGTGAAAAACAGAAAAATATGACTCAATCAATAGAGACACAGAAATGACACAAATATTACTACACAAGGTCATTAAATATACTTGTCATAGCTAGATTACATCTATTCAAGGACGTAGAAGAAAGATGTTAAGTAGAGGCTTGGCAAGTATTTCCCTAATTTTCATTTTCATTTATTTTTTTAAATTAAAGTTTAGTGGGGTTACAACGGTTACTAAAATTACATAGGTTACAGGTGTACAATTCTGTAACACATCATCTATTTATCACATTTTGTGTTCACCCCAGTCAGTTCTCCCTCCATCACCATATATTTTATCCCAATTACCCTCATCTACCAACCCCCTCTCCTCTTACCCTCTGGTAACCACTAACCTATTGTCTGTGTCTATGAGTTTTTGTTTCTTCACTGGTTTGTCTTGTTCCTTTGTTATTTTCAGTTTTATATACCACGTATCAGTGAAATCATATGGTTCTCGACTTTTTCTGACTTATTTCACTTAGCATAACAATCTCCAGATCCATCCATGTTGTCAGAAATGGCACTATTTCATCTTTTCTTACCACAGAGTAGTATTCCACTGTGTATATATACCACAACTTCTTCATCCAATCATCTGTCAAAGGACACTGATTGTTTCCATGTCTTGGCCATTGTAAATAAAGAAATAAGAAAAACAGCACATATATCTTTATGGATAAATGTATTCAGATATTTGGGGTAGCTATCCACGGGAGAGGGATTGCTGGGTCATATGCTAATTCTTTTTTTTTTTTTTTTTAAGACTTTATTGGGGAAGGAGAACAGGACTTTATTGGGGAACAGCGTGTACTTCCAGGACTTTTCCAAGTCAAGTTGCTGTCCTTTCAATCTTAGTTGTGGAGGGCACAGCTCAGCTCCAGGTCCAGCTGCCGTTGTTAGTTTCAAGGGGCACTGCCCACCATCCCTTGCAGGAGTCAAACAGGCAAACTTGTGGTTGAGAGGACACGCTCCAACCAACTGAGCCATCCGGGAGCTCAGCTGCAACTCAGCTCAAGGTGCCGTGTTCAATCTTAGTTGCAGGGGGCAGAGCCAAGGAGTCGAACCAGCAACCTTGTGGTTGAGAGCCCCCTGGCCCGCGTGGGAATCGAACCAGCAGCCATCGGTATTAGGAGCACAGAGTTCCAACCACCTGAGCCACCGGGCCGGCCGTGGTAATTCATTCTTAATTTTTTTGAGGAACCTCCACACTGCCTTCCATAGCAGTGGCACCAATCTGCATTCCCACCAAGAGTGTATGAGGGTTCCAATTCTCCACAGCCTCTCCGACACTTTTTATTATTTGTCTTGATGATAGCCATTCTAACTGGGGTGAGGTGAGGTGATATCTCATTGTGGTTTTTATTTGCATTTCTCTGATGATTAATGATGTTGAGCACTTTTTCACATGTCTATTGCCCATTTATTTGTATGTCCTCTTTGGAGAACTATCTATTCAGGTCCTCTGCCCATTTTTTAATTGGATTGTTTGTTTTCTTTGTTTTTGAATTGTATGAGTTCCGTATATACTTTGGATATTAGCCCCTTATCAAAGGCATTGTTTGCAAAATTCCCATTCGGTTGGTTGCCTTTTTATTTTGTCGATTTTTCTTTTGCTGTGCAGTAGCTTTTTAGTTTGATACAGTTCCAATGATTTATTTCAGCTTTTACTTCCCTTGCATTTGAAGTCAAATTCATAAAATCCACTTTGAACCCAAGGTCCATAAATTAGTACCTATGTTTTCTTCTATGCATTTTATTTTCAGGTCTTATATTTACATCTTTCATCTATTTTGAGTTAATTTTGGTACATGGTGACAGATAGCAGTCTAGTTTCATTCCTTCGCAACCTGGCTTTCCAATTCTCCCAGCACCATTTATTGAAGAGGCTGTCTCTTCTCCATTGTTATGTTTTTGGCTTCTTTGCCAAAAATTATCTGTCCATATTTATGTGGGTTTATTTCTGGGTTCTCAACTCTATTCCATTGATCTGTGTGTCTGTTTTTCTGCCAATACCACACTGTATTGATTATTGTTTCCCTGTAGTACAAGCTAAAGTCAGAGAGTATGATAACTCCAGCTTTTTTCTCAGGACTGCTTTGGCTATTCAGAGTCTTTTGCGGTTCCATACAAAGCTGATGATTTTTTTGTTCTATTTCTTTAAAAAATGCCATTGGGATTTTGATGAACATAGCATTAAATCTGTGTATTGCTTTAGGTAATATGCCCATTTTATCTATGTTGATTCTTCCAAACCATGAACACGGAATGTCTTTCCATTTCTTTGTGTCCTCTTCCAATTTCTTTAAAAATGTCATAGTTTTCAGTATATAGGTCTTTCCCATCCTTGGTTAAGTTTATTCCTAGCTATTTTATTCTTTTTGTTGCAATTGCAAAAGGAATTGCTTCTTAATATTTTTTTCTGAGATGTCATTGTTAGTATATAGGAATACAATAGACTTTTGTATTACCATGTTTCCCCGAAAATAAAACCTAGCCAATCAGCTCTAATGCGTCTTTTGCAGCAAAAATTAATATAAGACCCAGTCTTATTTTACTATAAGAACCAGTCTTTATTTTACTATAGTAAATTAAGTCTTATTTTACTATAGTCTTATTTTACTATAAGAAAACCAAATAGAATTTCTAGAGATTAAGAACGTAATAAAAGATATGAAGAATGAAATAGCCAGCCTAGGTAGTAGAGTTGACCAGATGGAGGAAAGAATCAGTGACATTGAGATAGGAATCTGGAAATGCCACAGATAGAAGAGACACTTGAGAGTTAAAAGACATGAAAGAACTCAGCAAGAACTTTTTGACTCCATCAGAAAAAGCAATATAATAATGGGCATACCAGAAGAAGAAGAAAGAGAGAAGGGAACAGAGAGTTATTCAAACAACTAGTTGACGAGAACTTCCCAAACTTGTGGAAAGAACTGGATCTTCGAATCCAAACGGCAAATAGAAGACCTAATTACCTCAATCCCAACAGGCCTTCTCCAAGGCACATTATATTGAAGCTTTCAAAAATCAACGACAAAGAAAGAATCCTCAAGGCAGCCAGGGAAAAGAAGACGGTAACCTACAAAGGAAAACCCATTAGATTATCATCAGATTTCTCAGCAGAAACTCTAAAAAACCAGGAGGGAGTGGAATAAAATATTCAAACTATTGAAAGAGAGAAATTACGAGCCAAGAATAATATATCAAGAAAAGACATCGTTTAGCTATGAAGAAGGAATAAAGAACCTTTCTAGACATACAGAAGCTGAAGGAATTTTCTAACACATGACCTGCACTACAGGAAACACTGAGGGAGGCTATTCGACCTGAAACAAAAAAACCAAAAGAATACAAAACCATGAGTAGTATTATATACAGACAGAAGCAGGAAATCGCAACCCCCTACACCAAATAGGACACTGTACATTTAAACATAACATACGGGGGAGGGGGGGACTTCTAAAAAAGGAGGAAAAAGACAATTTACTTCTGCAGCACACAAATCAACTCACAGCATAAACAGGGACAATTTGTGACAACAAAAACATAAAGGGGAGAGAGTAAAGGTCTAAATGAGCACAACAGAAAAAAAGGCGTACTGAAGAAAATGGAATACTCTAAACATCAATCTTTCTTTTACAGAACTTAATGGTAACCACTCAAAAAAATCCAGAACTGAAATATATAACACACAAAAAGAAGAAATACAGGAGAAAATCATAGCATACTACCACACTAAAATAACAGACAGCAACAAAAAGACAAAGAAACAAGGGAGACACCACCCGACAAGAAAACCAGAAATAGAATGATAGAAAATTCGCATATATCAATAAGCACCCCAAATGTAAATGGATGGAACTCACCAATAAAGAGACACAGAATAGCAGATTGGATCACAGATGTAAACCCAACCATATGCTGCCTCCAAGAGACACATCTCAGCTACAAGGACAAGCATAGACTCAAAGTGAAAGGGTGGAAATTGACACTCCAAGCAAATGGTATCCAGAGAACATCAGATGTAGCCATAATGATATCAGATTAAACAGACTTTAGGATAAAAAAGGTATCAAGAGACAAAGATGGACATTTCATAATGGTAAAGGGGACTACACAACAGGAAGACATAACAGTCAGCAATATTTACCCCCAACCAGGGAGCACTGAAATACACTAAGCAAGTACTAACAGAACTAAAGGGGAAAATTGACCAAAACACAATTATAGCAGGGGACCAAAATACATCATTGAAAGCTATGGATAGATCATCCAAACAGAAAATAATGAAACAGCAGCCCTAAATGACATATTACATGAAACGGACATAATTGACATTTATAGAGCACTTCATCCTAAAACATCAGACTATACATTCTTTTCTAGTGTACATGGAACATTCTCAAGGATAGACCATATATTGGGACATAAAACTAGCCTCAGCAAATTTAAGACGACTGAAATCATCCCAAGCATATTCTCTGATCACAAGGCTTTGAAATTGGATATCAACTGCAAAAAGAAAGCAGGAAAAACCACAAATACACGGAGATCAAACAACATACTTTTAAAGAACGTCCTTGGGTCAAAGAAGAAATTAGAGGAGAGATCAAAAGATACACAGAAACAAATGAGAATGAAAATACATCCTACCAAAAATTTTGAGATACAGGAAAAGCAGTTTTAAGAGGGAAATTTATATCATTACAGGCCTATCTCAAGAAACAAGAAAAATCCCAGATAAACAACCTCACGTTACACCTTAAAGACCTAGAAAATGAAGAACAAACGAAACCCAAAGTCAGCAGAAGGAAAGAAATAATAAAAATCAGAGCAGAACTAAATGAAATAGAGAACAAAAAGACAAAAGAAAAAAATTAATGCAACAAAGAGCGGGTTCTTTGAAAAGATTAATAAAATTGACAAACCCTTAGCTAGACTCACTAAGATAAAAAGAGAAAAGACACAAATAAAGAAAATCAGAAATGAAAGAGGGGAAGTTATCACAGATGCCACAGAAATACAAAGGATCACCCAAGAATACTATGAAGGACTATATACCACCAAATTCAATAACCTAGAAGAAATGGACATGTTCTTAGAAACATATAGCCTTCTTAGGCTAAATCACAAATTGGAAAAAGTAAACAGACCGATCACCAGTACGGAAATTGAATCAGTCATCCAAAACCTTCCCAAAAGCAAAAGTCCGGGACACATGGCTTCACTAGTGAATTCTACCAAACCTTCAAAGAGGATCTAATACCAATCCTGCTCAAACTCTTGCAAAAAATTGAAGAAGAGAGAATACGCCCTAACTCACTTTATGAGGTCAACATTACCCTGATACCAAAACCTGGTAATAACACAAAATAAGAAAATTATCCCAATATCTCTGACGAACACAGATGCAGAAATCCTACACCAAATTCTAGCAAATCGAATGCAACAATGCATTAAAAAGATTATACATCACGACCAAGTGGGGTTCATCCCGGGGGCACAAGGATGGTTCAACATCCACAAATCCATCAATGTGATACATCACATAAACAAAATAAAGGACAAAAATCATATGATTGTATCAATTGATGCAGAAAAAGCATTTGACAAGATACAACATCCATTTATGATTAAAACACTTAATAAAACAGGTATAGAAGGAAAATACCTTAACACAATAAAGGCCATATACGACAAACCCTCAGCTAATCTCATAATTAATGGTGAAAAACTGAAGCCCTTTGCTCTACATTCAGGAAAACGACAGGACTGTCCCCTATCACCTCTGTTTTTCAACAGTGTTGGAAGTCCTTGCCAGAGCAATCAGGCAAAAGAAAGAAATAAAAGGCATCCAAATTGGGAATGAAGAAGTTAAATTATCACTCTTTGCAGATGACATGATGCTATATATAGAAAACCCTAAAGACTCCACCAAAAAACTATCAGAAACAATAAATGAATACAGTAACGTTTCCGGCTACAAAATCAACATACACAATCCGTTACATTCCTATAGACTAACAATGAAATCTCAGAAAAAGAAATTAAAAAAACAATTCCTTTTGCAATTGCAACAAAAAGAATAAAATACCTAGGAATAAACTTAACCAAGGATGTGAAAGACTAATACACTGAAAACTATGAGACATTTTAAAAAGAAATTGAAGAAGATACAAAGAAATGGAAAGACATTCCGTGTTCATGCATTGGAAGAATCAACATAGTTAAAATGGGCATATTACCCAAAACAATATAAAGATTTAGTGCAATTCCCATCAAAATCCCAATGGCAATTTTTAAAGAAATAGAAAGAATCATCAGATTTGTATGGAACCACAAATACCCCGAATAGCCAAAGCAATCTTAAGAATAAAGAACAATACTGGAGGTATCACACTCCCTGACTTTAGCTTGTACTACAGGGCAACAATAATCAAAACAACATGGTATTGGCAGAAAAACAGACAAACAGATCAATGTGAATTGAGAACCCAGAAATAAACCCACATAAATATGGACAGATAATTTTTGACAAAGAAGACAAAAACATACAATGTAGAAAAGACAGCCTCTTCAATAAATGGTGCTGGCAGAATTGGATAGCCATGTGCAAAAGAATGAAAGTGGACTGCTATCTGTCACCGTGTACCAAAATTAATTCAAAATGGATCAAAGACGTAAATGTAAGACCTGAAACAAAAAAAATGCATAGAAGAAAATATAGGTATAAACTTACAAACCTTGGGTTCAAAGAGCATTTTTATGAATTGGACCCCAAAGGCAAGGGAAGTAAAAGCTAAAATAAATGAATGGGACTATATCAAACAAAAAAGCTTCTGCACAGCACAAGAAAACATCGACAAAATAAAGAGGCAACCAACTGAATGGGAGATTTTTGTAAACAACGCCTTTGATAAGGGGCTAATACCAAAAGTATGTAAGGAACTCATACAACTCAACAACAAAAAACACACAATCCAATTAAAACATGGGCAGAGGACCTGAACAGATATTTCTCCAAAGAGGACATACAAATGGGCAATAGACATATGAAAAAATGCTCAACATCACTAATCATCAGGGAAATGCAAATAAAAACCACAATGAGATGTCACCTCACCCCAGTCAGAATGGCGATCATCAACAAGACAAATAGTAACTAGTGTTGGAGAGGCTGTGGAGAAAAAGGAACCCTCATACACTGTTGGTGGGAATGCAGACTGGTGCAGCCGTTATGGAAGGCAGTGTGGAGGTTCCTCAAAAAATTAAGAATAGAATTACCCTATGACCCAGCAATCCCTGTCCAAAAAATCTGAAAACATTTATCCATAAAGATGTGCCCCAATGTTCATTGCAGCTTTATTTTCGGTGGCTGAGACATGGAAACAACCAAAGTGTCATTCAATAGATTATTTGATAAAGACGCTGTGGTATATATACACAATGGAATACTAGTCTGCCATAAGAAAAGATGAAATAGGACCATTTGTGACAACATGGATGGATCTTGAGATTATAATGCTAAGCGAAATAAGTCAGACAGAAAAAGCAGAGAACCATATGATTTCACTGATAGGTGGTATATAAACCAAAAACAAAAGAACCAGACAAACAAATGAGAAACAAAAACTCATAGACACAGACAACAGTTTAGTGGGTACCAGAGGGTAAGGGGGAGGGAGGTGGTAGATGAGGGTAAAGCGGATCAAATATATGGTGATGGAAGGAGAACTGACTCTGGGTGGTGAACACGCAATGTGACATATAAATGATGTATTATAGAATTGTACACCTGAAATCTATGTAACTTTACTAACAATTGTCACCCCAATAAACTTTAAAAAAAAAAAGAAAGAAATCCCTCAGGCGCATCCCTGAGTAAACCTTACAACCTTAACGCAGAATGCAGCAGTCCATGACTATGGGAATAACTGGCTGATGCTGATTCATATACTTGACATGATCTCAGAACACATAACTAATCTAATCTTTCTCAAGTCATGGAAAAAATTATACATGCAGGGACATGGCAGAATGTGGGTGAAGTCAGTAGAATGTAGCCGTGTACCACTCACGACTGGAAAGTCACTGTTGCACCATTTTTAGAGTAGATTTGTATCAACACTAAGGGTATTTTCTTCTTTTATTTCCTCAGAGTGTCTGAGCAACTTAGGTATTTTGTAAATACTGACGTACTGTTCGTACACATTTTAAGTCCTATTATACAATAAAATTACTAATTTTAAAAAGGAGTCAATAGGTTACTTAAAAATGCCTAAACTGGGGCCGCTGGATGGCTCAGCTGGTTAGAGCACGACCTCTTAATGACAGGGTTGCCGGTTCAATTCCCCCATGGGATGGTGGGCTGCGCCCCTTGCAACTAAAGATTGAAAATGGCTACTGGACTTGGAGCTGAGCTGTGCCCTCCACCATTAGATTGAAGGACAATGACTTGACTTGCATCTGATGGGCCCTGGAGAAACACAGTTCCCTAATAGTCCCCAATAAAAAATTTTTTTAAAAAGTGCCTAAATGGATTTATAAATACACTGAATCCATCACATAAATCATGATATTAACCTCCTTAAACTGAATCAGAGGACATTGGTCTCATTTCTTTATATTAAAATGAACAAAATATTTTGGATTAAAAGTCCACAAATGCCATTAAAATGTAGCCAAGTCAGCCAAACTTAGAGTAATCACAAACTTAACAAATAATGACAATGAAGTATCTTTAAGGCACAAATCTAAATTAAAACTTGAGAGC